>NW_015094506.1:10695235-10709580 GCF_001431845.1 Calidris pugnax | reverse complement strand
TCCCCCCCCCCCCCCCTCCAATATACTTTAAAGCACTTTAAAGAATACCACAATGAAAATACAAAAAGTATTTCACATTCTACCTGAAGTAGAAAATACCACAAATGAACAGCCAAAGGGATTAATCACTCAAAGACAACGTTCAAGGTTTACTCTAACAAGAGTAGATGGTTTTATTAAGATGAACATTTGTACTGGAATCGGATCCAACTTTGCTGCAACACTAAAGGCGTTTTTAAGGATGTTTTATATATTTACACATATATATTCACAAAGAGCTTTGGTGCAATCACTTACAGCCTCCATATAACCACGTTCAAAGTCACCCTCACAAACAGTAGGAGATAGGCGAGTTGTTCCGTAAGCAACAAAATTAGGGGAGCCCAGTTTCCTACAGACATTTGTGTTCTTTGTTGCTCAATTCTTCTGCCCACAGCAGCAGTCCTACCTCAGGCACCACGCTGTGACCACAGCTAACAGTTGCCCACGTCCTGACCATCCATCCCACCAATGCTCTGAGTGGACACACCAATAAGTCCTGTGCATCTTTCCCTCTCCTCTGCTGGCAGCCTTCCTGAGTCTTACAGGCACCATTCTCCTCCTCCTCACAAGAAAAGGCCAAAATGGGCAACCGGACTTTAGGCAGAGACAAGAAGTCCTGCAGAAGCCTAATTTCCTCAGGTAATTTTAGCCCCATTTCCTGCTTTTCCTCCAGCTTGTTTTTACTCTGTACAGTTAATTTTTTCACCACCTGTGTTGGCTTTCACAAAGAAAAATTATCCCATTTCTACTGAAGAAAAATGGTAACTTGCAGGTGCAATATTAATTTATTTTTCTAGTTTTAACGCATATTTATGCTGTGTGTCTACAACAGCACTAACACAAGCACAAAACATACAGATTACCTCTACTTGGCTAAATACAGTCTTCAAACATAACTGCACTGTTACAATTACCAGCATTTCATAGAAATAAATTCACACAGCATTTAAGTGATAATGTCTGTCTTGATGCAGTTAAAATAGCACCTCATTTCAGCAAAAAGTAATCAAATATGTAATATAAAGAAGTGAAGTCACAGTAATGAATGCCAAAATCCAGTTATTCATCTCCAAATTGTCAAGGTCCTACAAATCGTAACACTGAAGTTATTACTATGTACATACACAAACATAAAAATAAATTTATCTGGCCTAATTTTTTGTTGTGTCTACATAATGCCTTATCTGCAAGGGCATTAGCTGCCAATGCATTTATACACCTTGCTGGAAGGCCATCCAACCTTCCTAAAACTATTTACATTCACTTCTGTAAGTATATTTTATTTTAAATGATATACATATAAATTTATAACATCCTCAGAATTCATATTCTGCTGGCTATTTACTTGTACAGTAATTCTGTAGAAAAGCAGTTAAAACGAACGCTTAAAGCTTTAGTTCAGCTGTATGAAAGTCAGTGAGTAAGAGACTATAGATTATCCCTGCAAACGCATAAAATATTCTCCATTCTTTCAGCAAGTTTTCAGTATGAGTGCTGCCACAGGTAAGTGGAGCAATTTGGATTTCCACCTATAATGGATTATATACTTATTACAGTTTGACAGTTTTGGCAGAGGAAACAGGGTCTTATGCCAAATACAAACTAATACAGTGAGCCAACTTGAAATTAAAAAAGAAAGAACGGAAAGACCCAATTTTTAAACTTCTTCACAGCTGCTACTACCTGGACTTTGCCAGACACACACTAGCAGGCAAATCCTGGATTTGGTTCTTATGGGCATGCTCAAATTTTAGACTTTTTTTTTTTCTTTTAAATATTAAGGATAACGCATTTCAGTAGCTGGGCTGATCTCAACAGTCCCTAGCCCCCACCAGTCCCTCTGGTCCCCAGTTATGCCAGTATGCTGACTGTAACCACACCGGGCAGCCGATCCTGGCTTAAAATAACCCAGAATCAGCAGTTCTCTGGCAGCAGCATCAGCACTTCTACCTGCCAGCCTAACGGAGGGAGCAACGCCCGGCTGAGAGCTGCACATTCTGCCACTAAAACCCATTTGTCAATAAACAATGAGAGAGCCCATGTGTGAGAAAAACTGTTCATCAAGGTATACTGAAGGGGCTACACCACTGCTAGCATGTCATCACATTCAGACAGCCCTTCATGCCTCTTACGCAGTTGTCTTGCTATAAAACACCACAGAAAAGGGAAGTGCAAAGAACAGTATTTATGCTGCATAAAGCTATGCTGGTGCCGAGGCTACCCAGAGCCCATAGAGGCCCCCTGTGGAACATCAATATTAGATGAAAAATGCTTTAAGCGAGCACGCCTCGCTTCCCGCACTGTGCATGGAGCTCCGCTACTATCAGCATAATTAAGATGGTTTTCAAACAGAGATGAGAAGAAATACTTGCAAGAATTCTGTGAGGGAAAGGGTTGACATTGGTCTTTCCTACCCGCCAGGCTCCGACACAGCCATCGAGCCCAGAGAGGAAGCACCAGGCTAAGCTTGTCTGACACACTCAAAATGATAGGTCATGACTCCTGTGAACATACATCACTACTGTTTTATGCAAAAGCCAAGGAGCATCTTCAATTCAGAAAAGGCATCTTTTCAAAACAGCGTAACACAGACAAGCTTGTCAGACTAGGAAAAACACAAGAAAGATGCCATTTATTAAAAGAGCATGAAATGTTTGTACATCAACACCACCTGCTAAATTCTGACAGTAAATAAGGCTTTTGTCCTTCAGTTAGGAAGAAATCCATAATATCTTTACTATATTTGGAAAAGTATCATGGAAAAGGAACAGAAAGGGAGAAATTAATCAAAAAGTTACACGTTAAGGTCTAAGCATATAAAACGTTTAAACATCCAAGTAGGTCCAGTTCTAAGGTGCTATCAGGGACTTGACTTCCACCTTTTAGAGTAAGACAGCGAGTTAAAGACATGCTGATAATAAAATCAACGTGCCATAAGACTTGGAGAAATAAGTCATACTTGAGATAAACAGCTGTCAGTATACAGGGCAACATTACGCACCAGGTCAGGAAACTGACCTGCTTAAAGACTTTTTTTATTTTTTTAACTAGAAGTATGTATAGCCAAAAAAAACCAACCCAAACCTGTAAGTCACCCATAAGAGAGTCATAAGATATGGGCCCAATCTACAAACAACGAAGTGTTTAACTACATGTTGATCTTACTTTGTCATTTTATATTACTTCCCCCAGATAATGGTTAGCCAATGATAAACAGCATCTCAAATGTTAAATGAATACATCAATCATTTCTAATTAAACTTTTCTCTTCCCCATTCTTTTTAACTAATCAGCATGATCAAGCATATGCAATATTTTACTTCCCAGTATCTTTTTAGGCAAAACCTTTCTAACACTTTTTTAGCTGAGGAAGTGAGTTTTGTCCAATATGTTACTTCCCTCTTTCTCCCCAAAACTGCCTTTGAACCCTTTGTCCAATTTCAGTGTCTCTGTACGTTTTGTAAGCTTTCAGTGGCTAAGACAGAGACCAAGCTCCATGCTACTTAAGAAACAGACATGAAGAACTCTGATGTTACATGTTGTTTGGCCAGTTTATTCCAACCCAGTATGGCCTATTCTTGCCTGGCAAAAAACCACCCTGCCAATAAGGATAAAAAGAGCTGGGAGACCCAAATATGAAGATGCTAAAGAGGAAAAAGGACAAATTCACAGAATACCAGGTTTTGCAGTTCTGCTGCTCACAATAAATGTCTTTACAATACAGCAGTTGATTTTGTCTTCACAGGAATACAAATTTCCATCAAGTAAATGTTCCAGAACAGCATTTTATAGTGCTTCCTATTGAGTCTCCTCCAGCCTGCCGAAGTAAGTTTCACAGAAGAGATTTCAGGACATATTTTGAAATAAAGTACCCATGCTGCCACAGGCAGTTATTTCTATTTGTAATACTCTGCAGTGTTTTTAGATTGAGATGTCTTCTCACTCCTGCTTCTACCAGTTCCAAGCTAATGTCATAATTTCCACTGACTGAAGAAAATTAATAAACCCAAAATGAAGATACATGCCAGTCAGTACTTTAAAGAAACAACACTGTCATTCACAAATGGATATGCCACCCACAATTTTATCTTTCTTATTTTTAATTAAGTGGTTAAAAAACACAGAAATTTTGAAGGTGTTTTGACAAGCAAAAGCAAAGCTTTTCTTATGAACACAGGTGGCCTGAAGCAGAGTGACAGATGATACGGATGAGACAGATGGTGTAGCTGACATTCTCCACAGCTACTCTTCTATGGAGACACTGAATTGAAGACTAATTGTACCCGAGGGGGGAGAAACCCTCAACCTGTTTTTACAGTAACCTGCAAGGACAAGGAAGCTTCAAGAAGAGAGAGTGCTGTGTTCTTTAGAAGAGACCAACAGAGCAGGACATGGGGGGGTCAGGGGTTTTCAGGTTGCCAAGACAGAGAGAAGCCACACAAACATGAGGGATCAATTTGCAAGGGGATGTGTTTCATTCTTTGAGCTTTTGCTCAGTTATCCCACTTTCAGTGGAAGGAGAAAAAAAAATTACTGAAAAGCAAACAATCACCAGGATTCTCCTGGTTTATTCACCTAGAACAAGATAGAGCCCTTCTTTAAAGTGAACTGAACAACCCAGAAGATGCTTCCATATAGACATGCAAGCAAATAAACTGTTAGAGCACATGTAGATATGAACAAACATACAAAGAAGGAATCCATTAGAAATATACCACTATTTTAATCACTTCCAGTCTTACAGAAGTATTTATAAAAGCCTCAAGTTGCCAAGGCCTCAGTCAAAACAATCAAGAAAAAGATTTCCATATGCTACATTTTTTGAAAACAAAAACCTACTTCAGAAATCTTACTTGCTACCAACAGATTAAAGCCTGAACATTTTAAGCTGATAAATGAGCGGCCACTGGGGAAAGGAAGAAAAAAGCTGTGCTGCCTTTTCACTTTAGCCTATTATGCACCTTCACTTTTGCCTGTATAGCTCTCTCTTAACCTCATGGTGAAACATAGCATGTAGTCGATCTGGAAGGAGAGAAAAAAAAAAAAAAAAAGGAAAAAAAAATAATGCAAGGGAGAAGTCCCTGATGCAGTTCCCCACATGTCCATGCAAACAGCTGTGCCAACCAAACGGAGGGTGCAAACACATGCTGCCGGAAGGATGGGAGAACAGACTGCTCCTTTTGGTGAAAGGGCTGGTTTGAAGAGTTGAGATTGCAGCATTAATCACAGCGAGATACGAGCCTAACAGATTACTATTCTGCAACCAACCTAAAAAGGAAATGCAGAGGCTACCTCCTCATTCCAAAGGAAGAAGCTTAACTACCAACAGCGCTAATTTCAGTAACAGATGGTAAACTGCTAAATTAAAGTCTTCACCCATCTATAAAAGTCTTAAACACCAAAGACTCTATGTATCTTCTTACTTGTTGTAAACAGTTATCTAGCAACCTTCTATGGTGTTGAGACTAAAGAAAAGCACCCTTATGACTAGCAGCTTTATGCTAGTAGCATAAAAAGAGAGATAACATCATTAAGACTTTCAGAGGTCAACATAGCTGTGATAAAATTACTCTGAAACTTCAAAACAGAAAACATTAATAAGGCCTTTTAGGCAAAGAGAAAACATTGCAGGTCTTAGAGCTGTTAAATATTTAAAATGCCATAATAACACATCTTTATGCAAACTCTCAGGGGAATGATTATTTCCTTTTATTTTCAGTAGCACATTTACTAGCTCAATTCTCTACACAGTAGTCAAGTAATTTACCTTCAGCATCACCTACTAAGACAGAGGCTACACCCCTACAATTTTGTATGGCCAAGGCAAGGTACAAGTCCTCTCTAATCTAGCTCAAACAGTGAAAAAATTTAGGTAACATCCATCTTCAACTGTAGGTTCAACTAACCCTAGGTGGCTTTATTCCAGATCAGGGAAGACAGATGATGGATGAGTGTCTTTGTCTTAATAAGACAATCTACAACTGTAATTACAGTTCAACTCCCAATGCTTATTGCTGCCCCCTTGCCAGAAATCACTACTCTGCAAATCTACTGAGAAAGTAAAGTCTATCAGCATTCTCAATTTAACTCAGGAAGAATGAGCTGGGCTCTCTTAACTAGATCTTTAAACCCAAAAATGTTGATTGACAGCATACAAACTCTGCTGCCATCTAGCAGAGGACAGTAACTTCCAACAGAAACTAATGACCAGTTGGCATTGGCTGTGGGTAAAATCATCTTCCACCCTTACAAATGAATGAAATCTCCTATCTCTTGATACATTTCTTCCATCTATCTATGGGGTGTAGGTGTCAAAGTTTTGGCAGCAGGGGGGCTCCAGGCGTGACCTCTGTGGGAAGAGGCTAGGAGCTGCCCCATGCCAGATACGGCCAGTTCCAACAGACCTGCCACAGGGCACAGCTGAGCCCCTCAGCAGAGCTGGTGGCATATTTGGGAAAAAGTATTTAAGAAAGGGCAGAAAACATCACACAGAGAAAATAGTGAGGGGAAAAAACCACAAACCAAACAAATAATAATAAAAAAAAACCAAACGTGTGAGCAAAACTAGTGCGAACATCAAGGTCAGAGAAGGAGAGTGAGGAGCTGCTCCAGGCACCAGAGGCGGATGGAGGACCACAGTGGATCAGACATTAGCACTGCAGCCCATGGAGAGGACCACACTGGAGCAGGGGAAATGCACCAGGAGGAGGGAACAGCAGAGAAGAGCCCCCATTCTCCACTCCCCCGCACCCATCAGGGACGGGGGAAGTAAGGGCAGGGCAAAGGTGTTGATCTGATTTTGTCTTTTTTTCTCACCATCTAACTATTTTACTTGGCAATCAATTAATTTTCCCATGGCGGGTTGTTTTGCCCATGATGGCACTCAGTAAATGATCCCCCTGTCTTTGTCTTGACCCATGAGCTTTTTCATCTCATTTTCTTTCCCCTGCCTGGTTGAGGTGGGGAGAACAAGACAGTGGTTGGGTGGGCATCTGGCTAAGGTCAACCCACTACAGCATAAATCACAAGGTAACTTTCAATCCGAAATGTGTTTAAACTGTTGTATCCGAAGCACTTTTAGAGAGAATGTGGTAGACAGTTTCAGACCCTGCAGATGATATTGCAAATTAGCTTTTCAAAAAGAGATGACAGACTTAAAATGAAAGCCACTAGCTCCATTTTCTGCTACAGTTGAAATGATCACATTTATCACTTAGAGGGTACCACACACACACATCAATTTATGTGGGAGAAGATGCAATGAGGAAAGAGAGATTTCTTTCAGTTTGATGAGCAATCAGTTAGTCTCCTCAATATTTGCTTCCTGGGGGAGATCAGACAGTTGCTGCCAAGTCCTCCAGGAAGATTTCTAAAGCAGATGAAAAGTCATTACCATTAGCAAAAAGCAAAGAGATTAAAAAAAAAAAGTTACACCTAAGTTCCACTGTCAATGACTAAAAAATAGTGCAAATCCTTTAGCTCATTCTTCATTGGCTTCAGCTATTTATATTTGAGTCAAATTGCTTTTCTCCCCATCGTTTCAGCCTGTTTCTCAGTTCTTCTAGATCAACTTCACTCACATCTGTAACTACCTCCACCTCTTCCTCACAAAATGCAAGTGTTTGCCTGAGCAGGAAGCCCTAACTTCTCAGCAGCAGCACTAACGTGTACAGTCACTGTTCCACACACCCCTTTCCACACCCCCTTTCATCAGCCCAAGTGTTCACAAAGTCAAACAACAAATGAGATCACAGAACTGATTTGGCTCAAGAAATAACCTTTACTGCAGAGTTCTGAGCCAAATCAGTCCCTCAGTTCAAGTTTACTGCAGCAGCACACAAATTTTTGTGCCAGCACAGCCCAGGCTAAATCTACTCGTACAGTGAGGCTGCTCAATGTGAACGGCAGGATCATCACCTTCAGAACTTCTGGTTAATCTAACTTAACTAGGTGGTAACTTTTCTGTCTTGTGCTGGCTCTCTGCAAAAACCACAGCAATACAACACCAACTTCAGCATTTCAATTCAGACTACGTGCAGCATACATTTGTTTAATATTTTTATTCTGATTGCAGGAAACCCTTGTCAGCTACCAGTGCCATTGTCTTCCAACTACATCTAACAGTTTGGATTAATTTAGGGGTATGAAATAGAAACTAAAGGTTTTAGCTGCACAGAGCGAAACTTAAAGCAGCATATTGGCACACAGACAAGTTAGAATTACTTGCCAAGTGGCAATTCTTTCCTATTCTGTCAGAGTGGGATACGGGGGAAGATCACACTGATCTCCTTCACCAAGAACTGCTAAGTTGCACATAAGAAGGTAAACCGCGTGCATGGGTTTTGCTTTGATTTTCGAGGGGGAGGCAGTAGGAGAAAGTGAAACATATCAGTCAAAACTGTCTTCTACATACAGCGATAAAGCTGCCTCAGAAAACCACAAAGACTTAATTCACAAACTTTTTATAACAGTACGCCACATTTTGGCACAAATTCTTACAGGGTCTATCAATTTATTAACTACAATTATGTAAAGAATTGGCTACAACCAGTATTACTGAAAATAAATTGGTTGCCTAAGCAGATGTCATATTGTCAGACAGATTTCAGAATTTTAGATTAAAATTGTATCACTGTAAAAAAACTACACTGGAGAAAATCTTCTGAAAATAATGTCTGCCTCAGAAAAAAAAAGAATTGGCAATGAAGTCCATATTAAACTGTAAAGGTAAGGTCAAACATCGCGAATAGAAGGTTGCACTTATGACTTCCAGTAGCTGGCCTCCACACAAATTCTTCTCTTCCTTGCCATATAATCCCCAAGTGTCAGCATCCCACATGCTTCCGCTCATTACTAGAATAACATCTCTGTACACTAATGGTTCCACCACCCTGCGGGTTCCTAGACTCCATCACCAACCCCAACTGTATCTACCCACCCCACCTCCCCCCCAAAAAAAGAAAACATTCTGAATGTCAACATGTCATATGCCTCTGCTGTAAACAAGAAAGACTAGAACAGTACAGTAGTACAGTAGATTTAGAAACATTAACTAGTGCTCAGTCTATAGACAAGTATCCAGCAACTTGAAACTACTGCTCTGCAAAGCAAAGACCAACAACTCTGGATCACTTCCCTCACAGGCTTCCAGTTCTCCAGTCCCCATCACCACACAAAAGATTTTAACAACTGCAGTCACTCACAGTGAGATGAAGACAAATACACTCCAGGTAACAGCAGCTTCCCACAAAACAAACAAACAAAAAAAAACCCACAAAAAAACAACCAACCAACACACCAAATCACCCCCAAAAAACAAACCAACAGAATCTACCCACTCTTGGAAGACAATGTTGGTGCCAAACAACAGTAACATGAAGAGAGGCGTTTTTAAGGTCAGCATTGCTCTCCCCTGAGAATGACCTTATTCTCGAATTTTCCACAGCAGATTACAGGGTTTTGGAACTGTGAAGCTGAGATCCTATGCAAATTCCTAGAGGATTATCTATGTAGCAGCACAGATCAAGCTTTTCACGGTGCGTCTCCAGCAATAGTAAAGTGAGGCATGACTGAATTCACTAAGCTAATAGTGTAAACCATTCCTGCAATTATACTGATGGAGCACATTTGCATTAGACCCTTGCATTAATATACAATGCGGAGTCAACTATCAAAGTGTGATTAAAGCAAACAATAATTCATACAGAGCTTTTATCCAAATGCCGTCTATGGCAAGATGTGCCACTTGCTTCTCACTATTAACCCACCAATCACATGTAACTACTATTGCAAGCAAATTTTGACGATACACTGAAAGCTGTTAAATGTAAGACACAAATCCAATATAAAACAACAGCACGCAAAGCGATAAACCCATTAGCAGCAGTACTTAGAATGTACTAGAGAGTTGCATTTCAAAGTTGCTTGAGTGTTATGCAAGAAGATGGTCCAAACAATATTTTTGCCTCTAGTCAGATTATTCGCTTCTTTTTTTTCTTCAGTTTTTATTTCTCTAACATCAACTGAAAGCTTTAAGGAAAAGCCTATGGGAAGTTAATCAGTGCCCTCTTTAAGACCTTTTATTAAGACTTCATGCCTTCCTTCTAAAACTGGTACCTTGGTCCAACTTAAAAGTTTTCTAATCCTCTGGGCCTGAGTGTCCTTCTCAGTCTCCCTCCCACACCCCCACAACTGATCTGCCCTGCCAAACTTCAGGCTTCCAGTACATGCCAGTACTCCCCTCCCACCACCGCAGCCTAAGCTGTACTAGTCACCTGGCAAGAAGACTCAGAGGGTTGCGAAGCAGTGTATGTATTGTCTTTCTATCTTCCTACATTTGTTGGGGAGGTGTGGGGAAGTTGGTTTTAAAAAGAATAGTACAAAAAAAAAAAGGACCAACCCTCTGAAAATTTCCTGAAGTTTTCAGCCTTCCGTTAATTTTGAAGTTATCTACAAGATTCGAACAGCATACAGGGGACAAAAAGACATAACAAAGACCAAATATACAGCTTCTCTGACAAATGCCAAGGAATAGTACTGCCCAGAAATAATGTTTTCTATGCCTAACCACCAGCCACGAAATACCACGAAATACCATGAAAAGGAATTAAGTTCACCTTCAGCCTTTTTTATCTAATGTATTACATAATTTTTTTAATTTTTTTTATTAACAATGTATAGAAACACCAGAGAAATCAAAGAGTAATAGAGACTTAAAATTCCATGTGGAGACAGATGTCCATGCTCCAGAAGCCCATAGCTTCCAGGACAAAGTGAGAAACTTCAAGTTGGCTGCCAGTAACGCTGTTTAAGAACTTCTAGAAAGTTTCAGAAGTTGCAGACTAAATGCCTGATTTCTATTTTAAAAAACATATAAAGCCTGACTATAGTGACCTCTAATACAGAATGCTGTAGGTGTCTTTCACCACATACACCATGAGAATCTCCATAAAACCTCCCAGAGACTTTACAATTTGGGGGAGCATTTTATAACTCAGCAATCCAAATGTTACCTAGATTTTCAAAAAATACTGCAAACAGGAGCTCATTGGCAGCAATGTGGAAATAGCTTCTCACAGTAAACAGCAAGAAAGGAATGCCTCAGACAGTAACATGCTACAATGCAGGGGAGGAAATCAAAGCCTCAGCAATTCATAATAAAAAAAAAAAAATTTGAAGGAGTCTCAGATACTGATTCAGATTGTTTACTTCATGATAGGAGCAGCTGCAGTGCCTGTAACAGAAGCACTACTAACAACTGGCTACACAGTTAATGCATAGACCTGGACATCAAATCATGAATTATGAGATCACTGCAGCAGTGAAAACAGCAGAAAAAAATATTTGAAAAGATGACAGGAGGCAGCATTGCCCATCCCATTCAGATATACCGACTGCACTTGACACGGCAATGAGGTGGTTTGAATGTCAGCCAAAAAAAAAAAAAAAATTCAGATGCAATTCAACTCCTTACTCGACTGGAGCTACGTGACTTTGCAACACTGGAGAGAACCAGTGCAATAAGTGCTTGAAAGTAAAAATTGCTGGGCTTATTTCTTGTCTATACTGCAAAGGCTCACTTTTTAATACTGTGCAGTAGGAAAAAAGTTTACAGCACCAAAAGCACATGTATGTAAATATGCTGTGCCACATTTTTACTTTATCTTACATTAATAGATTTTTTTTTCGTCAAGGTGATTCTCAGAGGACCTTTGGTTTTGGACTATTGAAGAAAATAAAAATCTCTCTTCTCTATTCAAGATATCTTCTCTAACAAGATAGGTTTTCCAATTCAGATTATATCTGTAAAGATTCAAAACTGTATCATCATTTTCTATTCACAATTTGTGATGTGCTAACACTAAATCCCAACTCTCAAGCAAGTAATCTCTTGAGTTTACATGTCATTCCTCCCCCAGTTGTTTAAAGTTTGTGTTTCCAAGTAATCCGAGGACAGCAAACTAGGATCATGCTGTATCTTCTCTAACAACTACTTTGCAACATCCATACTGACACCTTTTAATTGAATTTGGGGAAAGTACTGGAAATACAGACAGAGCGCTCTGCTGAGAGAGGAAAAGCTCCTGCTCTCCTACTGAGCTAGATGACAGCCTGCACATAGCAAAGAAGCAGGCTGAGGAGTACAGGGCCGCTAGTCAACCTGAGAGCCAGGCCATCTGCCAGGAGTCGGTCAAGACGAGGAACACCAACTGCATTTTGAGCAGTTAGCTAGATTCTGTACTTCACTACGGCCCAAATACGCACTCCTAGCCCCCATCAGCCATCAGTGGTCTCCCTCAGATGACAACACAAAGGGTGCATGTGAGTCAAAGGGAGAAGGGTCTTTTCCTAACAGCAACCTGAGCCATTTATTTACCTATCATCAAATTTACTACCGTGCACAAAGAAAATCAGGTCTCATTACTGGAGTTATTTCACCTTTCTATAGCTCTTTCCTGTGTTTCTTTCTCTTTCATTTCCTTTCTTGATCTTTCAAACTATTCACTTACTCCTCTCCACCTAAGGCAACCAGCAATAGGAAATTTAACTCCAACATCAAGATTGGCAGGTTACAAAAGGTCAAAATAACTCTCACTCAAGACTCCTGAAGATTCAAGCAGCCACATCTCTAGGTCTGCACCTCTGCAGCTGCAATATTTCAATATATGACTTTGCACATTTTTGAGGCTGTAGTAACTAGTCAGATTCAAGTCCTGGACCATATGCAGATGTGGCAACTTAACACTTCCACAGCACAGGAGCCAAAGAAGTGGTCATCTAGCACAACCAATCCAGGATTTAAAAGCTCTAGACTGGCTGCAGACAACTTATAATACATTCATGGCTATAATAGAGAATAATCCTGAAAACTCTAAGGGGGGTCCTCTAGAGGAAAACTAGAGTTTCTAGGTCTCTCTTCTGCTGCCCTCCACTTCCCCTCTGCAGGAAGAGAAGAAACACTCCCATACCATCACACATTTGAAATGAGTTGTGTGAACTACTTCAGAATTTTTCTAGTAAAGCATGAAAAAAAACCCAAAAGCGCCAAGAAGTAAATTTATGCATCAGCTTGTTAAGCGGGGCGTGCTTCTCGGTTGTATTCAGGGGAGCCGTCAGGAGCTATTAAAAATATTTAGTATGGACACCAGCCTCATGACTGAGCTTCCACCACATCACATATCCAGCTTTGTATGCTGTGCACTAGAGCAGCTAGATGAGCCTCAAGCTCATTCTGAAAGATTTGTCTTCGTTATTTTTACTGCTTAAAATTCTATGCAATAATCATAGTTAAGTATGCTTCACACAAGACAAACACTACTTCTGCCTCATTTTTACCTCATCTCCTCTATCACTTATTAAGGTAATTTGACTTTTTAGACAAAATCCAGTTTTATTTTTTCATCCACTCTTTAACATATTCTACACTCAGATGTTTTACAACGATTGCCAACACTGCATGCTCAACCAAGAGAGCTTCACAGCATTATGAATTATTTGTGACATTCGTTCACTTCAACAGGTAATAAAGGTGCTCTTATTTCTTACGAGGGCTAACGAACCTCACTGGAATCACTCAGGAACTTTTGCAAAGGGAGCCATCACCAATTTGAGGGCTTCAGCTCACGTCACTGCAAATTGAGTGGGAGATAGCTAGTGTGGACGTTTGTGCTGAGCTGCTACAGGACCAAGCTATCAAAAAGACTAAAGGGTATCGCGACACAGCTACCTGTATGTCTGTTGACTGACTCGAAATCATTCAGGTTTTAGGCTGAAATGACATTCGAGGGTCAGCTGAAAGTACCCCAAAGTTGAGAGCCCTTATAAAGCCTGCTGAATGGAAGTCGAAGGAAGACACTGAACAGCCAGCACGAACACGCTAATACCGTATAGGCCGACAGCTCGGAGCACACGTAGCAGTGGCCAGGCTGGCCTGGCCTGTACCGGCATGGGTACCCCCGACCTACAGCTCGACCTAGTGTAACTACTCGCTGTGTTCTGTCCCTTCTCGCACACGAGGAGGAACCCAAGCACCGCGCCGCCGCGCTCCTCCGGTCCAACCGCGGCGAGAGCTGCCCCGGGGAGCTGGGCTCGGCATTGCCCGCCGTCGGGCCGCCCCGCCGAGGAGCCGCATCGCCAGCGGAAGGGGACGGGGGGCGCGCCCGGTGCCTCTCAAGCTCCGGGTCCCGGAAAAAGCGCGCAGGCACCCGATGGACGGCAGCACCAGAGGCTGTGAGGCACCGCCGCCGCCGCCCGGGTGGTTGCCGGGATGGGATGGGCGCGGGCCCGCTCCCGCCCGCCGCCCC
>NW_015094506.1:10659734-10694601 GCF_001431845.1 Calidris pugnax | reverse complement strand
CAGCCGCTGCCCCTCGGCCCCGCTGGCCGCCCCGGCGGTGGGTGTGGAGGCGGCCCCTTAGGGTTCTCTGGGGGCGAGCGCGGCGCTGTGAGGGGGAGCTGGGGTAGGGGGCCGTGAGGCGGCGGGAGGGCCGGGGCGCGCCGCCGCCAGCACCGCCCTCTGCCTCAGGCCGCGCCGCCCCGGCCGCGGATGGCGGGACGGGCTCGCCGCCTCTCACCGCAGGCCAGCGGGCTGCCCCGAGCTCAAATGTGGCGCGCCCGGGAGCGGCCTTCGCTTCTCTACGACCTGCGGGGGAAGTAGGGGGCAGCGGCCGCCTCGGTCACCCCGGTAGGAGCTGGCAGAGCCCCGCTGCCAGAGCGGCTTACGGAGCCCGTGACGGGCCCCCTCCGGGACGCGCACCGGCCATCTGCAACGGCGGGAGAAACCCCTTCGCACCAAGCGTGCGGGCTCATCTGACAGAGCAGAGGTTTCATCAGCACGGCCTGTGCGCCGCAGTGGTGTACCGCTTCCCGGTTTCAGGCAGCGAGTGGCACTAAACTTTCCACAAAGACATCTTGGAACACCTTCATCTTGGTAACATCTCATTAGTGAACCTCCTTTTTTAGCAGAAAAATGTTGTAGACGTTAAGAGTATAATTACCACACGAGCATCCTATGACAGTACTACAGCTGCATGGTAATAGTAAGATGGAGCACTGTGAATCATTATTGTTGCTGTAGAGATGGGAAGTAAAAGCACAGAAAAATGAAGCATTTGCAGCAGGTTACCAAGCAGGCTAGCAGTGCAGCCAGGAATAGGGCCCTGTGGATAGGATGCCCTGCCAAGTGTTTTCCCTCTGGTTTAAAAACAGGACTTCTGGATGATCTACATCATTTCTTTACACTTTGGTAGAATGGAAAGTTCTCTGACGTTGGCAAACCTGGACTGTGTAATTGCTGAAATGCTCCTATCACAGATACTACAATCATGTTCTACATCCACAAATCTGCACCGTATTATTATGTGATGGTTATGATAACACAAAGCACATGTGAGAAGAGTGGTATGCTTCCTCCATTCACCTTCCCCACAACACTTCCCCAAAACTTACCTAGTTTTCCTTCTCTATCCTTCTCACTAAGCCATTGTCACTATAGAAAGCAACTAACAAGTACAGAGTTGTTCTACACGATTTGATATACAATTGGTCTACACTTTTTGATAGCTGTTGAATACACCAGCAATTCCAAACTTCATGTAAATCCAGAAAAAACTACAGTCTCTGTGAACTCTTGAGTACATCCTCAGCCCTTTAAGCACTTAGTTGCTCTCCTAGCTTTCTGGATATAACATTCTCTGAAGTCAGAGGAAAAGGACCTGAGGGTGTTGGCTGATGAGAAGCTCAACCTGAGCTGGCAATGTGTGCTCACAGTGCAGAAAGCCAACTGCATCCTGGGCTGCATCAAAAGAAGCATGGCCAGCAGGTCGAGGGAGGTGATTCTGCCCCTTTACTCCGCTCTGGTGAGACCCCACCCGGACTACTGCGTCCAGCTCTGGGGCCCCCAACATAAGAAGAGCATGGACCTGTTGGAGCGAGTCCAGAGGAGAGCCACAAAGATGATCAGAATTCAGATCTCTACAAAAAAAGGTTTACTTTGCAGTAAATTTTACAAGGCATAAATACAATGCCTTCTCAAATCACCTGTCACTTTGGAAAGCCGTGAGGTTGGTGTAAATTAATTAACAATATCTAGTGATGACCACAATGCAGTGCTGACCTGTTGTAAGTATTTGCTTGCTGCTGAGCAGCATGCACATGGGGTAGAGAATCTAATTGCGTTTGAGGAACAGAATTACAGTGATCTTTGCTTATGGAGTCAGGAGAAAAAAATGAGGACAGAAGGTTAGTGAAAAGCGAAAAATCAATGTTCTATAATCTTGAAACTTTGTGAGTAACTGAAAATGTTTGTAATCATGTTGCTATGACACCCAGTTATAAATAGGAGCCTTCATTTTGAGTTAGTGGGTGTAATGACATATTAGGAGACCTTATGGCAGCCTTCCAGTACCTATAGGTGGCCTACAGGAGAGATGGGGAGGGACTCTTTATCGGGGAGTGTAGCAATAGGATGAGGGGTAATGGCTTTAAGATGAAAAAGGGGAGATTTAGATTAGATTTTGGGAAGAAATTCCTTACTGTGAGGGTGTGAGACACTGGAACAGGTTGCCCAGAGAAGCTGTGGATGCCCCATCCTGGAAGTTTTCAACGCCAGGCTGGATGGGACTGTGAGCAACCAGGTCTAGTGGGAGGTGTCCCTGCCCATGGCAGGGGGGTTGGAACTAGATGATCTTCAAGGTCCCTCCAACCCAAAAAATTCTATGATTCTGCAATATGTAGCAGGAATGCAAATATTTGTGTTATTTTTAAAATTGTTCTCTCCAACTTGTGTAAATTTCACAAAATAAGACAACAGGCAGTTCAGGGAACAAGACCAGAAATGGTACCTATGCCAAATGATCCCTTTTCACCCTTCTGGCCTTTTCACCCTTCTTACCCTTGTATGCATTCGCCAGCATCAAACAAATATGAAGATAAATCTGGAGAGGTGAAGCAATTCCTTGTGAATGTTATGAAAGTA
The DNA here is from genome assembly GCF_001431845.1 of Calidris pugnax. Lineage (NCBI taxonomy): Eukaryota > Metazoa > Chordata > Aves > Charadriiformes > Scolopacidae > Calidris > Calidris pugnax. Next base: position 10,691,982 of record NW_015094506.1, on the reverse strand, counting down.
GGAAGACAGAAGAAAACAAAAATGTTGCTGGTAATGCCACTAGGAGAAAGATTCCATGACTCCAACACTTTGTTAGATGTCAAAGAATCTTCACGGGGCCATATCCTCAAGACTAAAGTAATTGGAAGCCAATGTACTTTGTTACACTGTCTGCAGAATTACTTAATTTCCTTTGTTTCTGCCTTTTCCAGTCTTTTTTTTTTTTTTTCTTTTTTTCTTTTACCCTTCTCCCAGAATACTGACCATTACAGGGCTGGCATAAGTGGAAGAAAACACAGGCCAAAGATGCTTTCAGGCTCAATGCAAGTAAAATGCCACTCAGTTTCTTGAAAGTGCTGGAACTTCTGCTCTGTGAACCTTGCCCTATGTCTGCAAGACACAACAACAAAAGTGGAACATAGTTGGCTCAAACAAGTGCTCATGAATGTTGCATTCAGTGTTCCCTTTCAAGTGTTATAGACCAGGAATCTTACTTCAGTCTGAAGTTGCAGCAAGTCAATCTGGCATGCTATTACATTTTGATAGTTTTTGTTGCTCAACAAGTGCCCTGCCACATCCTGAAAAAGTTCCAGTTTTCATGACACCTCTTAGGAAGGGGCTTTTGAAGTCCACTTGCTCAGGAGATGGCAGTGAACAAAAACCATTGCTTTCTGTTGTCGTATCTAAAAAGATTTAGATTGATCTGTGAAGTCATTCTGGCTCCTGCAAGGACTGCTGCAGAGATCCCCGAGTGTCCATATAGGTGCTGGAAAACCCATCCAATCTGGCTATTCCAGAACACCGGCTTTACACTTTGCTTCTTTGCATTCCCTCAGTGCCAAGGCATGTTGCCCAGGAGAAAAAATACTGTAAAAATTGTCCACCTTTTATAGCATTCTCAAGTTCCCAAAGGAGGCAACTTAATCCTCTGAATCAGAGCTGGAACAAGATACGTAAGTGCCAAGGGAGCTTTGTGTTCTTAAGCTAGCCACACCCCATGGAAGTTCTTGCATCTTCCAGGTGCTTTCCCAGCCCAAGGACTTTCCAGTGTCCACGCCTGTCCTTGAGGATTTTCCATTCAGCCATTATTGCCACCGTAACTGGGTTCTGGACCGCAGCCTGCACCGCACTGTGTGCGTATCCTCCATTTGGCATGTGTCTTGGAAGACATCCTTGGAGAAGCACCGCGGGTGATCCAGCCTAGCTTGCTTCTGCTTTCCGCTTCCCTGGGTAGAACAGTACTTCAGCACTCCTGCTCTGGAGTTCAAGGTTCTTCCTAAAATGTATTTATTCTTCCCTGCAAGATTATTTATTTTGAGCAGTATGGCACAGGTATTCTTTAGCCATACAGTTTTTCAAAGTCATGTATACCATTAAACATACGACAATGCCATGAAAACCAACTAAAAAAATTTTGGAGGGCATGGGAAGCGGGACAGAGAGCAGAAAAGGAGAGAAGAAAAAGTAGATCTGATACACTAGCTTTCCATGGTGTCACACATGTAGTTTGTCAAAACTTGCAGAGTGGTTCACCAATCTTCTTTTTTTTTTTTTTTTAAAAAAAAAAAAAAAAAGGTTTGATGGGGAAAAAAAATCTGCTTTCATCCTGAGTATAGTAATTAGTGAAATCATGCATCCTCATTTAAACAGCTGCCCTCCCTGACTCAACCTGGTATTTTTCTTTTGCTGAAAGATTATAGATGCTATGTATTTGGAAGTAATTTAGATTTATTTCTTTTTTTAAATTAAATTGAATTTTTTCATTAGAACTCACTGCCTGGAGTTCTATCTGATGCTGTCTTAGCACTACCAATTGCTAACTCTGCTCCCTTAATATCCTGAAATACACCCTGCACCTCAGGAAGAATGTGAGGAAATCTGGGCATATTATATGCCTGTACTTTGTCAGGTATATGCTGATAAACAGTTCAAGGATGTATCAGACAAGAGTCTGGATGGTTGTACCACTCTTAGATGATAAAGTCTTTTTCAGATGCTATTTTGACTCCATTGCTTCGTGTCAGGGCGATGAGTGCACAACTAGAACTTAATTGCTGTGATGGCCTCAATGGAGGTCTCCACCCTCACCCTCTGATGGGCTTGGGTGTTATGTTCTTCCTGAGCTACACCTCAGCTGCATCCACCTGCATGTTTGGAGCTCCTGGACCAGCCTTGGACCTGTCCTGCCTGATGACCCCCAGACCACCAACAGGCCCTGCTGCAGTAGCTGCCCTGCTCTGTTCACCTGCCTCTGGCACCGTGGGGCTGTGCCCCGTTGGTGGGGTCACCGCTTGGCCCTTGGCTCGCCCACCCTGAGGGGGCAGTGCCACCCTTGCTGCTCCATGAGGCTTTGCTTCTGAGTTCAGAGCACCTGAAAATGTAGTTTTGGTTGTCTTTTATAAGCAATGCTTATATTTGCATTTCAGAGGAAATTTAGGTACAGTGTTAAGTAAGACCGGTGACACCTGTGATGCCCATTAAAATCAGAGTTCATTCCTACAGCCCAGCTCCACCAAGGCCCACCTCCACAGTGGTTATTTAAGGTGTAGCTTCATCTCAGGGTTACGCCATGTGGTATTTGCATCGCTGCTGAAGAGGGCTCCTGCCCTCCTCCTCTGCCACACACCGCTGCTCCCTCAGCTCACATCATGATCTCATGGAAGATGAGCTGATCAAAAGTGCAAATAGTTCCTTAGTGAGCAGTGACTGGTGTGACCCAGTCACGCAGCTGTGTAGGTCTGGCATGAGAAAGGGGACAGGAACCCACCTGTACTTGAGGGCGTGAGAAGGGGGACTGTCTGTAGTTCACTGCATTAGGGATAGTGTGAAACCACATATTTGAGGTCAAGTTATACCAGACAGCTGAGTCAATCTGTCAAAAAGAGGACTTCTCGCTTCCTCTTCCCATCTCGCTCCTTCTACCTTCCTTCCTTACACAAGGCACTTTCCCCCCTGTTCATTCCTGGGGCCTGTCAGATTCTGCTGAGCTGATTCAATGCTCCAACTTGGCGGAAACCCAGCCATTTAGTCTGGTCTTCCGCTGGACTGGTGAATTGATCTGGCTTACAGCGGGGTCCAGCAAGCACCAGAGACAACAAAAGGTAGAGTAACACAAGTAGGAGTGAAATTGCCCCTTGCAGGGGCAATGCAGGTTGTTTTTTTTTTGGCTGGGTTTCCTTTCTGACCAGCTCACTGAGGCATCAGAGCTGGCACAAGAGAAGCAGCAGGAAACAGAGAGAGATGTGGCAGATACAGGATTACCTCTTCCTGCAGCAGTGACCTGTTCTGCTGGCTGAGCCCATCTCGTCCCACCGCACCGATGTGAAGGCCAGGATGGAGAGCACGATCCTCCTCCCACAAATCTCTGGTCATCGCTAGCATTACAGTGGTTCTGAGAAAAAAGTTAGGCAACCACCTTATTCACCAACAAAGAACTCTCTAATGTCACTGTAGGCAGAAAAGGTAAACAAATAATAGCAATTATGCAATTAATACTCCCAGAACAATTCAACACAGCTGCTGACCATCTTCCTGTGACAGCTTTTGCTGTCATCGAGTTACTCACTGAGTGGGTGCTTCCAGGCCAGCTGAGCCTGTGGCTGACTAATCTTACTTCCTCCTCCTACCCCCTCTTTGCAATCTTACAAAAGTCTTACTGCAGTTACAACTCTGTCTCAAACCCCAGATTCTTTATTTTGCATTAAAGCATGTCTATATTTTTGTCAAGTATTGTAGAAAGTCTGTTCAACAGCAAAAAACAGATATATGTACAGAATGAATTATCACAGTAATATCTAGATTTCATATTTAAAATGTTCTTCACTAAATTCCAAAGTATTTTACAATCCTGTAAATGTTATGATCCCTATGCACAAACGGAGAAACTGAGGCACAGAAATGCAGTGATTTTCACTTAGCACTAACTGTAAGAATCCCTGGATGATTTCTGAATGATCTTAACTGGCAGCACTGGGTGAAACTGTACTGAGAGAAGAAAAAAAAAATCCCCAGTTACATGTTTTACCAATTTAGGACATCAGAATGGGCTGCTGTGAGTAGGAGCTTTCACTGTAGCAAATAACTTTTGATTTTTTTTCCATTAAGTGGCTGCTTGAATAGAGGCATAATATTGCTTACTTGAACTACAGTAATCAACAGGAACGTGAATTATTTAGGCTGCCGATGACCACTACAGGCACTTTAGGTTTGTCATCTGTTATTTACAGTTGTGGCTTGACTCCTTACCAGGACAGTATGTGATGAATGGACCAGTGACAAGATGGCATGAGATCTGCTAAAGAATGAAGGTAGCCTACTGAAAGAAGCATTGGTGTTTACTCTGGGTGTTTACAGATTGACTTAAAATATAGAAACCTGTCTGGCTACTGTATAACTTCAGAAAATTTGAGGATTAAGACCATAACTAAACTACCATGTCTCATTAGAAATTTCTATCCTAAATTTATTGAATAACCTGAGAAAGATTAAGATACATCATTTCAGGAGCGAAGGCAGGTCCATCTCCACTTTTAGGACACTACCTTTGCAATAAAACCAACCCATCCATTCACAAATTCCGTTCCACTTCTAGGTATGATTTTATAGTATCTCTTCTACTCCAGTTGTAAAGGAAACAAAGGAAACTAAACTCTTATTCCTGGAAGGTGTTGAAACATCAGTTTCTATGAAAAAAAGAAGAATGTATTATATTCAGTTTGCTAATGAGCAGCCTGAATGATCTTACTAAGAAACAATTTCCCAAATATGCCACTGAAGCAAAAGAGTTAGAACAGCCAAGTCCCAATTTTCTATTTCCCACGAGGCACGTATGTGTGTGCAACTGCGTACAGAAAATCCCCACCAATCCAGAGGCCAGCTCTGATTTATAAATTCGTTCTTCTAAAGCAGAGCCAACCAACATAATCTTGCTCTCATTACTACACAGAATTTGTTGCCTAACTATAGGGCAACTGATTTATCAGTTAGAATATTTCCTGGAGAAGTTTGTAACGGACTGTTTGAGTAAGAACAGAGGTTGATTTTTCTCCGGCAAGAGAGCAAGCTCGAAACAAAACTTCCCAGGTTTTCAAAGGCACGAAGTCCCAGCGGTCTGCAACTCATCACCATTAGTGCCTCCACAGCATCCCCACAGTTAATGGAGAGAACGACCTGCTTTCTGTTGAGCCAATACAGGGGGAGCAGCTCTCTTCTTTGCTGTCTACAACCTGCTGAAGCAAGCAAGGCTGTTGGCAGTTATTAATAACCCCATCTCCAGACATGCTGGAGAAGTGTGTAGTCATGCTTCTGAGCTGTCCTTAAGCAATTCCCATCTCCCTACCAGAAAGTTGTAATCTGTCAGAACATGGTTCTAAGAATAGACTCGCAGAACATTATGTGTCAGGGAGGGGGTAGACCTCATCTACTGTCTCCTAAAAAATCTTTTTATAGAAGCTGTCTAAAAATAGCCTGGAAGCTTAAAAAGGGAATGCGGCTTAGTTTTTGAAAAATAAAAATAAAGTTCTGCAGTACCTTCAATTGCAACCTTTTAGAACCAGGATTTAAGTTACAAGATTTGCCATTACAGTGCTGTTTTTAAAGCACACATTTCCAGAATAAAATAATTACAGAAATACCCACAGGTTACCTCTAATTTAAAACTAATTATGCGATGAGGCTATAAAATCAAGGAATCTGAAAAAAACTAGTGAAGGCTGTTTCGTGAATCAAGATTCCAGAGGGCTGTCAAATGTTCCCGATGAGTTCACACAAGGGACAGAAGATTGCTAACAAATTCTGATACATCTGATATATCAAATTCTGAAATACCACTTGCAAGTGATATTCCATTGCAGTGATGTGAAAGAGAAGACTAAAGATGTGGTATCACTAGGCAACAGACACCAGTAATTGTCCTAGTAGCTGCCCTCCTGTCTGGAATCCAAAATTTCCCCCAGAGAACCATGTAGCATTTTCTATGTGGAAATAAAATACAATAATTGAAAATTAACATGGTGCAATTGAAAAAAATGTGGTGTAACATTTGTTGAAAAAACCCACACAACTTCAAATTATTTTGCTGTTCTTTACAATCTTATTGATGAATTAGCTCCTTCGCTGTTAAGAACTGAATACTACCAGCCTATAAAATCCCACTGTTAGAAGACTTGTTCACATTCATCAGTAACATCAGAAACTCTACTTTTTCAAACTTCTGTCTGAGAAGAAAGAGTGTGCGTACCTAGGAGTATATGTCTGTATGCTGTCCTCAGAATATACATATGGCACTGAACAGCAAAGAAATTGTCTTGATACAAGCAAATAAATCGATATAGGAAACAGTAATGTAGAAGCACCACAGAAGGCTTATATTGCAATGATGACTAATATACCTGAGCGTATCAAGATCTCCTATTTTTTTCTGGAGACCAATTTTCTAAGGGGCTAGTGAGAGGTTTTGAAAAACTAATTTTTCCAACAGATGCTGCTCAACATAGTGAAGATAAGTTAAAAAAAAAACAAACACGTGACTTACGCTGGAGCAAGAAGCAGGTGTGATTTGCAGTGGTCTCCCGCTGTGAAGAGTTTCCACTGGATAGCAAAGGATTTTTGTCTCCTGAATGGATGAACAATATCCTTTAGAGAAAGCATCTAAGAATCAGAGGTGCCAACCACAGTCATCATCGTCACTGAGTTCATGCAGTCTTTTAAAGAAGCTATGACAACTAAGTCATCAGCACCTTCAATGAAAGTTAGAGAAGCCTTAATTTTACTTAATATTTCCTAGGAAACTAGAACAAGGCCTAATGTGTTTGTGGTCACAGGTTCACACACAAACCCACACACGTAGTGCACATGACAGTGTTCTGTGCTAAGGGACTTGTAGCAAGGTGCATTCACATACAGGTTTATCACACTGTGGCCATCCAGGAGAAAGGCAAGAATCCTGAGCAGCAGTTCCCCCGGTTGTTACAGTCTGCTTCTGGCCATCAACTTTGAAGTAACTGTTTATCCCCACTATGCCTATGGACTGCAGCTTACTCCTTAAATGCAGTTTCACTCCATTCTTTTAATTTCTAGGCCTCACTTGCTTCATACAGTTTATAACTGTTTATTTGGTTTTGTTCACACTGTCCTTGAGCTTAAAATCCTCAACATGTTTTCTTTGTCCATCAGTATAACCACTGTCTTGCTTGAATTCAGCTTCAAAAGGCTGTTCTTCATTCAAGGGCTGCCCTCATCCTAGTAGAAGGATTTCCTTGTGGGAATAATGAACTGGTACACGGCAGAAGATACATAGAACTGTGTTGCTTCTGTTTGATGCTTGAGCCCAGATCAGCCCCCCCTGTAGCTGCACGTAGAAACTTGATGGGAACGATGGAGAGAGCTGATCTCCACAAATGTGGAGGAGTCTTGTAGTGGAGATGTGGTCTCCCACTTTGGTTGCATCTCTCCGAGTAGTATGTAATACATTTTGGGCCGCGGCTGCCCCCTCTGTCTATGGCTTACTGAATGTAGCATTGCAAAAACACCCAGAATGGATGTCTGTCAGGAAAAACATTCAAAAAGAAACCTTTGCCACTGCTAATGGGAACAATCATCTCTTGACTGGTGATTTCTGGCTACGCTTCTGGAAGTTATCAGAGTAACTACAACTTTGCAGCTACAGAACAAAGTTAGATGTTGCTGAAGTTGTGAGGCTTCCACCGACAACTGTGTGCAATTGGTGTGCCACAGTCAACCACCAGAAAAGATGCAATGGCATGAAGATATCAAGAAGAGGTTGCAGCCATTCCGGGAGGCTTTATTCCAAGGCTCTCCGAAAGAGTAATTCCGTGAAAGGCACTGAGACACAGTCGGCTGATGTGACCTAGAGATGCTTCATGGGTGAGAGCTCACGGTGCTGGAGCCGTTTCAGGTACAAGAGCAGCAGGCAGCTCACTGATGTTTGTCTCTACTTCTTGTCTTTTATCAATATTGTATAAACATGGCATTGTCTTTGAAACGCCTCGGGACTCAGTCTCCAAAAGAAGTGACACAAGTAGCCCCAGAGCTGCAGGGTGCATGGGGCATGTGCGGTGAGTTTCCTGCACCCCTGAAGTATCCAAAACGTGTTACTTTACGTACATAAAACCCAGGCCTTCCCCCTGAAAAGGCATTACAGGTACTGCGAAGGTTTGGCAGGCCGAGCAGAGGGAGTCTCAACGGGGCTGGGCGGGCAGCACCGAGGAGGCCGTCCCCACCAGCGCTAGGTACCAGCCCGCTCCCCCCCTGCCCTGCCCGCCGCCATGAGGGGCCGACTGCCGCGCGGGCCCGGGCCACCCCCGCCGCCCACAGGGACTCGCTGCCGCCGCACACCGCGTTTTGAAGCGCCTCAGGGTTTGCTGCCGGGGACGGGACGGGACGGGACAGGGCGGTGCTGGGCAGTGAGGGAGGTGCCGCCGGCCCCGCCCGGGGTAGGCCCCACCCGCCGGCCCGCTCGCACTACGTTTCCCGGCGTGCCGCGGGGCAAGATGCCGCCGGAAGCGGAAGGGCGCTCGGTGCCGGCTTCCGGTGCTGTGGCCGGTGGCGGGCGGCTGAAAGGACGCGGCGGCGGCCGCCCAGGTAACGGCTGCGGGTAGAGTATGCGGGCGGGCAGGCAGCGATGGAGGCAGCGGCAGCGGTTCCCGCCTGGCCGTGGTCGCGCTCTGTGTCGGGAAAGCGCTCGTGTCTGCGGACAGGGCAGGGCAGAACAGAGGGAGGTCGGGCCGCTTCGCCTTTAATAACAGAAGCGTGAGGTTTGGTATCCCTTGAAGAGTTTCCTGCGTGCCTCCGGGACGGGATTGCCCCGGTTTAAACCGTGTCGGTCCCAGAGGCGAGAGCGAGAAGGGGCGGCGGTGGAGCCCCGTCCCCCGCGGCGCGGCCCGGATCCGCCCTGTGCCTGTGCCCCGCTGTCCCGGGCAGGGCGCGAGCCCCGCCGCACGTGCCGCCTCAGCGCTCGCCGGCTTGAGGGGCGCTCGCCGCCTGTAAACAAAGTCGTTATTAATTATTTGTCAGCATTGGAAAATGCACATTTCTGGTGATGTTCTGAAGCGCTTAATGTGAAGTGGTTTTAAAAGGGGTCTTGTTTCTTTCTTTTTTATCAGTATATCGTTAAACTGTCTCCAGTTGTGCTTTTTTAAGCGTCATTGTAAGTTCGAAGCAATTTCTTTATTTTTCCCCTCTGTAGGCGGTGAAAACCTAAGATGTTTATATGTGCCTTCCTGCTTCTGTGAAATTTGGGGTAATACTTTAAGTATTTTAAGTGATGTTTTGTAGCTTTTAGGTGTATTGTTTTTGAGATGAATGAGACCAGCTGCATCTAGACAGTTTGTTAACTACAGCAAGTATTATTTATAAGTGCTTCTATTTTTATACTGGGCGATGATATTTACGTTATGGACAAGAAAAGCATGTTTCAGGAATAATTCTGTGGACGTACATATAAGGAAGGGTGTAAAACTTAGGTGGGTGAGTACCAGTAGAAAAACTGTGAGAAGACCCAAGCTTGGAAACTTTTTTTAAAATTTATGATGTACCTTCAAAGAGTACCTCTCAGTAAATAGTCTTGTACCACATTTAACCACTAAGGAGGCAGATGTCAGCATCTTAAATAATATGGACTTCTAAACAACTGACAAATAATGAAGAATATACTGCACAAATTTTATTTATCCTTAAGATATTCAGGAAATTAAATTGTCAGTCTCTTGTACCCTGAGCAATTACAAAACTGGTTTCTTTCAGAGGGTGTTGTGCAATAAAAAAGGATACGGTGTCCATTTGAGTTCCATCTTGTCCAGGACTGGTTTCCTCTCTGCTGTCAGCATGGCAACACCACTTCGAACTGCGTGGTCTAGCTTCTTTCGGATGCGTTCAGTAGCAAACAGTAAGCAGGCCCTGCTGCAGAGTAAGTAGTGATGAATTTGTCTAAGTCCCATATTAAATTCTTTTCTTTGAGAACCTCTTTCCTGTACTCTTTAAAGTAATGGAAGCGTGGAAATGAATTTTTATTTTAATAGAATCAAGTCTGATATTCTGTGTTCTCTGCTAATAATTAAAGGATATCTTGATTTGGTTTTTTTTTTTTCTTTTAAAGCTTCCATGGTCCGCATATGACACTCCTTTAACTTACTGATTACTTTGTAAATATCACTCCTCTAAACCCTGATTATATTTGAAGATTTTAATTTATTTTTTCAGGCTTACAAACAGTGGTAAGAAAAGGCTACTGTAAAATCTTGTTACTTAACATAAACAGAGAACAAGTGACGACAGGCAATATTATTTCTTAGCTTTGTGTCTATGTTTTGGATGTCGATAGAAAGATGTGGGGGAGATAGTAAAGGTGATAGAAAAGACAAGTATTGAGAAAATATAGTGGACGTTACATTTTAGAGGTTAGTGGGCAAGGGGGGAAGAGAAATCTTAGGAAGAAATATGAACTACTTGCAGTAACATTTTACAAGAACTCAACTTCTTAATAACTAAGAATGGTTTAATTAGAATGAAAGCATGGAAGTGCTAGCAAATTCTAACTTCAAGAATTTAATTTCTAAAATATATAGTTTAAATTTAGATATAGCTAATATATTTAACTTAAGAATTTTACAGCTAAAATATTTTGGAGAGGAAAAAAGCTGCACAGAAGTTTCTTCTTGATTCTTTCAGCTTTCCCAGTTTTGACACACTGAATGCTCTCCCTCTCCGTTACGAACAGCCAAGAAGAATCCAGTTTGTATTAAAGCTAAAGATGGTCTACATAAAATAACGTCAGAAAAATATTGAAACCTTTTTATGACTTATTTGAAAAGAGGGGGCTCAGAACATGTGAAGACTTAGTTCTCATGATCGTAACTCAGTTCTTCAAGTGTAGTGGTAGCAGAAGCTTCACTGGACTCGGAAGCTTACACGTGGATGTGTGTCAGGTTCCAGCAGCAAAGGAAAGGGTTTGCCAATACAAGTCAACTCCAGACACCTTCCAGGCCCCTCTTAGGCATGCACACCTACATGGTTGTGGAAGGCAGGATGCCTATAGAATGGTTCCTTTATAAGGGACTGTGACTATTGCGTGTCCTCTGTTAGCTTTATGGTTGGACTTGATGATCTTAAAGGTCTTTTCCGACTTAAAAGTTTTTATGAACAAAAGGGAATGGGAAATGGGAAAACTCTGTTGGAAGGGCCTCAGGTGGTCTGTGGTCCAGCCTCCTGCTCAGAGCAGGCTCTGCCCTGCAATCACACCAGCTCACTCAAGGCTTTGGAGCCCAGCTGCAGCCAGGTCTTTGAAATCTCCAAGGGCAGGGACTGCACAGACCTGCTTGAGCCCCAGTCCCAGGCTGTCCTCATGAGGAAAACATTTTTTTATGTATCCAGCCAGAGCCTGTTGTTTCAACCTAATGGCTGTTTTTTCATGTCCTCCCACTGTGCACTGCTGTGAACAGACTGGCTCCCTCTCCTCATTAACCCCAAAACTCTCTCTGCTCCAGGTCTCCCCAAAACTCTCTCTGCTCCAGGCTGAGCAAGCTCCGGTCCCTCAGCCTCTCCCCACAGGGCAGGTGCTGCACCCCCTGACCATCGTGGTGGGTCTTTGCTAAACTCAGTCAAGTTTATCTTTCATTAAAGGGCCCCAAACTGGCCATAGTATCCAGATGGGGTCTCACAGGAGCTGAGTAGAGGGAGATAATTCCTTCCCTCAGTCTGCTTAGTACAGATGCCAACAGGCCTTCGTTACCACTTGCAATTAATTGTGATTGCTGTCCTTAGAGCAACAGGAACCTGGGGAGAGGTGTAAAGTACTCTAGTGTTACAGCAGCCAGGACATTATAGTTCTGTGTTTTGTGTAGCATGTATAGCAGTCACCAGTGAAGTAAAAATTTGATTTTTTTATAATAAACATTGTTATAGATGACACCACGATCTTCCCTGTAAGTCATAAGGTAATATTCTTTTGCATATATAAAGAGTATGCTCTAATGGTGAAATATATAGGTATTTTGTTCATACTGTGATTTTTTTTTTTTCCTTAGGAAAACAACACAATTGGAAAGGTAAATGTAGGCCATAGCTACCTAAATACTGTATTTTTAATTGCACTAGAAATATGTGTAGTAAAGTGAACTTCTGTTTAGACAGTGTTTGGGATTTGTTAATCTAAAACTGAGTACAATTATAATCTTTGATTAAGACTTAGAACAGAATGAAAATGAAAACGTTCTCAGATTTGGCACACCTCTGCTTTTTTTTTTTTTTTTTTACAATGGTGTTCTTTTTTTGTTTGTTTTCAGATGGAGCTGTGTATCTTGCTTGCCATAAATCGACATACTCAGTTCTCCCTGAAGACTACAATTGGTACTTAAACATGCTTTGATGTGTGGCCTTTTCATGTGATGTTTATTCCGGGGCTGCTTTCTCTCTTGTAAGGTTGTCATATAATGGTATCAAATACATCTTCTGCCACTTTTTCGATATATGTAATGATTTTAACTAAAGTGCTTGTTCCGGTCATAATGATTGTGAAGTTAATATGTCAAAAAATAAGCATAATAAGAAATCATACAGGACTCATTCTAAACATGGTGATGATGCCAGGACTCCTGCAGTTTGGTTTGTGGAAGAGCAAAAATAGCTAAGAACAGTCATTTTCACTGATGCCTGTTGTTAAGACAAAGTCCAGGTATTTTTGTGCTGCTGCATGGGAAACTTGCCTAGAAACCAGAAAAGATGATAAAAATGTAGTGAGAAGCACAGCATCTGTCATACAAGATTTTAGGAAGCTAATGTGTCGTGGGAAGGGGGAGGAAGGTGAGAAAAGTCATATTCCCTCAAGGAAACTCTCAGTAGACTTGTTCATCAGGATCATCATCTGTTACCAAATGTAAAAGCTGGAACCCCAAACAGAGCTTTCTTTCCTATTCTTTCTTTTGTAGGTGCCATATGTCTTCTAAAGGCATGTTGTCCTAGAAATCATTATCCTCCTCTTTTGCTATGGTTTTGTATGCAATTATTCAAAGATTTACCAAAAGATTTTTTCCAACCCATATTTCCAGATATCCTTTTCCAGATATCTTTTTTAGCCCTTTTTACCTCTTCAAAAAAGAAAGATGAAGATGGCCAAAAACAAAAAAAAAAGGAAGGAAAAAAAAAAAAGAGGAAGTTCAGATCAAGTATTTGTGACCCTTATTTTATAAGGATATATTTTATAGAAGATTCTTAAGAATTCATAAATGCAGGGTCAAATCTGGTTTTCTTGGGGACTCTGGCTGCTCGGTTGCTCAGCATTTATGAAAATTGTAAGGATGTATTTAAGAGTGTAAGTTCTTATTTTTATAGCAAAGTGGACCTGGCAGTGACATCAGATTTGAAGACAATCGTCTGCTACCATCCTTCGCTTGAGATTCCATACGAGCATACAAAAGTATGTCCAAATATACACACTTATCTTTCTTACTCTTGTAAAGGCATAAGTAGTTCATAATTTTAGGTCTTTAGGGTATCTTTTTTAAAATTTGAAATACTGAGATACTTTTTAGTATGCGATGAGCATGTCTGTGAAGTAAGTGAATGATGACTATAGCTGCTGCCATGAGGAGGACCTTATTCTTAGTTGAGTTAAGGGGAAGATGCAGAGTAAGAACGCTCAGATATCACAGAGTACAGTAATTCAAGTAGAATTAAATGAGGCACTCAAATGCTTGTGCACCACAGAGAAAACTCGTGTCTGTCTCTGAGCATACTCCTCAAAGAGGATGCGTGAAATGCAGTTTATAGTTCCCATGTCCTACTGTGTACAGATGCAGCAGTCTGGGCAAGAGGCTTTATAAAGAAGTGCTGCTGCTGGTTTCAACTTGAGCTTTAAATTCCATTCAGCACTCTGGGTTCGTAAACACCACAAAAAAAAAAAAACTCCTTTAAATATTATATCAGTATATATACATATCAATATGTTCTTTACACTGATGAATGTAAGTCTAGCTAGGCTTTTCTAGCATACACATTTTGTTGCTATTTCCAGTTCTCACGTGCTAGTGAGATACTGCAAACGGTAGCTGCATTGCTGAAGTACCCAATGTGAAAACTTCCCATTGATAACTTAAAACACTTTACTGCTCTTTGCCTGCAAGCTACTTATCAGTATTTTTAAACTTGTCAGTTGTACATCTCAGGAAAAACAGGTGTAAAAGACGAAAACAAGGAAAAATACTTCTAACGGTGCTAATAGTTAGGTTTCAGGTTGAGAACAAACATCTTGGTCTAAGCAGATGCACAAACAATTAGGAAGTGACATTCTTCTCCAAGGTACAAATCATCTAAAGGCTTTTTTAGCAACTATGATCGTCACTATGAATAAATTTCTAAATAGGAATAGCGTGAGTACTTTTGTACGAGTAGAACTGAAGCTTATGATTCAGCTAGTGAATTGTAAGGATGATATCAGCAATAATGATGACAGCAGTGCTGATTTTAGGGGAAGGGTAATCAGCTCTAGCACCTGGGGTAATTAGAAGTTTCCAGACATCTGCTGCACAGTGGTAGGGTTTTTTTCAGGGCGGGTAAGGGTGTGGTGAACAGGCATTCTTCTGTATGCCTTCGGTTTCAGCTGTTAAGAGTAAATTGTAATTTATGTAGGTTGGCTTTTTGATTTTTCTCAAAAAAAAAAAGGAGAAAAAGGAAATATATACATTACTGTTTTTACAGCCAATGCCACGGCCAGATCCAGTGAATAATAAAGAAGAAAACCTTGATCAAGTTCTGAAATCCAGATTGAATGAAAAGGAGCTGAAGAACAGTAGAGGTCCTACAATTGAACAGCTCAGCAAAATGTTTTACACAACAAAACATCGCTGGTATCCTGTGGGACAGTAAGTATTTTCTTTTCAATGTTTGTTCCTTTGGGATTTAAAAGGAGGTACAGGAATAATTTAATGACTAGATTCAACCTAGCAGAAGTCATGTGACACAAGATACTCCTAGCCCATGGGCTGCTACATAAAATCTTAAATGCAGTGTTGAGTAAATGGAAGACTGTATTTTTTAAGGGGGTTTTTTATAACACTGCCCCTTTGGTAGACTTTGCAATTTTTTACATATTTGTTTTCTAAAATCTGGCACAGAGTAGAAATTCCTCATACCATCCAGTTCACTACTGGTTGAGGTGATTTATTAAAGTTGCATAAATCCTCAAACCAGGACACAGCATAAGAGGATCTAGTATGTAAGATACCCTCAGTGGATATGACCAAATACAGCTTAGAAATGTGCATTGTCTGCTCCTTAACACCTTTTCAGAAAAGAACTTCAGGAGGATGATTCTCAGAGTTCAGAACAGGAGAGGTTTTTCATTTGAAATGGTGAAAAGCGCACCTTGGTGCACCTTGTACTCAGAAAGCGAGGAGGAGAGATACAAATAGAATCATAGAATTGTTCAGGTTGGAAGAGACCCTTGGGATCAAGTCCAACCATCAACCCTACTCTGCAAAGTTCTCCCCTACACCATATCCCCCAACACCACATCTAAACAACTCTCAAACACGTCCAGGGATGGTGACTCAACCACCTCCCTGGGCAGCCTATCCCAGTGTCTGACCACTCTTTCTGTGAAGAATTTTTTCCTAATGTTCAGTCTAAATATGCACGACTGAGCTTAGAGAGGATCTATATACATTCAGATACACCTCTGGAAACACATGGCATTCTAGTTACTCTTTTCCAGTCCATGTTACCACACCTTCTGGTAGCTGCTAATTTATAGCTCTGGAGACTTGATACAGGCAGAATTACATTATTTTGTTCACAGAAAACTTTTTAGTTACTATGTTTTAGGGATAGATAAAAGGAATGGCGTGGTAGAACTTTCTATGGCCAAAGGGGAGCTGTCACTTTAATGAGCATCAAAGAGGATCCTCCTTGTTTTAGGGTGGGTAATTAAGAGGAAAGTAGGGATCATTTTTGTTGTGAAGAATTTGGTTTGTAGTTTGCCTGCAAAATATTACACTGTTTTTAAGGTACAGTCTAGCATAACTCCTTTAAACATCAAGTCTCTTTGTTCTGTAGCAATCATTTTAGCCGAAGGAAAAGCTGACCATGTAATAAAATTAACTTCACACAAAGGATTAAGAATAAACAGCAGCCTTTGTACCTACTCAGCTGTAGACCTGATTGGATTATTGCGTGCTTGCAGCAGATGCAGCAATAGAAATGAGTAGCGTTATGTAACTCAGTGAACAACAGAGATGACATCTAATGAGTGGTGACAGGTTGTGCTTGTCTGTCTTCTGGTTTGCTTCCTTGTGTGACCTCCAGACCACTCACCAGGGCCGGGGCGGGTGGGGGGGAGAAATGTCAGGAGAACGGAAGACTGTCCAAAGCTCGCATTCACTGCAGCTTTTTTTAATTCTAGGTATCACAGAAGACGCAGGAATCCTAATCCTCCTAAAGACCGATAACTAAGATAGCTTCTTGTTCGTCAGCACTTTGCCATTAATCTTTATTGGAAATAAAAATTACAGAAAGTGAAACGTTTGGCAGTTCTGTGTGAGTGATATAACTAAACCATGTTTAAGTAAATACGAGTGTTTTTTTTTCTACTTCAACTAGTTGACAAAAAACCAACAAAGCTAATGAAACGAGGATGCAGTGCAGGCTGTTGTACACGCACGGTCAGGAAGGTGCTAGTGTTAAACTGTGTGTAACAGGTGATGGTGTGCTCCGATTAAACTCGACCAGGGGCTTGGCATTGGTAAAATGAATGCATAGAAGTCTTATGTCAAAATGGGAAGTGGAGAACTGGACACGTCAGGGTTTGGTGTTATTTTGGGGGAGGATTATTATTTATTTTTTTAGAAATCTAGTAACTGAAATGCTGGTGAGCTCGAATACTGAAGTATTAGTAAAATAGTATTGATGAAAACTATTGAGAGGTATTTATGAAAATGATGGAGGTAGTTTTGTTTCTTCTATTATGTTTATAAAATATCTGATTCCATGTTTAATTCTACATCAGCCAAGTGATTGTATTTAAGGCTATTGTCATGTACTGAAAACTGGCCAACTTGGTTAAATTTTAGCTTCCAAGGCATAATAATAACTCACCCTTCTAAGTCACCCAGCATTCCCAAATATCTGAGGTAACTTCTCTGTGCATTCGTGGGTTGGGGTTTTGTTTGGGTCTGTTTTTTTTAACCCCACCCCAGCTACTGTTCAGTGAGGATGGTGTGTTCATATATAAATGGGGATCGCTGTAGCTCAGGGCAGGAAGAGTTGTTGGCCTCAGCAAGGTAATCTGTGAGGACTCCCAGCTCTTTCTAGCTTACCTAGGGGGAAGGGTTGGCCCTTTATTACATAAAACCCTTTCAATTAGTTTGATTCTACTTCCTAGCTTTAGCGTTTTGTAGGGCTTAAATGTTTCTGCTATTAAAATATTGTCATCTAGCTTTTTTTTTTTTCTCGGGAAAAAGAGATTCTTTACTCCAACCTACAGTTTTATGCATCAGCATTCTGATAGAAAGGCTAGCTTGGAACATTGTGCCTCTGCAGAGATCCCAGTGACTTCATTAAGTCTTTTTAGCAGATCCTAATAAATATCCAGAAAATAATCCCATATATTTCAGACATCTTGATTGTATTTGCTTTCCAAATCAACTTGGGTAAGATAGGAAGGTTCTTGTTTCTTGTGTTAGCCTCGTGTCATTTGCCAGCGTTTGTTACCCATGCATTTTGCTGCAAGTGGAGTAAAGTCTCTAATCCTGGTCATTGTTAGGATAAAGGACACTTATTTTTCTAAAGTTATTACTAAATAACCTTTTTTTCCTCAAATTTCCTTTAATTGTGGAAAAAGTACTATCGTATACATGCAAAAAGACTGCCTTTAAATACTTCTGGAAAATTTGACATAAAGCTAGTCTAAGTATGTATCTTAGTATTATTTTGACAAATGCGTTCTTTTTTAATCCAATGCCAGTGAGCTGCTAATGGTTTGTTGTGGCAGAGCATGACATTGTTTTGCTGATTCTCTCTGTTCTGCTTGTAAGATAGCCCAGTCTGTCTGTAAGCGCTCATCAGCCAAATGATTTTGGCTCCACGTTCTATGATGTGTTGCTCGTGTGATAACAAACATGCTATCATGAAGGAATGTCTGTTGTGTCTGTGAAAAGGATCGCTGCTTGCTCTGCAAGTTCAATCGCATGAAAATACTATTTTTTTTTTTTTTTTTGCCTGGAATATAACTTTAAAAATAGTTTCTCATAATTTCTAGTACCACAAATTTTACTCTTTTCATCGATTCATGGTGCCTGGTACTGACGCTGGTCCGTAAGTGAGAAGTTTACATCTTGTGTTCAGAGTGTTGTTAAGTTCTGCTGCATAACATCAACCCCCCTTTATTTTTGGAAAGCTGACGCCTAATTTGTCACTGCTTGACTTATCTTTTCTTGCACTGGAGTAATCCTTGGTTTAATTTAAACTTTCATTTGCTTCCCCCCTCCTTTCCCCCCAGCTTATTGCTGCCTAATACTATTAAGACATTTTGCTTTACAGAAACCTTCTGTTATCACATTTGTCTGTTCTCGTCTGTCTGACCCTGTTTATGATCAAGCATCCACTGTCACTGTAGAAATGTTGGATTTCTCAATGTTTCCCAAACATTTTTGGATGCTTTTCAGGCATTTTGAGGGGTAAAAATCTATGATGTGCTAGACTGCTATCTTTAAAGTACTTCCTCTTCTGGCCAGTTAGGAAACCGAGCCTAAAGCACATGTTTGCTACATGTACCCTCTTGCCATTTCGTTACTACATTAATTCATTAATTAATTAAAATCCTACTCTCACAGTTATTCCAAGCTGCCCTCTTCGTTTTCTAGGTCTTGAACAACTACATAAAGCTGTCATTATCTGTTTCTCTTTACTTGGAATTAGAAATCCATCCATTTGATCCTTGTCCAACTTCTATGCAAAGGAATAATCCCTTTGAAGGTTGGTTTGGGGACTCCTGTTTCCTGTCGCTCTTGTTCTTTGCAATTGAAAACTTTAGTTGCATAGAATTCACAGTGTTAATTCTGCTCTGCTGTCCTTGTATCCCATGTTAGGCATGTAGCCATTTGCTGTGTATCCAGCAGTGTTCATACCTTATCAGGCTCATTGTTGTGGATAATATACAGTTGGGTACATCTTCCTGATTTTTATTTTTTTTTAACATCTGCCTAGAAGATTTCTTGGGCTCTGCTTGCTAGTGTGCCATTAGAAAACTCCTGTCAGTCAAGCGTCCAACTGATTGTCCTCAACTCAGACCACATAAGTGGCGGTTCAGTTTACTTGTTGTCCCAGCAAGAAGAAAGTTCTTTCACTTCCTCTAGTTGGACCTGAATTAAAAAAGGAAGCATGCTTTTAAAACATATTGATTTTTGCCTTTTATGTGCAAATTTTGTTGTTCTGCGCATTCTTGGTTCTACCACCAGGAGGCAATCTTGCACAATAACGCAACTGGATTTGTCTGAAACCTTAGGGGATTTAGTGATCTCATCAAATTTGACACAGTGAGAGACCTGCATGAGCTGTTCTTTAATTACATTTGTAAAATGAACTCTCTAGCAGTTCTGCAAGTGGTTGGATTCAAGAGATCAGAGGTTCACTGGTGGGACTTGTCTGTTTACTTTGACTGATTTGACTTTTGTAGCGTGTAGCAGAGATGGATGTTCACACTTAAAACAAAAAAAAGCCTCACCCTCGCAGTTTTGAAAAAAATGAGCCAGCAGTGGAGCACTAATGCAACCCAACTGCCAAATACACCCGTGTGACAAGTGTCATATCTTCACGTGTCAGTTCCTCATGACTGTGGTGGAGGGAGCATCCATCCATCCATCCCCACCCCTCCAGTTTTTCAGCCCTAGAGGAGAATCCCCTCCTTGTCCGTTTGCTGTTGTAACAGGTCTGAATTTCAGCTGCCGTGTCTAAATTCTGCTGTGCCAGAAGAAATAATTGCCGCAGCTCTGCTCTAAGTCACAGCAATGATCACTGTTTAAAGCCAGCACGGCTTTTCTCGGTTATTCCCATCTTTATGAATTTCAGCAGCTGTTCTGCTGTAATTGCTCACAAGCTCATTCCAGCCTCAAAATGAGTACAGAGTTGTATAATGAAGAGATCAAATAGATGCAGGCTGCATTCCTCTGCTGTAACGGAAGACGTATATTTTGTTTTAATGCTACAATATATTAAAATTGACTGAAAGCCCGCCAAGCACTAGAATAAACATCAGGCAAATTGTGTACCTACAATACATAAAAGTTGGATTCATTGCTAAGATTGAGACCAAGTAATTAGACATCTAAGCCTGAGTTAATCTTTGTAGACTCCCCTTATAGTCAATTGACACACAAAAAAAGTACCTATACAAGGCAGCGGATTTTATTTTAAGATTTTACTTTCTGGAATGTGTCACACACTGTTCTCTGGAGGTGCTTCTTCCTTCTCGTCTGTGAAGGGAGGATGAAATCTAGGGGAGATTCAGATGAGCAAATGAAAGCCAGCATATATGTAAAAGAAAAATACTCCACTTAAGATAAAAACGTATTTGTTGTTTCTGCTAGCCTTCAGTAGCAGGTAGTCCACATATAGGAACTCTTTGTTTTCTGCATAGATTAATTCACACACATTTAATTTGTGATTTTTAATAAATTACACACAGGATTTTAATCTCATCTCCTTATATATAATCAACGCTCCAATGCTAAAAAACAATACTCAAGCTGTTACTTTTTTGTTTCATTTGGTGTATAGTCACAGGAGAAATAAAATAGTAACTTTATCTATCTTTATAGCATCTCTTCTAATGAGCTGATGATCCCAATTGCTACCTCTAGGTACTTCTAGAAAAATGAATGCAATAAATGATAATTTATGGGGTAATTTGCACAGAATTATCTGCAAATTTTAATACAATTTACACAGAATGTTAGTTCCACTATATGTAACTACAGCTGTTAGGAGAATGCAGGTCAGAAGGCAGGAGGTGTGTGGAAGCTGCGTGAACCAAAGAGCAAGTCTGGTCAGCAGCTTTGCATTGCCTGCCTTCTAGGGATGTAAAAGTTTATGGCCCAAGGTACCGCTTTATTCAGTGTCACGATGTAGGTGAGAAACGATAATCAGCGTATTACAAAGTTGTTCATCACCTAGAGGCAGCACAGGAGGTTGGAATGGCCTATAAAACTGAGAAACGTTGCCAACTAGTCTTTCTGAAAAATTAAAGGAGTATTAAATACAGAAAACAGTTGTGCTTATATTCAGCTTTACTGCTTGTCAAGATGAAAAACAGTCTTGGGTCAGAGGCAGTTTACCATTTTGAATAAGGCCAGCTTTGCCTGCTACCAAAGTTTACAATTCCTTAGCAAAAGAATCTCCCTACCAGCAAAATACGAGATAGCACAGAAAAAAAAAAACTGAAAGAGCTGTTTTTTAACATCTCTTCTGCCAAAACTAATAAAAATTTAACTATGTAAGTATCACAGAAAATGAATAGTGAAAAGTGACTGTTAAATTAGGCTACTACATTAAGCCATTATAGCGTAGAATAAAAATTAACCTAAGTAAAACAAAGTATGAACCTACTGTACAAACGTTTATTTCCTACTCAGTAACGCTAACAAAACAGAACTTTATAGTTTCATATAAAGATTAGTGTTTCTTAAATATTACTAGTCTTTCTCATTCAAATTTGTTGTATTTGTTTAAACAAATAATAAGCCAGTAGCATTTTTCTGTAGGAGTTATACTTGTCAGAACCTCATCCTCTTCACCTTCTGCTTTAGTTAAGACACATTGGGGATTTCAATTGAATAATAAACTAATGCCAGGAAAAAATTCCCCTTTACCCCTAATTAGTTAACAGTTGGTCAGTATACAGTAATGTAGGGCTTCACATCCCTCTTCCTATTTTTTATTATTTTGTAATTTTTAATCCTGACTGGTTTAAGTATGGATTCACTTGTTATTTTGCAAGAATGCCTCATATCTTTATAAAACTCCCTTTCCCCCATGCTGTTTTTCGTACAGCTAAAATCCTGGCATTAGTGATGGGGAAACTGAAGGTGGCAACAAGTTCCACAAACTTTAGAATTGGATTAAGAAAAAGGATTTCCTATCCAGAGTAAAGGCACAGTGCAAACAAAATCCACGGTAAGTGATAAGCAGAGATAAGAAAAACAACAGAGAAATTCCCTTTTTAGAGCATGTATTTGTATGTTCAAATCTAAAATAAACATGCTGTATGCTGGCTGCACGGGTTACAATTCATGGACTTTATATGGCCATATTTGTTGAAGAAAAATATTAGAAATGAACCCAAAGAGGCCACTGGTGAGGCTGAAAGGTGACACAATGGTCTGTGAAGAGAAGGGCAGTGGCAGTCCCGATGGAGAGCAGCTGTGCTTAGTACCTACACAGTGCTTGTGCAGACTGAGGGCAAAACCTTGAATTGCTGGATCTGGGTGAGTGTTTTGCTTCAATATGACCGAGATTTTAACTCATTACTTTGGAAATGATACATGAGAAGACTTATATTTCTTTAAGAGTGAAGCGTTTATCCTGCATTCAGAATACCTGTGTCTATGCTTTACCTCAGGCAGGTGGTCCCCAGCAGCAGACTGGTACTCAGGGTCCCCCTGAGCACATCCCCACTGCTGCAGGCTGGGGAGCAGCCTCAAGCTCCGGCTGCTGATGCCCACACCTCTTCCTTACTTCCCCCTCTTCTGCCCATCCCTCTTCAAAGCAATGGCTGGGCACCCCTGCAGGGAGAGTTCATACCAAGCGCTGCTCCCAAGATCACATCTTGCTTGATTTTTATCCTACGTGCTCTTCCAAACAGCTCAAGCTGACTGTGTACCCGCAAACATTACCACGTCCCAAAACATGCAATACATACCCACACTTCCATGCTAGGGAAGCTTTGTTCTCACAGGCTGCAGTATATACTTTCATATAATTTCAGATACTTCAAACTGGAAAAGATAAGAGAAAAAATTAGAATTACATGTTGGGTCAATAGGGGGACCAGAAAGAGTCCAAGGAGTACTGTGGGATGCTGATATAGGAGTCTGCTCTAGAAGGAACTAGCCCTGGCTACTGTGAATATAAGCCAAGCCTCTTGGCAGCAGGGACTTTATTTAGAAATACGAGCACATCCTCTGAAATCAGGTAGTTGGGACCCACATCATTTTTATGCATAACCTGAACTCGCATGGTCTTTGTTCAGAGTACTAAGTCTGGATGGGTCTGGTACAGGCTTATCAAGATTGGCAAAACCAGCAACTCACACGCATAATTACTGTTCTCTCCAAGCAACTTGAGTCATCAAGATTGTCCAGTCCAGTTCAGAGATGCTCCAGTTGAGACTCCTGTAAAAAAAAAAAAAAAGGATTTTTTTCTTCTGGATAAACAAGATTAAACATGCAGAAAGTGCATTTCTATAACTTCAAACGGAATCTGGACTTAGGAGCAAGCATCTTCTTCAACAGTCCACATCGGAGTAAATGAACCACACCAAAGGTCACTAAATGTCAATGTTCTGTAATTCTCAGCCTTCAGAGGATCAAAGAAATTTAAAGAAATGGTTCGAGTTGAGGCATTTGGCAAAATAATGAGGTGAAAGGCTTTCACAGTTTTCTGGAGGGAAAAAAAACAGAAATTGGACATAATTCTTAAAATCTTCGTTTAAGCATTACTAAATAAAAATGTTGTGTTTCCATTTCAGGGTTAGTGAAATGTCAACAAAAGAAAATAGTGGTATAAAAACAAAAGAGCTGTGTTTTGGTTGCTCTCAGAACGTAAGGAGTTTATTTATTTAAAAATCTGTGACACTGGCAAATAAGATGTTCAATTTAAAATAGCTTGCCAGGTGTTGTTTTGTTTGGTTTTTTTTTCCCTTTTAAGCTGTACTCATATGATAAATTAATTTTGCTAAAAATACACCACCAATTCAGCACAAGTCTTTTAACAATTCATCTCCTTACCTGGCATACTGTTGCCCCCTTAGAACAGCCCAAGGAACTGATCCTGAAAATGCCCAAGGAGATTAAAAGAAAAGCTTCAATTGATTGTTGAAGATTAACTGTCAGCAGCGTAACTGATCAGTCGTTTGGGGAATTTCATTGTTGTTGCTGCATCTTTTCCATCAGCCGGCCCAAAGGGATTTCATTAACATCTCACTAGTACCTCTGACTAAGTAGGAATTTTGACTAGATTGTGAAAGCTTCTAGAAATAATCTATTTTGAAGTGTTAAGCATATAAATGCAAATTGAGTGGAACCAGCTGTTATTTACATTCTCTGGGTACAGGATTCCACTCCCTGATGGACAGAAAAATAAATGCCATTGAAAGAACATGAAGAAATTGGAAAAATATGGATCTAGTAAAAATATATGCAATGGACCACATTGTTATGGTGGCAAATCTGTGAAGCTATACCAATTTGTACCATCAGGCAGCCCACCTGCCAGAAGATTTGAAGAGCTCCATGTATTTTTTGGAGAAAGGCAGGGGGTTGAAGGAATGAACACTCTGAAAACAAAAGCATATGAACACATTAATGTTTCAGCCTTTTATGCAATGGCTAACAGAGGGCCAGGCGTTTTCAGAAATAGTCTCACAGAACAAAGCCCCCATTCATAACAAGACTTTGCTATGGACTTCCGTTAGCTTAAGATTATGTTTTGGAAAAATTACAAAAGCTCACGAAAAATGTAAGTAGGATATTCTAGACCAGTGTGCCTGCAAGTGGAGGGCTGTGCTGGAGGGAAAAGAAAGCACAGCATGAAAGCTCCCCCCTTCAGTGAATCCAGGCCTTACCTTTGTGTCAGGCCGGCAGAGGCCCGCCTGCATGTCCTCTGTACGTGTCCCCCCTTCACTTAACCTGCAGGAGATCCCCACTGCCGCGTGTTCCACTGGAAAACTCATGCTCCCTTCCGCCGCGGCTACTTCTTTCTGTAACATCACTGGCAACCACTGTAAAACAACCGGTAACAGACTGTCCTCAGAGAAGGTGAGGCACTTTTAAAAATGTACACAAAACGTGGCTGCTAATTTCATTTGGGCCAAACCCACTCAGTCAAATCAGCATTAGGAACCTGGGCTGGGGAATGAAAGGTGGGATTGTTCTGCTGGGTTTTCCTTATAGAAGGGAAAAGAAGATGACACAACCAACACGGCGAAAGCTCAAGCAGCGCAGAAACACTTGATTCTTAGAGCTTGTAGAGTGATTCCCTGCAGGACTAGTTCTGTTTGTTGGGATTGCTCTGTGTCTGCCAGCACACAAAATCTGTCCTAACACAGGCAAACGTGGGACAGGAATTTCATTCTTATTCCTTTTTAGATATAGACTCCTGCCTGCCATTCTGTCTTAAGCAAACGATACATCTGATGGCTAAATGCATCCTTCAGCTCCTTTTCAGAACAGAGACTGATCCACAGCAGCAGGTTTTACAGCTCCATTCCATCTAGCATGATGTGGCCTGAAATGCCAGGGAAAAATTCTGCTGTGCCTCAGGCATCTTTCTGGATCAAATTTATTCCCAGAGGGATAATTTATCAGAGAAGTGAGCTATGGAGAGAATGCTAAAAATAGTGTTAAAATTTTGAAATACAGGGCAATGGCACTGGAAGTCAGAAAAGATGTCTAGCCCAAACTCACACTTTATAAAAGGCTCTGTGTATTTTGTAATAATTATGGATATTATTTCCCCTCCCCCATTCACTTATGAAGACAGAGAGATAATAAATAAACTTCAGCAAATCTGAATTTGGTTACACAGAGCCATCTGTTAATTCTGGTATATGGCAGTAGAGGGCATCTAAGGACTTCAAGTCACATATGGTAAGGGATTAAAATCTGATGGCTGAAGGAGTTACTACTCTCATCTTCAACCATTCACCCCACCCCATGACAGAGTTTGTCATCTCACGACCAAACCAGCTCATGAAGCTGCTCCTGAATGACCACAGTTCTGAGCCACACTGAAACTGGGGTTGATCTGAATTCACCAGGCTGACAGCCGGAGTTGTTTAGGAGGAGATGCCCGAGTTAATTTCTCACCCCTGCTGCAGGCAGCGGTCTGCCAGAGCCATGGGAAGGATGGTTCAGGTACAGTATAAGGAGAGACAGTAACTGCCTTGAGCAGTCTATCCAATTTTATCTAGTACTGTTTGAGCTTTAATTTCTACATGCCTGGCAAAACTGCGTACAGGAGGGGCAAGCAATCCTGGGAATGGGCCAGCAGAGCCAAGAAAAGGCAAGCTGTGGACCAATGCTCTTTCCTTAACCAGGAAGAGTAGCCCTCTGTCTGTTTCCTCTGTTGAGCCCAAAAAGTCTGTCTGAGTCTGTCTGTCCGGCCTGTATTTCAGTTTACGTCCTCCCAACATGCCAGTCAGTTGCAGGATGATGCCTTGAGCCTTCCTGACAAAAAAAACCACCCAAGCACTAATCATGATAAATAAAGAGAGGGAAGGTAGTTGGCAGCTACCACTGTTTTCTTGTCATCTGTTCAGGTTTGTACGACATTCCACATCCAGCCTCTCTTTATGCTGAAGCAGGGAAAGCAGCCATGCCTGTCTTGAGCCAAAAGAAGCCAACACATCAGAGGCAGGTTAAGTTCATTACCTGACGCTAACACTTAGTGTACTAATCTGAAAAATGTATTGGGTCCAAGCAGCATACAGACATACCATGGGCAGCATATTTTCAATTAACTGTAAGAAGTTTAAAATTATATGAACACATTAGTACACGTTGATTAACCTGTTATTTGAACTCCTAAATACAGCAACACGTCAGGCCTTATGCTCAAGTCTATTATAGCCTTAGTCTGAAATTTAAAAGTGGCTCATGCCCAGGAAAAGGTTCTACAACTCATTTAATGATTCACAGTACTCCTGAAATGATATTCATCTGTCTGCTTTCCATGGCAGCACTTTCAATCATAAACACTTAATTGTAGGAATTCATCCTCAAGGCCAAATAGCTCTGGGTGAATTAAACCATCTTTAATAAAAGAACTAGAACAGTGATTTAGAATTAATCTTTTTCTGATGGGAGACCATTTATTCAGAGACACATAACCCAGTTTCTTCTTCATCTTCATTTTACTTTTGCACTCAAAACTCTCTCCTTTGGAGATAGCCACTGCATCACCTGTTTTAATTTTCCTCATTAGTTTCAGAACTGAATCTTTGCCAACAAAGGAACTTTCATTACTTACGGACTGGCAGGGCCCAGGATTGCTGCCTGCATGCCGTCTGTCAGGAAAACTTTTTTCACAGACATTACTTGCTCTCTTTTACTTTGAGAAGTAGGACTCGCAACTGGCAAGAAAACTTCTCAAGCCTCCTCAAGCATAAAAGGCTTGTTTTTTCTGGCAGCATCTAGGAGGAGAATGCAAGATTTCAGAGTGCTTTCAGCTGTGCTATCTCTAGGATTTTTCTAAAAGGAAGACAAGAATATACATTTCTCCAAAAATCCAGAACTTCAAAGAGGGTGGTTGTGAACGTGTGTATGTATAGGTGTATGCGTGTGTATATATATATCTATACACTCTTCCTCAGGCACAGACACGCTTTCTCAGCCAAAAAATCAAGGTAAATAAATATTACAGTCACAGCAACTTATACTATAATCCAAATACTAAAATCCATAGCAAATTCTCCTAGCAGTTGTTTAAAATGACTGCTATCAAAATGGTTCTTGCACGTAGTCTTTTTTTCTATCGTGTTCATAAAAAGGAAGCATGATACGGAAGAAAATGCTGTCAAAGCATGTAAATTTACCAATTATCCTCGGGTAACTTTCAGCAGTATTTAGCTAGTTCTAGTCAGAGGGAAATTGCATAGTTCACAGAATAACAGGGGCAGAACAGAATTCTGCTCACTGTTTGTAACAAAGCCTAACACAGTATACGGTAAAAACTGCTGTGTAAATTATCTTTTTTATACTTCGTACCTTGTGTTGCCACATTCCACTTTCCTTAACAAGTCCAGCAAAATTATTTTTATGTTTTGGTGTTTTTTATTTTTTTTTTTACTTTAAACTGTAAATAGTAAATTAGAGAAACTATAAAAGCACTACATTTGATGTTTTTAATGGAAGATCCTAAGTATGGCTAGATAATTTTTTACTCAATGCAGTTAAGGCCTTTAGATGCTACTCTAAGTTTTAAATAGTATAAAGCACATGATGAGAGAAGGATTTAGATGCTATCTTTTCATGGTCGGAGTTTCATGCTTGCTAGATTATCCATCTACCTATCCACTGAACTAAAGGAAATGATCCTGCTTTTTTTTTCGACCGTCCCTGAAAGAAAATAATCTGGATGTTATTTCAAAGTACCACTCTCATAGGTCTATCTCTTGATGGTTTGCTTTTAAATTACAAGTGCTCGTTTTCTTTTAGAACACCACTGATTCGTAGATATTATTCACTCAATTTTTGAATATTCTCTTTTACCAAATGTATTTTCTCAGGAAAGACAAAGCATTCACAACTGAATAGACAAAAATGGCAGGAAATAAGGTGGCAGCTGGTTAAGAGTAAAATTGTTTGGTATACATCATAATTTATTTCATCAAAACATTCTGTTCTTTGGGAAGCTGGAAAGAGACGAGTGATCCTATTTATGAAAATACTTGTCTTCTCTCTGCTGTATTTATTATGGTTTAGGAACTCTGTGAAACAAGCAAACCTTCCTCCTGACTGCTGAGTGAGAAATTCTCTAAGGGCTCGCACTGTGGACCTTGTTTGTGGTGTGGAGCTACAATTAACTTGTTCTAATTTGCTTGAAATAAAAGCTCAATATTTGTATTTCTTTGTCTGAGAACCAGATGTGCTGCCTGACCACTGTAATCACAGGACAGGGAGGAACCGTGGCAGTAATACATTGTTATTTAGATCAGTTCAGGTAAACAGTTGTCAAAATGCGGTCAATAAATGGACATATGTGATAAGCAATAGCTGGCCTTTTAACTAAAGCAGATTTTATCTGATCAAATGGTATGTCATGGATAATGGATATTCTGTACTGCATCTTTGGGATGCGAGGATGCGGAGAGCAAGCAAAGGCCCCCTGTATTCTTTCAGGCAGATAGATAAATCTAGCTAAAAAAATCAGTAAACCTTTTCAGCAAATCAAAGCAAATTTAGCAAAAGCAGCTGAGCCAAAAATTCATTACCCCCTCCTCCACTCACGTCATATTATATAAATAAATCAGCGTGCTAGCTCTCCAGTAAATTTGGCATACTTTTCAGGAACAAAGTGAAAAGCATTTCTAGCAACAGGCACTTCAGGCAATTGTAAAAACGTTGCTGCCTCCTTCGTTGGTCATGAAAGGGATTTTTGCCTAAAAGAAAAATAAAAAATAAATCCACTCGTCCCTCCCCTTCTCTTTTTGAGCACACACATCTGAAACCAAGTCAGAAACATAATAAATTCTGCTTGTGATTTTCAAGAACTCTTAATATTCATGTTTTCACTACTAGTATAAATCTCGATTAAAAATATCCAATATATGGATGATATATTACCCAAACCAAAACATTCATGCACAAAAGAAAGTATCTGGAAAAGAAATCAGAGATTCCGTAAGTTTGTGCCTTTCATCTCCAGTTGGATGATACGCCACTAAAACTGGCTCAGAAGAATTCATAACTCTATACATACAGGCAGTATTTGTCCCAGAATTGCTACCCCAAAATATACAGACTAAAAATAAATAAAGCACTTGGCTTGAATTGTACTTACAAATTTAAAATCCCTATTTGTATGAACTGATTTTCTCTTCATATTAGTGACTCTGTTTTGAAGAATTACTGTTTGTTTAAAAAAACTTATTTTGTTTACTTGATGGAAAGCTAAGTTTTCAGAATCTGAGATCTCCATGCTGCTTCTTTTCTTTCTTCATTTCACATCTTTCTCCTACTCCATTCTAATTTTTTATAAAGTAAAACACTTAAGGCAGACCAAGTATGTATTAAACATCCTACTGCCAAAGAAGCTAAAAAGTAGCTTAAAGTAGTTTAATGCACCACATGTGGCCCATAATCCCCAAAGTAATTTAATTTAATCACCTTTTCTTACACTTAAAAATTATTTTTTTCTCCCCTGTGACTGTGTGAAAGACTCACACAGACAGAGGAGAAAACCAGCTAAATAACATTGTTGAAAGAAACAGTGAAATACTAACTTATTCCACCGAGCCTATAGTACTTACGGAAGTCTCATACCAGAGAATAAAGGTAACTGTGAACCGAAGTACTCTTATGAGGTGCCAAAAGTGTCATTTAAAGATCGATTTGCAGTTTTTAAGTCTGAATTTCATTACTCTTGTAAATTTATCAGATCTTTAGTACTATTTTTAAAAGACATTAACTTCTCATGAAAAAAAATTGACAGAACTCTGTTTAGGAAAGATCCTGCTGATATACTGCCTATTTTATTTTTATTCTGCCTTTTTCATAACAATACCTGAAGTTTTAAGTAACAAATATTTATTACATTCTTCTGTTCTTGTTTCTCATTCACCACATAAATCATGGTCTTCCTCTCTCTGCCTTTATAGCAGCCAGCTGTGGTTTTAGAAACAAATTATTATGACTTCAAGTGGCGAATAAACAGCAGAAGCAAAGGAAGTCTTGAGATACTATCCACATAAAAATGCCATTAATAAATAACACAGGGAAAGAGAACTACAGCAAAGCTGTAAAAAAGCAGCTCTGTATCTAGACAAGATGCATTCCATTTCTCCAAGATGAATTAGTGAACTTTGAGGGAGTAGCCCTAATCTGAACACTATTGTATCAAAACTACATATTTTTGAGCAAAAGCTCAGTGCCTGCATATACATATAGGGAATTACTTTAGTAATAAAAACAGAACTGTATTCCTTTTTTTTTTTTTTTTCCCTCTTCTGAGCACAATTAAGCCAGTGCAATTCTAAGAAATAAATCAGATTTTACGCAAGCTCTCACACCATTGGTAGCAGAACTGCCAACTAAATATCAAAGGACACAGACATATTCTCTCTCCTCTTCACACCTACCCAATGAAAAATCTGTAGGGATTCCATAAGAGTCACTGGAGGCTGAATCTGAGACTATCCGAACTGCACGGATGAAAACAGGAACAAGAATGACCTTCAAGACCTAAATTGTTTTAAACCATTTCTGAGAACGCTTAAGTAAGAAAGCCAATGTTTGTTCCTCAAACCTCATTTCAAATCTGCGGTGCTGTCAGTGATTAAAACCACCTTTTTTCATAAACTGAATAAATTAAATTCAAAAGCACTCAGACATTACAAACAGATGAAACCATACTGACCAATTCACTTAACAAAGTAATTTTTTCCCCCCTCAGATGAATCTGCTTAATTGCTAAATACAGAACTTATTTTTTAAGAGAACTATTAACTCTATATGCTCTTCACCTTACGTTAAAAAATTCTAAGTATCTATTGCAAAAGCCTTCAGGAACTGTCTTCCAATGTCTCTCTCTCTTTTTTTTTTTTTTTTAAAAAAAAACAAAAGTTAAAGAACCATTGAATTTTAGGAGTTAGGGGGACTACGACCCAAGACGGGAGTGTCCCTGTGGGAGCTCTCTGTGGCGCAGGGGAGCCGGTGCTGCCCCGCTCCCTCAGCCAGACCCTCCAGCCTAATACATATTCATTTATCCCTTTGATGACAAGGGCTTGCCTCCACCCCCTCTTCCCCGATTTTTAAAGAGATTATTCTCTATCATTTTAATTTTTTTTTTTCCCTGAGGACTTCAAAAAGGCACCCCTTAATCCTTCTCCCGTCAAACCCGAAAAATACCCCCTTCCCAAGCGCCGCCGTGCAATTTGCAGGGAGCCCTGACCTACTGCCAGGGGCAGGGGTGAGACTAATACGGCTACTTTTGCTTTGTTTCCCGTCTTTTCTTTCCCCCCCTTTTTTTTTTTTCTTTTTGTGTGTGTTTCTTTCTAAAGTCGGCTCGAGGCCGCCCGGGCAGCGGCGGAAGGCGGCTGGTTTACCGAGCAGCACCCGCGGCGCAATCAATCATCTTTGCGCCGAAAAACAGCTTCGGGTTTATTAAAAAAAAAAAAAAAAAATTAAAATAATTAAAATAATCATATAAAAAGCTCGTTTAATCGATCCGATCGCTCGCAGGGCCGCGCTCCCGCACCGCGGCTCGGCTCTGCCGGCGTCGCCATGGCAACGGCTCCCGGCTCTCGGAGTGAGGCCGCACCGCGGCCCCC
>NW_015094506.1:10656986-10659084 GCF_001431845.1 Calidris pugnax | reverse complement strand
CGGCAGCCTGCCTGTCTGCCCGAGCGCAGCCCCGACGCTTCTTCCCCGGCCGCCCCGTATCAACCCCCCCCCTCAACGCCGCCGGCAGCGAGAACAACCTGATCCCCCACACACCTCCAGGCGGCGGCAGCGGCGGCCCCAGCCCCGTCCCGCCGACCTCGGGTGAGTCCCGTCGCCGTCCCCCTGTGCCCCGCCGCTCCTCGAGAGCGGGGAGCTCGCCGCCCTGCCCCGGGGACGGAGCTGCCGACAGGCGGGATGGAGGCTCCCCCGACGCCGGAGGCAGCTGCCCCGGCGCTCCTCGTCCCTGTCGGGGGACGCTCCGCCGCAGCTCGCTGCCACCGCCTCGCAAACCCTCCGTCCTCACCAAGCTCCCTTCGCAACGGGTCGCGCCCGGACACCCCCGCCAAGGCTGCTTCCACCTGCGCCGGGGCTCTGCGGCCGCCGTCCCCGCGCCCGCCGCCGCTCCGGTGACAGGCGCACCTGCGCCCGGTGCCCGAGCCGGCGGCGGGAGGTCCGGCGCGGGGGAGATGGGGACGGGGATGGGCTTTGATCGCCGGGTGGTTGCTTGCATTTGTTGCGATAGAAACCCGGCAGAGCAACCTATCGGCTGCCAATAAAGTTGAATTTGGAAAAGTTTCTGAGCGCCGCCGCGGCACTTGTGACGGGAGGAGCCACCTCGGCATAACCCCTCACCTGCGGCTGCTGCCCACCTGGGGGGAGAGACTCTGCCCGCTTCGCAAGTTTCCCCCTGACCCCCTCCCCGGCCAAACCGGCTCGGCTCTCTCTCGCTAGCGCTGCCCGGCTTCGCGTCGCTCCCACCGGGTGACAGTGGGACAGCGAAAGGCTGGTTTTGTCCCTCCCGTCCCCATCCAGCCGAGCGGAATGGTAATTTTTTTATAGCATCAGCATTTAATGGAACGGGAAAAGCACGTTTCCTGCCCCGTGCTAAATATATCGCGCCCTCCGCTGCGCTGCCCCTTCCCGTGCCCAAGCGGCCACCGAGCCCCGGCAGCCGGCGTTGTTCGCGCACCCGCCCCGCAGCCCCCCGCACTCGCCGCTGCCCCGGAGAGGCTCGCTCCCACGCCGGGAGCGCGGCCCGCGCCGGGCTCCCGTTCCTAGAGGTACGACTTGGTATGTGAGTGAATGCTTGGAGACTTCCAATGGGCAAAAAAAGTAATATGCCAAAAGGAGCATGAATGACTCACAGCTATTTTAGGAAGAACTTGCCTCCCCAAACGCCCTTTCCCCAGCGCTGCCGGCCGGGCTCGCCTACCGCGGCGGGGGGAGCGGCGCATCAGCGGGTTTACTCTTGCGATAAAGCGAGCCCACCTTCGCGGGCCGCCGCCTCCGCCTCGTCCCCGGCGGAGGGGAGCCGGGGGCAGGCCGGGCGGCGGGGAGGAGATGTCCCTCCCCCGCTCCGCCGGGAGGACACCGCGGCGTGCGACCCGGGCGGCGCCGGGGCTGCGACCTGCCCCGCTCCCCCGTTACCCCTTCCCACTGGCACCTTGACTTGCTGGGCTCCCCCCCGCGACCTCCTCCCTCCCCAAACGCCCTTTCCCCAGCGCTGCCGGCCGGGCTCGCCTACCGCGGCGGGGGGAGCGGCGCATCAGCGGGTTTACTCTTGCGATAAAGCGAGCCCACCTTCGCGGGCCGCCGCCTCCGCCTCGTCCCCGGCGGAGGGGAGCCGGGGGCAGGCCGGGCGGCGGGGAGGAGATGTCCCTCCCCCGCTCCGCCGGGAGGTGATCTCTCGCCTCGGGTCCCTCCTCTGGATGCTGGGAAGTTCCGAAGCGGGAGCGCCAGAAACGCACGGGCTGCGTCGGGAGCGCCTCTCGCGGGGTTCGCCGCTAACCACGCTCTCTCTCCGCTCGCAGGCGGCGCCCGGCCCGGGGACCGGGGCCATGCACCCGGCGCGGTGCTGAGCCCCGCGGCGGCGGCGGCGAAGCGGAGCCCTCTCCCCGCGGGCAGCCCTCGACCTGCGTGCGAGCGGGGCCGCGCCCGCCGCCGCCGTCGCCCCCCATGACCCTGCGCTCCGCCGAGTCCCTGGAGAGCGCCGAGGGCTCCCGGGCGCGCTGGGGGCACCCCGAGGCGGCGGCGCCTG
>NW_015094506.1:10643653-10656725 GCF_001431845.1 Calidris pugnax | reverse complement strand
GCCGGGCGCTGTGGGGTCGGGGCAAGGCGAGGGGCAGCGGCGGTTCCTACCTTCCGGGGGCTCCGGCGGCTGAGGCGAAAGCACCGCCCGCGGCGGCAGCGCCGCGTCCCGGCGGCAGCCCGGGTTCGCCGACCGGGCGAGGACCGGGCGCTGCCGCCGGCCGGGGTGGCCGCGGCGTGGGGAGCGGACGGCGGCGCCACCGCATCCCCTGGGCCCCGCGTACCTGCGCTTTGCTCGCCGGCGTGGCGGCGGCTTGCCTGGCTCCGCGGGGCGCGGGGCTTTTCCGCGGGCGGAGGGAAGGGCTTTTGTCTTCATCGTCTCTCCGCTAGGACCGCAGCCGCACCGCCGAAGTTGTTTTCTTACCCCTGCCTGCTTCTGATTGCTAAAAGAAGCTCATCTCAACAACAGCCTCTCAGGGTTCACACAAGCGGGCTTTTTGCGGGCTGCCACCGTGTGCCGTGCGGGCGCAGCGCTCGCCCCGGCGTGTGCGCAGCGCCGAGCCGCGGGGCGCGTCCCCGCTACTGTACGGGCGGTCGGTGGGGTCTGCGGCTTCGGCGGCAGCCTCGCAGGACGCTGCAGGAAAGTTTGTGCGTGTGTCTGCACAGATATGAAAATAAACAGGGACCTGGAAGGCTCTGTCAAAACGAGACGCATTGGAAAGCAAATGAATCTAAATAGCAAATAAAAATTTACAACGCCTGCAGGACTACAGCTTTCAAATAATAAAGGAAATGGGTTATTACAGGCATATCAACCAAAGAGCAGCTTTTTAAACAAGGAAACCAAACAAACAGGAATAAACAAAACCCCTCTTTGTCTCCTCTTTTAACAGGGTGGTACTGGGGCAACATGACTGTTGCTGAAGCCAAAGAGAGATTACAGGATGCCCCTGAGGGGACCTTCTTGGTTAGGGATAGTTCACATTCAGAGTATCTACTGACTATTTCTGTAAAAACATCAGCAGGACCGACTAACCTACGCATAGAATATCAAGATGGCAAGTTTAGACTGGACTCTATCACTTGTGTCAGATCTAGACTTAAGCAGTTCAACAGTGTTGTGCATTTGATTGAGTACTATGTTCTTATGTGCAAGGACAGAACCGAAACGCCTTCAAATGGAACAGTTCATCTTTACTTGAACAAACCTCTCTATACGTCTGCTCCATCTCTGCAACACCGCTGCAGAATAACTATAAACAAATGCACAAATCAGATCTGGGAGCTACCATTACCAACAAGACTAAAAGAGTACTTGAAAGAGTACCAGTACCAGGTATAAATGTCTTTTCTAAATGCCTCTTATGTAGAGTAACTTCTAAATGCAATTCTTAAATCAACCAAAAACTGAGTAACCAGTTGTACAACTCGGCATGGAATTCACTATCAAAACAGTGGCAGTTCTGGGGGAAAGGTTTTTATTTCAGATGCCACAAAGGGAGACTTTATGTAGAATAATCCCAGTTTGCATCCTCGGGGGTTCAACAAGGTGGCATGCTATTCTTGCGAGGAGAGAGAAGCCAGGAATCTGTCCAGATTGTGTTGCTTTGTCAATGCCATAAAATACTGCACTATCAAAGGCTAACTGAAGCAGTGGGACTGGGAGAGACTACAGAATTGGTCAGATGTATGAGAGTGCATAAGTGTCTCAGTTGTCTGATTCCAAGATTAATTTGGTGCTGGTGTTCGTATAATCCTGAAAGCTTAACTGGATCACACTGTGATAATCTTGCCAAAGTTATGTAACTAATCAAATCCAGTCAAAAAAGTGATCATCTATTCAGTTTTTATTGAACTATAATTCTTGTGCTTTTCTGCAAGCAAAGGAGTACTGTAAGTAATCAGTTTAAAACATTGTTTTTCAAAGTTCTCTAAAAGCTGACCTTAAGGAGAAATGCCACATCTTTCATAGGAACCCAGTATGTTGCTGATTATACCAGATTGGTATCCCAGAATCTTTGTTAACATTTTAACATCTTCCCAGTGGTGATATATCCATGTTATTACTGTTAAGCCTCTTTTGGTTGAGGCTTTAGGACTGTACGCTGCAGACTTGCAGTTGCTGAGTTCCAATGTCAAAGCATGGATATCAGCAGTTACAGCTGTCTTCTACAATGTAGAATGTTTTCTTCAGCTTGTTTCCCAAAATGTGGGGAAATATGGATTTGGGGGGTTTTTTTTGGAGGGGGTTGGTCAGGTTTTTTTCTTTTTTTTTTTTTTTCTTTTCTTCCAATTCATTATTGTAGCTATCAGACTATTACTCAATAAAGTAAATCAAATTGCACAACAATCTCCCAATCTTTGTATGTATGAATTTGCTGCTATTCTGGAAACAGTGATCTTATGAACCTATACAATTTCCCAGCTAATAACTCAAATAAATGCACATGTATGGGTGAGGATGAATACCCCCGCTTTGCCTTTGTGGTGCTGTTCCAAGGTATGGCTGGATTACATTCAGATTAGTGGCTTAGAGGCTGCCTGCTGAATTCCTCTAGTTAGGTATTAGCACAGGACATCACTTTTTCTGTTACAGCAGTCCTCCAAATGGGAAGAAGGGACTAAGACTCTCAGTACCCGCTCCTCAGTCTAAATGCAAAGTATTTAATAGAAGAATTATCCAGGATGAGAGTAATAGGAGAGCAGTAAAGAGAGAAACAAGGACATAGATTCATCCTCAGTCAACAAGTTCGTGGTTTTAACTCTTTCCCTAGCTTTCTTTTTAATTAAAGCAAATAGACCTGTGTTTGAACAAGGAGGGTTGTCAAGACTTGCTGTAACCTAGTCCTGCCCAGGCTGAAATAGAAACAACATAAAATAATCTTGTTTTCCTTGTGAATTAACTGCTCTGTAGTACTGTCAAGATGTCCTGTGCCTTCTCATAAACTCTGGGGCATTGACCAGCTTATTTTGTTGCATCTGAACTGCCAGTGTTAGGCACATAGTTTTGTCATTAACGTGCTGGTAGAAATGAGCAGCAGGGGCGTTAGACAAAGAAGACACCAAGGACCCAAGGCAGAGGGGATGGTCCCTTGGTGCAGCAAATACTTGACCTGTTGTTCTCCCTGTGGAAAAAGTGTCTTTTCTCCTTCCTCCTCCCCAGCTTCCATTCTCTCTCCCCATTTTTAATGTAAGCTTTAATACAGAAATAGGGTGAATTTTCTCCTGAAGAACAAGACAAAAGCTTGTGTTATGTAAGTTTTTTCCCCTGCCCTGCCAAAATGTAGCAGATTGTTGGAAGTTTTTCACATAACGCAGCCCAGAAGAGCTCTCACATTCCAGGTATTTACATAATTGCACAGTTCTCCTGTGCTTGTCATCTGTCTTGCTAGGGACTGCCACCTGAAGCTGAGAAGCTTGTCCTGTGAGCAGTGCCCAGGAAAGAGCTGTATTTCCGGGAACCCTTTTCATTCTAATGAATTTGTTTTCTTACAGTTCGTGCCTAGCTTTACCTTGAGATGAGATAGCTGCTATACGGAATAACTCCTCTTACAGTAAGGAATCACACTAACCGCTGCTACATTAACCTTCTACTGCTGAGCATTTTTAGCCCAAGATGATACTTAGCTGTGATATGCTTGGGGTATCAGAGGTGAACATGTTGTACTAAGGTCCTTTAAAATAAATTCCCTTCAGGCTAGTCCCTGGCCTGGGGATTTAAAATCCCAAATACCAATGCTGGAACAAGCAGACTGAGAAGGTAAGAGCTTTGGGGTGCACGGAGACAGTCCTGTTGCACATATCAGAAGTGATTTATGGCTCCTTGCTGGCAGCCTGCTGTGAGCACTCACAGGCCGGGTGTACCCCACGGCAGGGCCAAGCTCTGAGGAACCACCTGGAGCAGATGCAGGGCAGGTTGCTGGGCTTGTCGTTAGCGGGTCTCCAAAGCACAAGGGTGAAGGGCAGGCTGAAGGCAAGGAGCACTAGTAAAGTGAAAGGTGGTGATACTTGTGAATAATCAGGAGTGGTTACCGTGATGTGGAATGAGGTCACCAAACGTTTAGCATACTGACTTACACTTTGTACCGTTTGTGTTAGTTGCTGCGAGGAATTAGTAGGGTCTGTAGCTATGGTGTGCTTGAAGCAGTGAACGATATTTTGAACAGACTGGAGGGGGAACTAGTCCTCTTTGTATGAAAGCATAGTTCTTGTCCTCATTAGGATGCCAGCCCTAGGGCTGATGCATTGCACAAGTAAAACTAAACCACACCATAACTCACTGCAAGCTCAGCTTCATTCTAACGCAGCACAGAGGAATAACTTGTTCTGGTACAAAAAATCCAAGGATAGCACATTATTAGATTACAGTGGTACAAAAATCTTTCATGTAGACCCTATGAATTTTCAGGCACCATCATGTTGTCCAAACATTTTTTTTAAAGAAATTCCTAGTTTTTTTTTTTTTTTTTTTTTTTTTTTTTTTACTTTTTTGGATGTTGCTGTGGCTTGTTCAGAGCACTAGCTTTTAAATTGCTGGCCCTTCAGATTCCAAAAATGACTTTTAACTGATATATGTCATCTTGAATTGCTAGTACAGAGCATTCGGCAAAGCCAGTTTCACAGGTTCAATGCCCATGAGTCAACCAAAAATCATGATAAGGATTTTAATCCTAAGCCTTTTGTTTCATCCCATGTTTTGGTTTGGGTTTTCATTTTTGAGGCTTGAGGTTTCAGATTTTCCAGTTTATAATGTTAGTTGCTGAAAACCTCTTCACTTTAATTAAAGGAAGCTGAGAATCCCACAATCCTAAAAGTGATGCTTGAATAAAATAATAAAAAAAATAATTGCAAGATGAATGATGAAGGTGGAATTGGTTACTGTACTTTGTTGAGCACTAAGCCTAGCAGAAGTGTGAACTGTGGCTCCATTTTAGTTGTATTTAGTTGTATTTCTCTGCTGTTTGTACTATCACCAGAGACAGAAAATTGTCCAAGTACAAGATGGGTGGGTAGAGTGGGAATGTAACCAAGCAGCTGCACCCATTGCATTGTAATTAATTTTATTTTAATCTGATGTCCTCGGTGTTGTCCTAATTATATTTTATGTAACCACATTCTAGATAAACAATACATAATTATTAGCAAGAAGAAAAAATTGTTCACTAGAATATGGGGAGAGAGGGATTTATTTTTATATCTTAAAACAATCCCAGACTTATTCCTCGCTTAAATCTATGGAGCATTAGAAGAGAACAGGATCTACATACAATAGGAAGGACAGGGTTCTGTGGTTGCATAAATTCCTCTGCCTTAGCCACCTCTTGTGTCTTAGCAAAGTGTTTCTGCAGGTAAATTAGCTTGTTAAAGATCATAGAAAAGCTTTATTTACTTACATGTGCTATTCAAGAACTTTCCCCTGTATTCCTGATAAAATTCCTATGGATTTTTCCTTTGGCTATAAGCTTAGGATCTAGCAGAAAGTAAGTTGAGAGGTGTCAGAGCTTTGATCTTTTAAAGCCAAAACACATGA
Organism: Calidris pugnax; assembly: GCF_001431845.1. NCBI lineage: Eukaryota > Metazoa > Chordata > Aves > Charadriiformes > Scolopacidae > Calidris > Calidris pugnax. The sequence goes on along the minus strand of NW_015094506.1, from coordinate 10,651,256 downwards.
TGGAAATGGGAAGAGATACCTTTAGATGTGGGTGTCATGTCTAACAGCCATTTAAAATAAAGTAAAATAAAACTTCTGCTGACTCTGCTGTCATTAAAATAAATCTAAGTATCATGTTGACTGCTAGAGGAAGTAATGGCTTGAGGGATTCTAACAGTTGTATTACTGGTTCTCAATAATTACAAGAAACTTTTCCATTGAAAGGAGAATTTTTATTTTTAAAAAACTGTAGAAATAAGGGAAACATTTAGTATGTAAGCCATAAAATTTCCAAATAGAATAACTAGAAATTACTTGAAAGGTCTGAGCTGGTTAGCGCTGTATACACCACGGAAACAGGGATGACAAGCTACTCTGGTATCTCAGCCTAGCTCCTGAAAACCACTCCTTTATTAGTGTTCCCTTCAGCAGGTCTCACTATTTTGCTAAGCCCTTAGCATGACTGAAAATGCCTGGAAACAACATACCACCGACACATCACTTCAGATCACCAAGGTCTGAGCTCTCTTTACAACAACATGGAGGTTCCCCACGACACTGATGAAATTGGGTCATTTCTACAAATCAGTCCATGTAACTGGGAGGCAGAGTTCTTGGTGCCAGGGGCTGTGAAGGGCATCGTTGCCAGACATCGCTGGTCATTATTTGGTGGCTGAAAAGGAATGGAAGGGAAAGAACATGGAAAAGCCAGCAGCTCCTGTGAGAGGTGGCACTTCTCACACGGTGTGTCAAATAACTGACCATCAGGACTGGCACTGTGCTGAGAGGTCCAGGGGGGTAACTAGTATCAGCACAGTTTGAAAACACATATAAACAAAACCTGGCTAGAAAACTGAACTTTAGGAGAAAAATTAAGCTTACAGCAAAATCAGTCTGTCCTGGTCCCAAGGTTGTCAAGGAGGGGAGGAATGAACTGTGTTTGTTAATCAGGTTATCTCCAGGACTTTGAAGTAGCCAGTGCCTCTGAGAAAGTCTAGGGAAAAGTAAAAACATATCACCATAACTATGGTGTTTAATCTCCCTGAAAAATTGTGGATTTTATTTTATTTTAAAAAAAAAAAAAAAGATTTCACCTGTGTTTTGGTTTGTTTGTTTGTTTGTTTTTTCTTCCAGAGTTGGAGCCACTAACTCTCCAGGAACTGAAATATCAAAATCATACAATTACTTTCTATGATATTACGGAGTAAAAAAATTCAGGAGCAAAAACTATTTATATTAGTATAAGAAACAAGCTGACATTTAATAGGAAAAAATTCAAACAGATAATACCCAGGAAAAGTTCAGTGCCGAGTGCTTCGAAGAACAAATTACATTTTTTAAAAAATCCCCAAATTCAATGCGATTGCTTTAATTTTTCTCTCACTTGGCAGGCAGGGTTTATGTAAGTACACCTGTTTGTTTACAGTCGAATTGCTCCATAATTGATGTTTCATAGCTGAGGATTGCAACTGAGGTATGTTAAACATAAGAAAAGATTCAAAGCCCAGTGCAAATTCTTCATTTGACTTTATTGAGGTTATTTGAATCAGGCTTGACAACAAGAATTACATAAACAGTTGTAAGACTGATATCTGAAGGCTGTAAAATAACTTTTCAAAACATTTTGTTTACAATTCAATTGTATCTCTTTAGGTTGCAGCCCTGAAATAGGATCTGTTCAGCTGAATCTCTGAATCCACACTCAGTTTGCCCCCGGGGGAATCTCCAAATTGGAGGGGTCGCTCCGGACACCAATATTACACACATCACACATTTGTTTTTTTCTTACCCAGTGTGCTGCTCATTGACACAGCCTGGAGGGTGGAATAAATTGTGGACCAACTGTTACTGTTTAAGGGATTTTTAGCTGGTTCACTTTCTTTTAGAAAGAGCAATATTAAGCAAGATTGAGCCTACATTTACCTGTCTGTAAAGTGGGCAGCAGACTTAACATTTTGTAATTGATCAGGGTGGGGTGAAAAGTCACTTATATTTCAATTACCATTGATAGGAACTTAAGCTGCAACGGTGGCAATATCTTTGAATGGCTGCATTGCTAGAAAGAGAGAAGAAAAGAAGTTAGGAAATTGAGATTCTTGTCTAACTCGATAGCAGTGGAAGTGGCATCGCAGCTCCTCGGTGAGTTGAAGCGCTTCAGAGGCGTGTTGTCTGTGAGGGAAACTGCCTGCGAGAAGATAAATGTTTTCTGGAAATTCATCTGTTTCTCTAAACTCCCCTGATGGAAGATGCAGTGCCTGCTGCAGGCTGCTTAACTAGCCCACTGTAACCATGCGTGCAGACAGATTGCTTTTCGAAAGCGAACAAAACTGAGTAAGTGAATTTTTAATCAAAGGGTATTTTTTGTTTGAAAACAGGATTTATGGAAGGATAAGCAAATCTCTTGCAAGGCAACCTGTAAAAATTTTCCATGAACCATTACTAGCTCCTGAAAAGTTTAATCTGAAAGTAAGAACCTTTAAGAATAAGTACTGTATATGAGTTTGTCCAGCTCAAAGCCTGGGAAAGAAAGAGAAGATTACAAGAAGCAGTAGTTATTCTTTTCCTAAATAAAACCAACCTTCCGGACTTTTATCTAAAATGCTAGACCACCATTTCATATGCTGTAATTTGCAAATAAAATAAGTTGGTTTTGTGAAAAGGTTTCAGACTTGAATCTTAAATTCCTTTTACTTATTTGTTAATGTTTGATTTTCAGACTAATTTGTGAATTTACTTTGTTTGTTCTCACATTATTAAAATGGTTGTTTTACAAAAAACTAACTTCAGAAGTCTGGAATAAATATTTAGAGGCTTGCAGTATTTCATCTGTCTCCTCAAAGCATCTTTAAATTAAACTTCAAAAACAAACACAGAACTACATTAATTCATATATTTAAAGAAAACGGACTAAAAATTCTGAGAAATACTGAGTCATATTTTTCAAATATTAATTGCAGGTTTTTTATTACAATTCATTGCAGAGATTTATTTTTTATTTTCTGCAATGAATACAAAAATTTTCACATCTGATGCCTGCTTCTTTTCATATAACTATTCTGCATTCAGTTTTTGGCTAGAGATTATTTGTATTAAAATAAACAGCATTGTGAATTAATTCATTGCAGTACTGTGAATAAACATTTTTATTATTGAAAAAAATGTAAATGTATAGACACTGCACGGTCACTTCAGACCCCATGGTTTAAGATGTTTTGAAACTTTCTGTGCTATATTTTACCTACATGCTGGACGTGCTTTTTAATAAAACAATATTTTTAAGGAAGTTCATGATGTGTCACCTTTGTTCTGTGGTCATTGCTCTCTTCCAACTGTGTTTAATTTAAAGCCTTTATTATTTAAATGGATGGGAAGTTATGAAGTATCTGAATAATGTAAGCAGCAGCCCAGGGGCCAATCCCCCTTTGGCGACGCACTTTAGTCCTGCCTGTCATCTTTTCTCACAAACGCTTTTGGGGTAGCCAATGCCACCTGAAGGGTGACACCCCCTCCCAATCCACAGCCCAGTGCCCTCAAATCCTACTGGTGCCCAGCGCACCCCAGCCTAATCTCCCTCTACAAGTTGGGCAGTCTTCCCATACCAAAAACCTTCCATTCCTTCGCATCAGCCTGGTTTTCGGTGGCTGGCACGTTAGGGAGGGCCACCCTTGCAAAGGGGAGTGCAGTGGGGACCAGGGTGAGGAGGAAGAGGAGAGGGAGGAAGGGGAGGGATTGTTGCCTGGGACGGCAGTGGACAGCAATGGCTTGCAAGACCCTCATCTGGTCTTCAGGCCACCGAGTTTGGGCCACCCTGACTCGGATTTCAGCAGTATTTTTGAGATGCATCACATTCAGACATGTTTTGTGTGCTCTTCTTTCTAAAAATGACAGGCGAACATATAATATATGTTTCTTTTTTTTCCATCTTCATTTCAGAGGTTTTGTGAGAGGTTTAACCAATTAGATGTGTTTTTAATAAACAGATCTAGAGGCTCATATTTCTTTTCTTTTGTCCTTAAAGTTGGAATGCTGTCCTACAGACAATTGAAAACAGCGTAGTCCTAATAGAATAAATCTGCTTGCACCAGTTTTAAAAACACATTTTGGCTCTTGTTATCAGCAGAAACAAATTAGTCTGTAGAAAACAAAGAAAATATGTACATGCTAGGATACAGCTTGACTTTAATTAGCATAAAGGATCCTCTCAAAGGCTTTTATTTTTTTTTTAAATCTTGTTGTACAGCATTTCTAAAACGATTTGTGACTTTTAAATGAGCTTTAAGAAAAGTGTATGGTAAATTTAAAATTCTAGTATTCTGACCTGGAATAACCCACACATAAAGAGAAGAGCATTGTTAGAAGAGATGCTGCTTAGCTTGGCTCCTACAGATTCAGACTTGCTACCCTGAATTCAGTAGTCCTCAAAAGCATGGCCTGATGACCACCGGCAGTTCCCCAATCCACAGAACCAGAGAGAACAAGGAGTTAAGTCTAAAAGTCTGATGATACTGATGTGTGGGATTGACTGTGGTCCAGTGATTTATAAAGTCAAGGAAATATACTTTCTTTAATCTGCTTTTTTTAATCATGGTTAGCTTTGAGATTTGACCAGAGTTAGCGGGGAGTTGAACCTAAACTGGCTCAAATATACATATATATATATAAATTTTTTTTCGTGTCTCTAAAAGTGGAATATAACCAAGTTTTGTTGGACTCAGACCAGAACTGAACTGGAAGAACTTTAGTCAGGGCTGAACCTGAACAGAACCAAAATGAAAAGTTTTAAGGGCTTCTCTCCTTGAAGTATTACCCGTTCGCATCCTTACTCCATAGCTGCAGAGCATGATGAACACCGGGGGTGCACGGCTAAAGATGAACCTGAAACACCAGCAGTGCATTTACAGCACCCGTTAGTGAATTCACAGCACTAGCTATAAACTAGTGGAAGGAAAAGGAAACACCAGATTTTTCCTCTAATTAGACTCGGACCTCTGCTGTCATCCTCTTCCTTCCTGGGCTTATCTGTTTCCTTTCACCGCTTTCCTTCCTCACATCTCTGTTTAGGCTGTAAGCAAAGACGTGACTAAACGCTGGCTGTACAACTGCTACCATTTACTTCAGTGGGAACCAGAGTTGCTCTCTGCACATCCATATGTTTTGCTAACTTTCTAAGATATTCTTGGACAGTATAACATAAATAATCCTAATTGCCTCATCTGGCAAAAAGATACAGTAAATGCAAGTGATGTAACTGCTTGTCTTAATTTTCTATTTTAATGTGTAGGCACATTATCTGCTATTAAATGCAGCTGTCGGGATCGCAATGATGATTTTAAGTCTCCGAGTTTGGTCACTCCAATTCCATATATAATACAGCTCCTTAGATTGTGAGTAGAAAAAAAACAACAAAAAACAAAAGGAGCTGGCAATCAGAAATACAAGAAGCTAAGAGAGGGGAAACTTTCAGCAGCTCTACAGCACTGTGCTGAGGAATGATCATATAGATGGTTCATGGTGTTCTCTGCTCCCTGGCGCGGTCTGTGTTGTTTACAAGTGTGTTTTTCTCACGACTGGTATTCCAAACTATCCATGACATGAACATCTAAAACCACCTCTGCTGTACTTTGGCTACAACAGCAGTGTATTTCTTAAGAGTTGCCGACGATGACTTACTTGTGTGGTTTCCAGTGTTGTCAAGGTCATAGTAAATACTTTAATGCATCACTCTGAAACAACCCATAGGAGTATTTAAATTTTTCATGTCTGTGTTCCTAGAAGAATAACATGTGTGCCTGAGACAAAAAACATTTACCTTGGTTTAATAGATACACTGGAATAAGATATTATTTATCAATTATTTAAAAGTAATTTAACCTCCTTGTATCAAATTTATTGTCTGGAAATAATCCTAGATAAAAGCACTATGTCAATTAAACAAAAATATTGCTTTAAAATTGCCAAATAACTAGCATCTCTGCAGAAGCTGGCCACATAATAAATGTCTATAATTTTTTAAACATTTTTTAAATTCAGCGTACAAACTTTGCCATTAAGACTGTGATTTACATTCTGCATCCACATAAATTCTCAACTTTGCTGTCAGCCACAGGAAAATCAAAGGAAAAGGATCTAAGCTTTCTGAGTGTGCCCAAGTGTGTATCCGTATGCAAAATCTTGTAGATAAATATCATGTTGAGCATATGCAGTATGCGAGCTCCACCAATACTATTTCCAGTTGTATTTTTCCATGGTAAATATTTCCTGGGTACAATGCCTAGGAAAGGCGTGTAAAGGTTTCCATAACAAACTTCCAAACACCCTTAAATCTGTACGTTTAAGTCTAAACCGAATGTACAAACGGGATTCACATAGTGGCAGCATTTCTAGCTGCAGCAACCACCGTTCCCTGCTTTTCCAGAGGGCGGGCATTAGCAAGCCGAGCAGACCACAGCCAGCTTGCTGTGGTTGCCTGCAGCTTCAAGGTAGCGCATTCCAGCTCTGCAGGATCTTCTTTTATTTATTTATATATATATTTTTTTTTCCATCGCTATTGCGGTCCCAACATGAAAGAAAAGGGCTGACACTGCCCAAGGCCGCCTGACACCTCACGCCTACGTAAAGAAGGAAAAAAGTTCTTCAGTGATATGTGATAGGAAATGACACTGCCTCATTTTTATAGCTCTATGAATCACAGTTTTCCCTCTTCTGCTGTACTTTGGCTTCATGTATTTGTATAAAATGATGTGAGAGAAATGTTTTTGTATTCAGTAACGGATGAATAAAACTATGAGAATATCCACAGCACTCGAAATGTGGTAGACGCAGGCTGGATCTTACTCAACAGTTTTCATCTATGAAAGCTGCTCCATTTTTAGGCTGTTCAGATGAAAGTAATGAAGCTAAATATCTGCATATAGTGGTGCACACAGCGTTGCTGTAGGATTGCTACGGTGACACCAGCGCCTGGATGAAGCTGGGCTCGGCGTACACTTGCCAATAGGCACCGGCACCCCTCGAGAGCAATGGGATCAGCTGCTATGAAAACGCCGGGTTTTGTAGTTTCTAATTTAATTTTAGCACCAACTCCTCCACTTTCTAAAAAAAAAACCACCAAACCCAAACCAAACCAAAAATCCCCCTCACCACCGAGATGCGGGGGCGCAGCAGGTCCCTCCGCGCTCTTGGGAAGGAGCCTCCTCCGCGGGGACCCCCCGAGACCCCCGACAGCCCCTCGGCACCGAGCAGCAGCGCGGCCCCTTCCCGAGCCGGCCCGGGGTCGGGGCTCCCCTTTGCTCACTCGCGAAGTGGACGTGGGCCGGCTCCCCACTGCTAGCCTCCCCCCTCAACCCCAAACCCAGCAGCAGACCCCCTCCCCGCAGTACGCCCCCCCCTCCCCGAGGCCCACCTTCCCGGCGGGGAGGCGGCCGTGTCTCCCGGCCGGCCGGCCCACCGCTGCCCACAGCTGACATGGCGGCCTCCCGGCCCGCCCTCAGCGGCGCCGGCAGCGGCGGCCTTTCCTCGGCCGGCCCGCGGCGGCTTCCGGCGAAGCCCTCTTGCCTTCAACAAAGATGGCGGTCCCCGCGCAGGCTCGGCGGGCGCCGGGGCGCCCCGTGTAGTTCCCCACTTC
>NW_015094506.1:10643433-10643643 GCF_001431845.1 Calidris pugnax | reverse complement strand
GGAGCGCGGACGTGGGGCGGGGGGCCGGGGGGGCGGCCGGTCCGGCAGCCGGGCCCGGGGGGCGGCAGGTCCGGCGGCCGGGCCCGGGCTGCGGCAGGAGCAGCCGCTTCCAGGGCTCGGGTACTGGGGAGGAGCCCAAAGCTCAACTTGTGGAGTTTTTAATATTTTTTTTTGGGGGGGGGGGGGGGGGGGGGGGGGGTTTTTTAACCT
>NW_015094506.1:10635782-10643322 GCF_001431845.1 Calidris pugnax | reverse complement strand
GGGGGGGGGGGGGAGAGGGCGGGGATTTTTAACCTGTAGGCGTGCTGCCAGTAGCCAAAATCACTCATTAATTAATTGGGCAGAGCGGACATTATCCTTAGCTCGGCAGGCACACGGGAACGTACCGGGAGCCCTGAGCAGCCCAGCGCGGTTGGTATTTGGGACAACGCCGAGGTGTTTCCGGGCAAGAACTAAGTGAATGTGCCTTTTGGGATCAGAAGGGGTCTTTTTAGGGATGAGGCTTTTAGGAGTTTTATCCCCATCCGCAGACGGATTCTGTGTAAGATCCAGAAAAATGCAGCCCTGCCCGTGTTGGTCTGGTGATAAATCAAGGACTGTGCTCATTCAGCAGGACGTGGGGGTAGATTTCTTGAAGTTTGGCTCCAGAATTATCTGGAGAAGGTTTGAGCCATGTCATCTTTTGGGTAAACAGGCGTCTTATCTTTTTACTTTGCCTCTAGCAGCAGCATTGCTAGAGAGAATTTATTTTGGATTCCCAGATACGGGCTGTGATGAAAATTATTTTAAATTAATTCTCTGTTGCACTAAACTCCGTCCCTACACTGTTACACACCAAAATACTGATACATTTGCATATCTGGCTGCTTAGTTCCTGACTTGGACATTTCCTTCTCCCAGTAAACACACACAAAGAAATACTTAATCTTTAAAAAAGACCTTAAAAATCAGTGCACCCCATCCTGGAAGTTTGCTGGCCCAGGGACCTTGGTGTTAAGGATATTAAAACCTGCAGTCAGCGAGCCAAAGGCCTTTTTCAGCAGAAATTGACCTTTCGTATTCATGGTTTGGTAGGCATTTCTTCAGTGCACAAAGGTGCAAACTGAGGTGGTTTGAAAAGGCCTTATTTTTGAAAAGTGTTTGGTCATGAAGAAGGGGAGCTCATCAAGTGCTGTACAGTGACTGGAGAAGTCGATGTTCCTCCTCTGCCACATGGGCAAGGAGGCTCCTGGTTGGGGACTCTCAGCGTCCCATGCAGAATGTGAAGCACAAGAGCTTCGTAGCATCTGAAACAGTGTTCTGCCTGGGTTGAGATAAGGCCCTCAGGGCTGTGGCTGGGTGCCTGTCTTGAACTCTGTGAGCACTTCGTGAGCTCAGGGGCAGTCAGGCAATCCTGGAAGGGAGAAACGGCAGAGATCTGCTGCCTGAATTTCATCTGCTTTTTCTTTAGTCCAGTGATTGCTCTCGGTAGTGTAAATGTAGTGTGTGTTAGAGACCAGAATCTTCAGCTGTCCAAGATGAGCATCCTAACATCAAATGGAGAAATCCAGTTCTCTTTTCTACCTGCTCTTTTTCCATCTCCTTTCTTGCACTATCATCTCACTCCATGATGGAGTTTGATGTTTGAGCTATGCTTAGCAAACTAGCATTTTTTAAGGACATGTGTCAGAATAGCTGTTGTTCAATTCCCAAATTGGCAGACACCTAGGCAGAAGGTAGGCACCTCAAAATTCACTTCAAAATATGAGAAATGTACTGGATAGCCCAGGAAAGAGGGACTGGAGTCCTCCTGGGAAGGTGCCATCGGGGGAAGTGTTTTTGGAATGTGGCTTCATCAGAAGGTGTTAGAGACAGGGTTTTCCAGTCTCTCTCGTGTGGTCCTATGCTCTTGCATTCTGTCCAAGATGCCATGTACATGCCTATGTGTTTTGTTGGTTGCCTGCCCTGGATTTTAAAAACCAAGCCAAGCAACCAGCCTTTGGTGGGGCCTTGGGAGTCAGTAGCACCTCCAAAGATACAAAGACTTTGGCAGGTTTCTTAGAAAAGCTTTGAAAACCTCTGCCTCTCCTTGTATCCTCAAGCTGAATGAAGTACTGTTTCTGCAAGGTCTAGCTGTTCGAACGGCAGCTTCTAGTTTAATTATCAGAAATTCTCTTGGTAATTACACTCAACACCTGCTGCAGTTTCTTGACTTCATTATTTAGTCATAAGAAATTATTTAATTTTATGACTGTCATTTTCCTTTTCAAGTGCCATTAATGGGCTCAGGGATATGTTTGTCGTTAAGGCCTAGACTAGACATCTTGATTCGGTTCATAGGTCTGGCACGGACTCCCGGTATGATCTTGGATGAGTTGCTCGGTCTCTCTGGACCTTGATTCCTCTTCTGTGGAGTGGCTATAAAATGCTTCATTTCCAGCTTTTGTCTAGTCAGGGTATTAGTCAAGTGAAATGAAAGCTGGCAGAGGGCATCCGATTGCTTCCTGTGAACACATTAGAAGGGTAAATACCAGGGAGGGGGAAGAGCTACTTAAGCTAAAGAACAGTTCAGGCAGAAGAAATGCCTATAAATAGAAGGTGGATACATTTGAGATGGAAATTCAAAGAAAGTTTCTCATCATCAAATCAGTCGGGTTCCAGAGCAGCCTTCCAGGATGAGTCAGGGGGAAGAACGACCTGGTGCCTGAGGTACAATTCCACCCCTTGTAAAATTAAAATGCCTCGTGTAGGCCAAAGCTACCTGTTGACTGTCCCTGCCGATGCTGCCTGTCTGTGCTGCCTCTGCCAGCCCTGCTGCAGCAAAAGGGCTGCAACAGCAATAGCACCAGAGGCATTAGTAGCAGAGGTCAGGTGTGACATCTCTGAATTTTTGAGGGTAGAGAGCCTCTTAAGGACTGGCAAATGCTCCAGCTGCCTTTAGCACGGACCTTGACCAGTTAGTGAGCGGGATTACTTGTCATGGGTTTTATTCCAGCAAAGGACTGGTCTTCACAATGCCAAAGGTTCCCTTCCTGTCTAATATTTCCCAGATATGGCTGCATTTCAGCTGATGAGACAGTGAAATCCAAGCAGAAAGAAGATGATGGGCATCATTAATAGTTTTCCTGGGTTGGTGATTCTGAGTTTGGCATTCTTTCTAAACCTTGCCAGGGACCAAACATCACTTCTGGATGTTAAAGGTTGCAGTATTGTAACCTTCACACATTTCCCTACTCCTTTTCTCACGCTCTAGGTTGCCAGATGGATGCCAGAGACAAGCAGCTTTTACGCTCCCTGCGCCTGGAGCTCTGCACAGAGGTGCTGGTGGATGGACTTGTTATTCAGTATCTCTACCAAGAAGGGATTCTCACGGACAGCCATGTTCAAGAAATAAAATCCCAAACCACCAGTCAGAGGAAAACCATGATGCTCCTTGATATTCTACCCACCAGAGGACCCAAGGCTTTTGATGTGTTCTTGGATTCCTTGCAGGAGTTCCCATGGGTTAAAGAGAAGCTGATGATGAAGCGTAAGGAAATGACAGTACAAGATCCTGCAGGTAAGGCCAGGATTGTTGTTACTGATATTTTCAAGCTTGTTCTCAATCTGGGATTTTGAAAGTATTGAACGTACCAGTAATTTCAAGTTATGTGTCATGTAGATATGGAGCCAACAAAAGGGGAAGCCAGCCAAACACCAGGAAGTATTGCAAAGTTCAGGGAGTGAGCAGGGCTGAGTTTCAGGAGACTGGGAGACAGCAGGAGAGGCTGCCTTGGGAGAGGCTAGGATGTAGGAGGACCCAGACTCCATTACCTCAAAGGGAACAGGCTATAAAAAGTCATTTTGACTAGATACAGAACAGTCTCTTCACCATCTATACCTGATTATTGTTTGTTTTATGCGTGTTTTACAGTGGCTTCTGTTTCTGGATTGTACACGCTGACAGAATTTTTATTTACTTTTATTATTATTTCAATGTAATTTTGATTTAGTACCATGTGCTAATTTAGATTTATTTAGTTTATTATGTTTACTGGAGTGTAAATGTCTAGGATCATTACTTCCAAAATTACTAGCCGTTGCTAAATTTTAAAACAAATTTAGGAGCTAACTGATTTAGCGGGTGTTAGATAATCTTATTTACTCCAATCTCTAGCTTTCTGACATTTAAACATACTTCTAAAACTAGTTTTCTGGGCTTGGTGTTTGTTCAGAAGTGATTTCTTTGCCAATCCATGCATGCAGTTGTTGAGCTGTTTTGAAGTCAAGACAACTGCTTAAAATGCACGTTTTCTTGCCCTCGATGTTGGCAGCGTGCTCTGGCTGCTAACCTCAACGTTACCAGATAGTGAAATAGTCCTCACTCGGGAACGTCGTTTCCAAGCAGTCCGATTAACCTTTTTTCCAAGCCCTACCCACCCCCCCTGCCCCATTTGACTTTGGTCATATGTATTTTGATGCACGTGACGTGTGATTTTTCCAGTGTCAGTGTGCTTTGCCTGAGACTGGGAGCCTGTGAAGATGGCTGACTAAGACCCGTTGACCGTCATGTGCACCTGCGTCCCCGTTAGCTGCACGCTCAAGAATGTTTTGTCAAGATCTGCTGGACAAATCTGACATTCTCTTTACCTTAGGACGTTTTTAACGGAATATTGTGACAGCTTGTCTTTCTGCTGGGTCTCTGTGGAGGCTGCTTTATGTTTGCTCAGAAATGGGTAAATACTTTTCAGAATTTAGGAAATAAATGTCCCATGCTGCCCACAGGGGAAAACACTGCAAGTTCTCAGCACAATGCAAACTTGCAGCGTTGAGTGTGTTGGAGAAGACCTTGCTCGCTGTTATGACAAATCCTGTCACGCTAATTTTGCCTTACAAATCAGCCTGTTCCTTTGCTAATTGCTGGTTAAGCTGTGAAACAATCCTTACAGTTCCAGAAATGCACGCACAGCCATTGAGTACAGTCAGGAGCGCGTACTTTGTGGGTAGAAAAATCGTTTCTGATTTTTGTTCTTTTGATTGTTTTGTGGATTGCTCGTTCCCGTTCCTGATCAATTGTGACTAACGTGCTGGATTTATGCACATCAGGTTCTCCGGTTTCGAGAGGGCTGACTGTATTTGATAATTCTATTGCCAAACTTTTTGTGTAAATTAGGAAAGGCTTCCAGATTAGGTCAAAGGTTACAGTTATTTTTACTGTGGCAATACAGAGTGTAAGAACAGAATAAGAGGCAGATAGCCAAGTTTGTTTTAATGTTTAGGCATGTTCTTTAGAAGCCAAAGAAAGAGAGCACCATCTGTGCCCTAGTAAATGCTGAGTGCACCCTGGAATGAATTGGAAACTGGCGGCATCATCAGTGCTGATTACATGCAAGAAAATGTGGTTTGGGATAAAAAGCCTCACTTTGCATTCTAAACAACAAACTTGTAAGCTTTTGTCTCAGCAGAGTACTTGAACACATGCTTGGCCTTAAGCATGGAAAAAGCCATTTGCTCTAATAAAACTATAAGCATATTTAAAATTGAACGTGGCTCTTTAGTGCCATGCTAGATAACTTCTGCCTTATTGGAACCAGTTCTTATAAATGATGATTTGTCAGTGGCAGTTTCTTTTGAAGAATCCATTTGTAGTGAAAAAAGCCTGCCATATACACTCTACTTTTTGTTTTTTAGACCCTAAAACTTTTAAAATTGAAGTTGGTTTTATGGCCCCAGATTTTTAAATCTTTTTCCTTTGAATCCTGCATACTTATGGAAATCACATGCCTGCTGTTCATTTGTTTATGCTCAATTAAAATTCTGTTTACTCAAGCAAAATCACCTCAGTTTTTGCAGATCTTTTGCAGGACTAAGGACTGGTGGCAAGTTGTTCCTTGCAGGAAGGTTTTATTCTATAGTCTTTCACTTCTCACTGACTACACATAGGATTTTTAAAGTCAGTAAAAGTAGACTATTAGGTGTTCTCTATCTGAATGTAAAAACTGTGGCACAGGCACAGTGATTTTTCTATGTCAGCCTTTGGATTATTGTGCATTTTGTTCCAAGAGATCAGGCTTTCTATCTTTGCTTCAGCTGAGAAATATAATTTGTTGGTTCCCAGTTAAAAAAAAATAAATCACAACTGTAATTGTTAAGAAGCTTTTAATTTATTTTCTTCCCCTAGTCAAAAAAACCCAAGCCAAAACAACAAGCCAACCGAACCAAACAAACAACAAATTCAGAAGGACAGAAATAAAAACATTTTTGGTAATGTAGTGTAAATATAATCTGGTGGACTGAGCAACTACAAAATGGAAGCCAGAGTCTGAGACCTAAACTGACTGCCACTGAGTCATCGGGAGCCTTTGGGCAAATTCTTCCAAGGCAATGGATTTATTGATTCCCAAGTTGTGTAACTCGGTGTAATGTTCATGGAGCAGCATAGAGTGTAATTGTAAATTGGCCCAGGATTCGACCCAGAGTGTGCCGTTTGGCTGCTTGCAAATAAATGAACTTTAAAACCTGTGATATCCTGAGTTTTATTGCTGAACGTCAGTTGACTTAAAAATAATATTTCTGTATGCTGTTATCTGCTGTACTTCCAAGAAACACAGAAGACCCTAATCCTGCAGAGCATGAGCAATAGTTTTTCCATGGGAATCAGGAGAGTGGCGTGCAGGCAGGTAGGGCCACTTGCATCTGTGTAATTGCAGCAAAGAGACCCTAAATTCCTTCTCTTTGCTTGTTTACTTTATCTTTGGGGCAGCCTTTTGCCTGGGGTCACCTTTCTCCTGTCTCGTATAGATCTGTCAGGTGGGCACAGCTTTGGAGAAAACTTTTTTTAAGGTAGGGAGAGCATCATTGTAATACCCCAGAATCTCAAGAAGTAAATTTAAAGTCATGTGCTTCTGGAGGTAAAAGTTTATGACTTAAATTGACATCAGGATGATAGGATGTGTTTCTTGCTTATGTAAGAACCTCACTCTGTGCAGAGTGGCATTGCAAGACTTAATCGTTATAAACATCAACTGCAGCATGAATTCCTGGTTTTGAAGATCAAAACTTCTGCCGTAGTAAGAGTTAACAAAAGTAATGTGGTTCTGTTTCATTGGGAAAAGACTGTCTTGTTTTTTTGCCCTAGTTTGGATAACTTTATGCCTTTGTCAGAAACATAAATCTTCAATATATTATTATAATTCCTACGAAAAACTACAGCTGTTGGCAACAGAATTCCATTCTTTCTAGGAACAGCAAGCAGTTGCCTAATATTTTTTTTTGCATTGAATAAAAAAATATAAGCTTTGACGGCGTTTGTTTATCAGAATGTTTTTCTAATCTCTCTCCGCTCAGGAATTTTTTCTGCCCAAGTATTGTATTTCTCTCTGTGCTATATTGCTATAAAATTATTTACTTCCAAAAGTGTTAGTACTGCACCTCTTCGTAGTATAGATGATTTCTCATTCTCAGCATATTGAGAAAGAGAAAAGTCTGAGATACAGTGTTTGCCAAAGGAATCCTGCAGCAGAGGAACGGCTCTCTGGCAAATGTTAGTGAATTTGGGGTATGGAGTTACACAGAATTGTTTGGGGAAAGCTGTTCTCTCACAATTAAGAAAGGAATATTTTCTAATGCATCATTTTGTTGTTGAGGTGGTATCTAGTCAGCAGCCTGCATTAGGGTCCTGTTAGACTTGGTGAGGATTTTTTTTTTATTTAAACAGTGTGGTTGGGGTTTTTCTGTGGATGTGTGGGGAGTGTGTGTTCTCATATAGCTATATAAAGCTTCATGTTGTGTAACACTTTGGATGAAGCATGCAAATACAAAGCAAAGCAAAACGTGTACTTCT
>NW_015094506.1:10619319-10635772 GCF_001431845.1 Calidris pugnax | reverse complement strand
AAAGTCCTTTCTCCACAGCTAGGCTGTATGTTTTTAAAAATTCTGTTTCAAATGCAATGGCATTAGAACATGGGGAAGTTTAGCATCTCTTCTTACCTTGTGTTGGCTGCTTCCTGCCCTCTTCCTATCCTGCTTCCTCTCACGTCTAATGCAGTGAGGAAACAGCCTGCTCTCTTGCTCTCTTGCCTTTTCCATTTGGGTGTCAGATAGGAGAGGAGCTGATGAATTTCTTTTCTCTCTCTAAAATGGTGGACAGAAGACGCTGCTTCTTTTTTTTTTTTTTTTTTTTTTTTCTCCTTCTTTCTTCCTTTCCCTCTCCTCTCTTGTATAGTCCAGTGGCAGAAGGGGGAGTTTCCTCCCATGTATGTCTGAAGGAAAGGGATGGGCTTAGCAGCCTTGGCTGCACTGAATTGACCTGAAGATGAAGGAAAGCCCTTGTGCCACATCCCAGTGCCTGGAGGCTATAGAAAATGTTCTCTGGAGAGACTGAAAGGCATCCTCGTAGGAGAATTTCCCAAACTCTTTTCCACATTCCCATCTCCCCTGAAAATCGGGTGTTACATTTACGGCTTTGGCTTTGTTCCTGACCACAGCGAGATCTGTGAAGTCTGGCATTAAAGGTTTGTGCACACACTCAATATTAGCAGCATGCATCATGACATGGACAAGCAATCAACTTCCCTAGTTCTACAGAGCGTTCTGTGTATGTATTTTGGTTTTAATGTGTGTATGAACGTAAGATTTTATTTTCTTTTTCTTTCCCTATTTTTTTTACAGTTTTAGGAATATTTGCTTTGTTGCTTTTTTGCCTTCTTAATAAGCAGCTGTGTTTATGCTTCTTACATCTATATTTTTCACTTTGAGAAGCCTGAATTTTAGGCATTACTGTTAAGAACTATAGAGTTTCCTGTCCAGTCTCAAACAGTTTCTTTCACGTAAGTTAATGGAAAGATATAACCATACTTGGTGTCATCCTCAGTAACACAAATATGTGAGGCTAATAATAATATAGATTTAATAAAACGTATAGTTCCTGCAAACGGGAGAGGAGGAGTGAGTTCTGGCAAGAGAGGTGTTTGGGCCAGCTGTTCTTGATCAACTGCTCACAACCAGTGCCACTAAGAGGAGACAATGGGTAACTGGGATTGAAGACTCCCTGGTGGAGGAAATGGAGACATCCATCTGCTGATCAGACCTGATGACTTCCAAAGTTTGCTGCTTCCCCAGAGACTTGGATCCAGGACATCACAGAGCTTGCCAAGGCCCAGCTCAATCATCAGACTTAGCTGCTCTCTCATGCAGGTACTAGTAATACTTCAGCAGATTAAGAATGTCTACGGGGCTCAGTGATCCCATGTGAAGGGATGGAGCCCAAGCAGTGTTCTCCCTCCGGGGAAAAACCTGGGAAAGGGTGGATGGATCCTACATATTTACACCTCTCTGGGTACCTGGTGTCATGGCAGAATTTGAACTCTGTGACCACAGAGCCCTTTTCAGGAAATGGGGGCTGCTAGGGACAGCTGGGATCAACTGAACAGTGTGGGGTAAAAGTGTCTCTACCAGCAGGCATGCTGGGAGGAAGCAGAAATCTGCACAGTTGCAGCACACTGATGTCTTCGGATTTGCAGAGACGTGGTGGGATAATTCACACAACTGCAGTGCTGTAGTGCATGGCCTCAGGTTCTTAGACAGGGATGCCATTGCAGCCTCTTCAAAGGAGTATCTTGAATGCACAGAGCTTTGCTATTTACTGAGCAACAGGCTGGTCAAGAGCTTATGGGATAGGATCAGAGGGGAGCTCAGTAAGAGAGACATTGTGCTGGCGTCTTTTATACGGCTTCCTCATGAAAAGAAGGTAAAGCCTGGAGAAGGGAAGATAGCAGCTTTCCGATAGCCACAAAGAGGATATAGAGAGAAACAGGGATAGGCTCTACACAGCAATGCATGGTGGAAAGATGAGGGATGAAAGGTGTTAATTGAAATGGGAGGTTCTGACTGGCTCTAAGGAGTGTTTTTCATCACAAAGGGAGTCAAGAAGTGGAACGGGAACCAAAGAGGTTGAGAAGTCTTCATCCTTGGAGGTTTTCAAGACCCAGCTGGATAGAATAGTGAACAACATGGTCTGATCTCAGAGCTGACCCTGCTTTGAACAGGAGGTTGGACAGGAGACTTCCGGAGGTCTCTTCAAACCTTAATTTCCCTATGATACTATGAAGTCTTCTTAAAAGAGTGTTTCTATTGCATGTCCGGGTTCTCAGGGAAAATCTAACAACCCTGATGTTTACTGGGAATGTGACACAATATGACGATCCAGGACACTTACGGAATGCAAAAGGGACAACGTCTCAATGAATATTGTGGATGAGTAGACTAAGGGAGGTACTTTACTGGCCTTGCTACTCACAAACAAGGAACAACTGTTTAGGGATGTATTTTTTAATGTCAGTCTTGGCTGCAGTTACCATACAGAGCTCGAGTTTAAGATGTGGAGAGAAGAGAGCAAAGCAAGCAGCACAGTAAAGGTCCTGGACATTAGCTTCATGAAACTGATTGATGGGACACTGTAGAAGACAGTTCTGAAGGGCAAAAGCCCCCAGGAGACCTTACTGATCATCAAGGAAAACCTCTTCAAAGCACAGAAGTTGTCCATTCCTACATACAGGAAAAGCAGCAAGCATGGCAGGAGGCCAGCTTGGCTGAAAGAAGAACTTCCAGCTGAGCTCAAATTCAAAAAGGAATTGTCTAGGAGGTGGAAGTGAGGACAGGCTACCCAGAAACAATATAAAAACATTCTGTGGGTTTTTAGGCATAGAGTTATGAAGGGCAAAGCTCATCTGAGTTTGAAACCATTCAAGGATGTGAAGGACAAGAAGATGGGCTTCTACAGGTCCATTGGTAGTGGAAGGAAGACTAAAGTGATAACTGATGAAAGGCACAGAAAAGGCTGGGTCTTCATATGCAAAATCTGCTGTCAATTGGCCCTGGTCTCTGTGCCTAATAGTGGAATTTGGATGAGGGAGATGCTGTTTACAGTAGAAGAGAACTGAGTTAGGAGCTACTTGAGTAGAGTGGGCATACACAAATCCATGGAGGTAGATGGGATCACTTGACACAGGAGGGTGGGACTGCCTCTCAGAGGGGTCCCACCCTCTGGATGGGAGCAAGCTGGATGAATGGGCCAGCAAGAATCTCATGACATTCAGCAGAAGTGAGTCCTGCAGCTGGGATATGAAATTCCCGCAAAGATGGGCACTGACTCGCCAGTTGCAGGTCTGCAGAAAAGAGGCTGGATGTCTTGATAGACAGCAAGTATGATGATGAAGACTAACCACACACAGGTCTGCATCAGCAAGAGCAAAGCCAGCAGGCTGAGGGAAGTGGTTATTTGCCTGTACTTGGTACTAGGAGGCCATATTTAAAATACTGTGTCTGGCTTTATGCCACCAGTACAAGGGAGAGATTGACAAACTATGGAGCACCACTAAAGTGGTTAGTTCAACATGAAGTACAGGGAAAGGCTCAGATAGCTGAGTTTGTTCTCAGAGAAGACATGGCCAAGTAGACTCAGAAAAGGTGGAGTCAGACTCTTCCTACAGGTGTGCAACAAAAGGAAAAGAAATGGCAGCCACAAGCTGTAGCAAGGGAAATTATGACTGGATATAAGGAAAAACATTTCACAAGACAGGTTAAGCACTGGTCACCAGAGGTTGTGGCCCAGGAAGGGTTGCCCAGAGAGGCTGTGGAATCTCCATCTTTGGAGACAGTCAACACTCAACAGTGGAAGACCCTGAGCAACCTGATCTAACTTTGAAGTTGGCCTTGCTTTGAGCAGGAGGTTGGACTAGATAACTTCCAAAGGTCCCTCTCAACCTAAATTTTTCTGTGATTATGTAAGCTTGGCGTCACACTCTGTGTACTCAGTATGTGGGATATTAATCCAAATATAACTGGTGCTGACACAGGATGCTTTGGATATGTGCATATGACTTCTAGTTCAGATTATGAAGGTGCTTTTCAAGCGTATTGGAGTGTTTGAATTAGATTTCTTTCAGGTGAATCTGAAAAGGGAGATGTGCTCTGGGAGTTCACAGAGTCCATAGGACCAGACTAGAGCCAGTTTGAATTGAAATCTTCTAGCTGTGTGTAGTCTGAATGCTAGATCCTCACCATGAGCTGTATCAGTCTTTAGGTCCTCTTCTATTGCTCTGTACTGCTTGCTAATATAGACATAGCCTTTTCTGTCTAGTGGATGTGGTGGTTTTGTCCATAAAGACCTGCAGTCTTGTAATCCTTTCTTCCCAAAATTCCATGTTCATACGTACACAGAGTTGAAGATGTGCATCTTATCAGGAATGCTGCTGCATGCAAAGAAATGTTTTTTTTTTCTTTGATTATTTGAGTATCTCTATTTCCCAGAGTTTATACTACTGTTTCTCATCTTGGGGTATGTGCGTTCTAAATGGCTTACAGAGTTCACTACTTCAAGTTTTCCATTAGACAAAATATCTTCTCTGTTCATTTTTCTCCTCAACTTGCATCACAGTATGATAAAATCATGCTTGTATTTCCAAAACCATGCATAGTTGCAGTCCTCTATGATCCCTGAGATCTTTTGTTAATTGTTGCCAGCTTCGCACTGTTGGTCTTGTCTCGGGATGTGGCAAAGGAACCATTGGAAAAGCTTTTTGCAGACAATAATAATTGTTTTCTAGAACAGACTGAAAACTTTCTTGTAAAGACCTGATCCTGCAGCTTGATAAAGCCACTCGTAAACATGAAAAAGCAAGAGAGAGTTGTTATTTTTGCATTATGTAATCAGTATAGGCATTCAATTGATACTAAATAATGGCCCATCAATACACACTAATATATACTCCAGAGTAATTGAGAGAATTGCTTACTTAAGACTTTGTAGACTTCTTTTGATGGAATTTTTCTTCATTAATATTTTCCTTCAGAGCTGGCCAGCACTTCTTTTAGCACCTCCAGAATTGCCTTGGAGCTCCATTTGAAAATGCTTGTTTAATTTTTGTATTCCCATTGCATGGGGAAAATCTACTGTCTTTCATAAATTAAGTCTATGAATGCTGCTTTTAAAAATAAACAACCAAGCAGCAAACACACTCACCTTAGCTTGCATGTGTTACGGAGGCTGTGTAGCCATCCAAAGTCAGTAAAAAGGTTAAGCAGTGTTTCACAGTGAGAGTCTGCCTCCAGTGAAGGCAGAGGCCGGGCTACTGTTGACCAGAGCAGGACAAAGGTCTTGCCACTGGTGACTGAAATGTTTCCTCTGGTGAGGGAATGGGTGCTTTGCTGTCTTCCCTACACTGACACGGGAGCATGTCTTGACATTCACAGAAAAATAATTTCTGCAGCTGAGAAGCTGTTACTCCTTCAGACTCTGCACTTCTCTTCCCTGTCGATGGAGAATATCAGCAGTGATGTGACTTGCTTCTCGCTGGGAAATGTTACTTGTACGGAAAAGGTCAGGAAGTTTCTCTGGGATACAGTTAATTATGCATGGTTATTATATCTTGAAGCCCTCCCTGCGTTGCCATATGCAACTAAGCTTTTCTTCCAGATTTGTTTATGGTGATATATATGTTTATATGAATGAGAACTAGAGCACCCGAGTGTCACTCATTGTTATCTCACAGTGATGCAGCTGCAGTTTTATCTTGTTAGAAGATTTATGGTTTTGTATACAAGGCTTTTAAAGCCAATTTTTATCTATTTGGCAATTGTTTGTGTAAACAGAAAACCAATCTTATTGCTTCTTTTAGCCATTGGGCCGTTGTTCCAGTATAATGTCAGGTTTTCTTTTTAAGTTTTCTTCCTGCTCTTGCTTTGTTTGTGAATAGATTTGTGTTCCCTTGTACATTGATGTATTGGCAAGGAGTTGTACAGCTGTTTTGACAAACACCTCTGCTGCAAATTGAAGGGAAGCTTTGGTGTTTCTTCCAATCTACGTTTAGAGAAGGAGCCGATTTGATTTATACGATACAGTTTGTGTGTGCAGGAAATAAGCATTAATGCATCGGGTCAAGGGGAATAAATTGCCATTAGTGCACCACTTCTTCTGGCAGCCTTCTTAATCTTCGTGTTTCACCACCTTGCCTGGGATTTTCAAAAGGACTCATAGTTAATGCAAGCTCACCAACCCTCCTCCCGTCAAGGTCAGGGGTAAGCTCCCCTTGGCTTTAAAGACGGCAATTTTAGTCCCGTGCTGATGCTTTTGAAAGTCTTGCCTTTCATTCGGAGTTAATAATATGTTGAGCTCTTTAACGAACGGCCTGTTTCAGTCTTTGGATCTTTCTAATAAAACATGTGCTATGGTTGAGTGAAAGGGCTTTACACAGGTAAAGGCTTGACTGAGCCCCTTGCCAGCCCTGGGGGTCTCTGGCTGGCTCTGGTGGGAGACGGGCTTCCTCCACGGGCACCTGGGGCTGCCTTTAAACAGGGGCATGGGAATCCTCACCAAATAACTGTTGAGAGAGAAAAGCTGGAATGAAAAGGAAAATCAGTACTTTCCAGTATTTCTGTGTGAAGAAAGTATGTCTTTAAATATGTTTTTATTTACTGTCGGCGATGGCTGTGTTTGCTCAGCTTTTCAAAGCGACATGTTCTTTATTCTAACTCCTCTTCTGTTTAATTAAAAAGTCATGTATTTCTCTGTGATCCAGTTCTACCACATCCCACATGAGATTAGTTTCATCTTCATACCCTTGAACAGCAGTCGCTGCAGCTAGGATTGCAAAACCCTCTCATCATCCCTTTGGTTCGTGTGCTCACGCTGGATCTGGTGAGTTCACCTGCAAAGTGCTCGTTTTAGAAGCAAGGTCAGATTATCACTAGAAATACTAGCTGGCTGTTTGCAGTAGAAATTAACTCCGGATTCATGGGGCGTTCCTTTTGTAGGCACTTGGATCCAGAGTGGGAAGCCTTAAATCTTTCCCCACCGAGCTGCTGGCTGCACCCACAGCCAGGTCCCCGGGCACCACAGCTTTTGCCGTGGGAGCTCCCCGGGTGCTTTGAAGCCCGCTCTGGGCAGGTCCCGGGCTGCCTGCCCCCTCCACAGTGCCTGGCCTGGCTCACGGCCGGCGTCGGGACATGCAGCCAGGCCTTTCTCCAGCGATCTCACCTGCGGGGCCAAATCCTGTGGGTGTTGGCAGCGCAGACCTGTCAGATGGGGCTGCGTCCCTGCCAGCAGCTGGCAGCGAGGTGCAGCTCTTTGTGTGGAGTAGTTTAATATTGATATGACCCCACGGTGTAACGGGTAGGACACCACTTTTTGACTTGATGTCTTAGACACTTCCCAAGTGAAGGCATCTCTGGTTTATATGAGCAGTGCCCCCTCGGCTGTGTTTTATAGATCTTTGGTGGAGCTGTTGCTCCAAGAGAGAGCTCAAAGAGAGAGGCACTGGAACAGGTTGCCCAGAGAAGTTGTGAATGCCCCATCCCTGGAAGTGCTCAAGGCCAGGCTTGATGGGGCTTTGAGCAACCAGGTCTAGTGGGAGGTGTCCCTGCCCATGGCAGGGGGGTTGGAACTAGATGATCTTTAAGATCCCTTCCAACCTTAACCATTCTATGATTCTATGAAGCTTGAACTTTGACTAGAATAAAGTCCTTCCTAGTAGTTGAAAGAAATGTAGCTAAGTCCTAGAAAGAGATAAGATAGGGCTTAAGTTCCTCTCCCCCTTGTTTCATCTGGGCTAATTGAGGCAGCTTCTGAGTTGGCGTACTGTTCTTTGTGAATCCCCTTCTTAACCCTCCTAACTTTCCCCAAAAATTGTACATGGATTTTAGCAAAACAATTCAGACTTGTTCTGGGGGAAGGGGATTGATGATAAACTGGTGTCTCTTCATTGCATCTGAATCCAGGACAATTGACCTCGTTACTGAGAGTCTTGTTTTCATTGGTCACTATTTGTTTACGTATTTCATTTATCTTAGTTCTCATATATATCAATGCTTCCATCCCTGGAAGTGTTCAAGACCAGGCTGGATGGGACTTTGAGCAATCTGGTCTAGTAGGAGGTGCCCCTTTATGTTGTTCAACTAATTACGCGACCTTCCTTCTCCTATGCAAACTAGAAATACATACACTTCACTTGTCTATTTGGAGTTGATACCTATGTTAGGGATTTTTCAGCTTCCAGTATGATCAATGGGTAGAATATAGGTAAGAAAGAAATGCATAATACACATTCAGCCCAAGTGTCTAGCCTTTTATTAGAAGGGTGTTACCATACTTGTGTTTAGATAAAATTAAGTTGACCAGCTGCTGGTGTGGTACTGTGTTGATCTGATATCTTGCACAAGACGAAGGCCTGGAAGGAGCTGCTCAGTCTTCAGAAGGCGATGGTCATCTTACATGGTGTCCATATCCCGATTAGTGGAAACACGTGCGTTGCTAAAGTTTGTTTAATTGGGATAGCTAATTAAAAGGCCTGAGCTAATACATTTTTATTGTCAAACTCTGCCTGCAAAGATTTGTTTGTATGACTATGTAGTGTGGTTGCCTTTCCACTCAGACTAATATCAGGAAGGATTGGAGTGTAAACCTTGCTGTTCACTTGAGTTTCATGCTCTAGCCTGCTGCATGACGAGGTGTTTTCCCTGCTAATGCTGATCAAAAGCATTCCTAGTGTGATTATATGTCCACTGTACAGCGTACATGCACTCTTTTACAAAATTCTTGGCATACCAGGCTCTGGTTTAAAAGATTTCTCCCCATTTGTTTTATGAAGCCAGATAAGAAGAGAACAGTGATTTTCAGCCATGAATTTATGATGTAGAATCATAGAATCATTTAGATTGGAAAACACCTTTAAGATCATCAGCTCCAGCTGTAAATTTAACAGCTTTCACTTCCACTATTCAGTAGCCCATGCACTTGGTAAAATTCCTTCTGTAGCCCTCCTGATAGTGTCCCCCAAGATGCAGTTCACCATTGTGCACTTCTTCAGCTTGATTTTTCAACTTTAGCATTCTTTTGTTGAGTACTATCAAATACTGGATAACGTTTGTCCATAAAGCCTCAAAGGTCTAAGTTAAGGAAATATACAGGATGTCCATGCCTTGATACTGCTTTCATGCCAACTGATTCCTCCTGGTGTGAATCAAGGAAGGGTTATGAATTACTTGTGCAGGATACAGCATTGCTAGTCCTTCTTGTACTAAATAATGCACTGTCCAGTTAAAACCTCTCCAGTTTATGTACAGACAGACACTTTTTTTTCTATGTGTTGTCCTTACCTTGTGGGTTCTTTCTGGGAAACCGTTGTCATGTCAGCAACGCTGTCCGAGACATACATATCCAGACAAGTCTGGAGCTCTTTAGGCTTCATCGCTGTCTTACATTAGTGCCTGTGTGGTAATTAGGAAAGCTTCAACACGAGGCTGGAGAATATCAGAAGTCCTGGAATTGGGATCCAATAACTGTTAGTCCTGGGGCATCAGAGTGGGCACACAGTCCCAAAGCATGCCTGTTCCTGGTGGGGAGAGGGAGGTGGTAAGAGATTCTGTGCTGCCAGGCATTAATTAGCCTTCTGATTTGGCACCAGCTAACATTTGTACACCTCTAAGGGTGCCATAAGTGTGGCTTTTTGCTTTTTTTACTGCTCTGTTCCTGTTGACTATAAAAGTTGTAGCCCTTTTTCCTCTCATAGGGCTACTGCCATTTAGTTACTCAAACTGCTAATTTAATCTTGTGCATCAAGAAAAGCATTCATATTGTCCTATTATTAGTGAAGAGTTAACTCTCTGAATAGATTTAAGTCCTTTGGTATATTGACTAAGCTAATGCGGGAGCAGGGTATAAAATCCCCTGGAAAGCCACTTGGGATCCTATACCCCTTCCATATATGCCCAGTTATTAATGTCTCCCTTTCTCCTTACCTGGTTCCAGTCATCTCAGAGCCACAACTTTTGAGCCTTTTCCCCATTCTGAATGGCTTTTTCCTTCTCAGTTTACTATTTCCATATGCATAAACCTATCACAGATCAGTTGACACTATAGCATAGAGTTGATTTAATTCTGAGACACAAAGTGCATTGGTCATGCAAACCAGAGAAGAGTTTAATAGCACTTCTGTGACCAAATCAAACATCATTGTACTGCATCTTCTTTAAAGGTCTAAAAGCAAAGTTATTACTCAGACCTTTCTCTAGGATTGCATGTTCTCCCTTTGTCGGGATATTTGGAGTGGGTACATTACTATTTCATGCCCTTTCTTATCAGCTTCTGAGTCCAATGGTATCTCAAGGCTAAAAAAATGTTATTGGCACCCAGAATGCATGAGGTATGAAGAATTGACTGCTTTGCCTCACCCTAGGGAACTGCTGTGAGTTACCTACCTGCTTATTTTCTGCATGACACTGAAATTGGATATCGCATTTGGGTTTTTGGGTATAATTTCTTCCTTGTGTTGAAAATGTTCAACACCAAAATGACCCTGAAGTATCTTCCTTCTACAAAAGCTGTTCATCTGTCTTTTTCAGTGGTAATATACATGCTTGCCATCATGGTCTTTTATCTTTTCCAGTTTGCAATATATCTTTTATAAATTCTAATGTACAGTTGTGATTACTGCTTTGTCCTTGAATCATTGCAGCTGTGTGGCGGACACCCACTGATTCCTGACCACAGCTGATGGGCTTACTCCTCATACTATGTTTTATAGATTTCCTCACCTTGTTTTTGAAAAAGGGGCTTTCTCAAGACTTAATCATAGTCCTATTCTATCCTTGCATAGCCTGTATTACGAACTTACCAGTGCCTTGCCTCTAAGCCATAGAGGCATATAGGCTTTGATGTGTGTTTTTTTCCAGCTGTAGGATCCAGTATGTTATTAGTAATATTACTTCTCTATAGTAGTCTTGCAGTTGCTCAGAAAACTTCCTTACCCATGAAGTCTTAGCCTGTAAATGGAGAGATGCCTGGGGTTTTGTTCAGCATTTCTGTAATACAGCCTCTGGGATGAGAGTTGATGGAAGGACAGCTGTGCTGGGTCTGTCTTGCTCAATGGACCATCGTTGCATCAACAAACTCACCATTAACCTCTGCCAGGTTAATGTCAAGCTGGATACCCACAGCACTGTGAGAAGGAAGCTTGACTGGGGGAATCCCAGCAGGACCTCTTTCCACTCCCTTTTGCTGTCCTGTCTCCAGACAGAAAGGTGGCAGGTGGCATGTGCTGGTTTCTTAGGTGTCTTTGGGAATTGGTGTCAAGGATGCCTTGTTTGATGCTCCCCTTTGGCCCCCTGTTCTGACTTTTTTTTGAAACCTCTGACCCTCAAGCCTTTCTCTTTTTATCTTGATTGTCACATGCAGTCGTTTTCTTGGTTTCCTCGCATCTGGCCCTTGCCTGTCCCAGGTAGGAAAGCTGGTCAGAACAGTGGTCTAGGAACAGATAAGCTGAGAGTGAGCATTTAATTCCAGGGTTTTAAGTCACTGCCTTTTTAGGCATAGATTTTAGCACTCTGATTTTTTTATTTGACTGGAGGCAGCTAATCAGAGTTCTGTCGTTTAACACCACAGTCATCATTATTTTCTTGCAAAATGATAATACAACACATACCTGATGAAAGTGCATATGCCATGTCTGGAGCACTGAAGTGAATTACCTCAGACATAGAGGCAGAAGGCAATCACTCAAAACAAGGTACAATTTAGGATCAAGATAGGGTAAATGTGCCATGAGATAATTTTTCCCCACCATTCCAGGTTTATAAAATAAGTATTGGCGTCTGCACACAGAGGTGGTTGGTGCTTTAGGAATGCCAAAGAGGATATAGCTATTTGACAGAACTACAACCAATTCTACACTTGTTTTTGCCTACAGTTATGAGAAAGTGTTGAGAGCTGTTCTCAGCTTTGAGTGGGTCACCGTGTTTTGGTAGCTTGAATTCAGAATACACATACATACTAAGTAGTTTATTTCCAATGCAAAATGAATGTTTAAGTAGCTGAAAAGACGTTGTTCAAGAGAATTGCTGCTTCTGGCAGATCATGATTCTCATACCTTGTGGTGTACCTGGGCTGGCTGGTGAATCTTTGGCCTTGGGAGGAAAAACAGCCGAATCTCTTGCTGTTCTTAATGTTTTCTTATGGGGAAATCTTCCTGATTGAATTATATTTAGTACAGAAGAAAGCTAAATGGCTTACTTTTTTCCCTCCATACGAGTTGGGTATGTTATGCTCTAGACAGCACCCAGCTGAGCTGAGTCTTCTCAGAAGAGCATCTTGTGCTTTGAGCAATTAGTACATACCAGCTAGAGCTTTGCACCAGTACAGAAAGTGTATGTGTTACATTTATACTGTAAAATACACCAAAACTTAATTTCAGGGTAGTTTCCTTTGTGACTAAAGCCAGAGGAAAAGCTGAAATTTGCCTTTTGTCTACAGCTGTGTTGTAGAGTTTCAGTTAAATTTCAAAGCTTAGTAATTGGTCTAGTTGCAAAGTCTTGAAATGGAACTTTAAAGAATCATCTTCTGTTTGGAGATAAAGCCAGTCATAACTCTTTCTGTTCCTTATACCAGGAAAGGTTAAGGAAAAGGTGCTCTTGATGTATGAACTCCTGTTCATTCTGTGTTTTTTCATCATGTTTCTTAGTAGTTCTTGTTTTCTTGTGAACCATGAGAAACATGAACCACAGGTAGAATATATTATTTTATCAAAGTTTTTGGTAAACCAACAAATTTCTGAGAACTAGGCAAGGCTTTTTGTTGCTCCTTTGTCTTTCCATGATATGGTTTTTTTTTGTGGTTGAACAGTTGGATTATAATCTGTAAAGAAAAGTACATAGTAGGACCTTTAGAAAGTGACGTGAAAAATCATTTAATTTGATAATAATTTATTGAAATTGCAGTGAAGTGCAGTGAAGAACCTCGCCTGTGGAGTAGAAGTCATGGCATCACCTGCTGACTTTTATTATATACATCTCAAGGTGAAGGTGCTAGATTTCAGGTCTACTCTGTGACCTGCCGTAAGGAATATGCAGGAGAAATCTGAACTTCAAACCGATTTAGTGTTAGGTAACATCTCATATTCCCACCAGGCACTGGGACTAGAAAGAGAGCTCTTCTTAAAAAGGACAAAGCTCCCAGGCTTCTTAAAGGCTAGCAAGGATTTATTTATATTTTTTTAGTTAAGAAGCATGTAAATAAATAAATAAGAAAAGCTTGAAAGCTTTGATCTTGTGTAAGTGCTTTACTCTGAGGCCCTGAAGCTTTTATAGTAATTCATGCTTAAAACTCATACAAGAAGATACAGCTGACTAGTATAATACTGAAGATGCTTGGGGCCCCAGAGTGTGTTTCAGAGGATGCACTTTCCAAAGATGTGACCTTTTCTTGCAAGACACCTCGCACTGCTGGAGGGGAGTTCAACACCAGGGGTGAAGCCAGGTGTTCATAACTTACCATGGGAAACATCTTTGTTAACTACAGCACAGATTTTTTTAGGGTGTCAGATTGTGGTCAGCACCTTGTATTGCATTTGGAAGAGAAGAGGAAACTGGTCTAAAGTATATGTTGTTGTTTGACTGAGCTCATGGTTTCAGTAGCTGTGCAAACCTCAATTTTCCTTTACTCAGCCTGTTTTGATTTGACTGTAGGATATTACACATAACCTAATGTTTTTGTCTTGCTCTGCTCCCCTGGACTGAGATAAGGTTTTCTGCCGGTAACGTCTGGTGTGTTAATTGTCATGTTCTGCCTCGACTTGACTGCTTTTAAAAATGGCACTGCATGATTGACTTTTCAGGAATAGTTGCTCCTTTCAAGGGTTCTGTTTGCTCTATCAGCAAGGGTCATTGCTGCTGTGTGCTATTTTTTTCAGAATTTCTGATCTGAGTTATTTATAGCACTTGAACTTCCCAAACTATTCTGTAATTTACTCTACATGGATCTTTGTCCAGGACTTGCTGACTACCCATAAAAAATGTTTGGAAAAGGAATTTCCCCTTTTAACTCAATAGCAAAAAATGATGTAAAAAAGTTAACGTAACTGACTGCTGTGCTCCCATGGGTGGCTGAGATGGGCTGCGGTCACACATGCCAGTTTATTGTTCTCCTAAAAGATGTTGTCAAAGAAAATGGCGTGTAGATGATTGCATACATGACAGTTGTGTCTGTAGAAGAGATATTTAAGTGAGGGGCTCTGGTCTTGATCTGGACTGTGACTAAACTTTGTCTGGACGCCAAACTGAGATCCCAGAAATCTGCTGTCTCCTGGGGCTGTGTGTGCGACCACTTGCCTCTCTGGCTGGGGTGTCTTGGTGGGTAGCTGGAGCTTGCCACCTCCACCCCCCGGCATGGCCAAGTGGGCAATGCATGGCTTTCATTTCTAACTCCTGAGGGTGAACATTTTCAAGACTTTGCCCCCTCTCTTCATCATGAGAATGGAGGGTCTTTTTCTTCATGAAAACCAAGTTCAGCAGGTTTGGCAAAATGATGGCAGGAGACAGGCATTTAGGCAAAAGGGCGGACAGTGCTGTTCCTGTGGAGAAAGAGCTGCTGGTGCTGGGACAATAAGGAAGGCGAGGGCGGGATGTGGACACACACGTGGCTTGGAGATATGGAGACCATCCCATCAGCTTCCGCTTCAGGCAGCAGCCTCGCTCCTCAGATGGCCTGTTCAACTCATGCCTTCCTTGACGTGCAGATCTCTGTTTATTTGTGGTAGTGAGCCAGATTTTTATTCTTTGAAGGACACTTTGGTAGCTCTCACGCATTCGTCATTCTTGGCTCACTCACCCAGGCTTAACTGTGCCTTTTTACAGGCCGTCTCGCAGGTCGCAAACCATCTCCTGACGTGCTGTTGTTGAGCTGTCTCTGAGCCCCCCGTGTGGTCTCATCTATGTTCCCTTTCATGTTTTGGCCCGATCTGGTGCACTTACCCAAATGTCATATATCTTACACATCCCAAGACTGATCCTGTCGTAGTTCGAGGACAGTTTCCTTCCTCCTTTAAGATTGCTGAATTTAGTCCCTGCCTTTAGAATGACTGTATATGGTCCCTCCAAAGACTTCATCCTTGAGCATCAAAAAACTACCCTAAGTGCCTTTTGCTTACATTTTCAGCAGGCGGCTTCTTCAAGCCACTCCCAGATGAGCCATCCCTCCAAATAATATCAGGCTGGTTAGTTTTAGAGCTCCTTGAGAAATATTCAAGAATCCTCATATTACTGAGTTATGCATAAGACTTCTCCCATGAAAAATTCTGTCCCTGCCTTCTTAGGGTTAACAGTTGCATTTAAGTTGTGGAGCACAAGAAAGCTTGTTTTGGTATTTAAAACAAAAAAGAAAACGGGAGAAAAGTTGCTGTGTGTGTTGGTGCCCCCTTGGTTTCAGTTTGGTGCCGTGTCGGTGCAGGACACAGCCCAGCAGAGCCTTAACTGGGCAGGAGGCTCTTTTCTTTAATCTTCTACATTTGCTGCCTTTTCACTCTCACTGCATATTCTCTTTTTAATGGATTTTAAAGATCATTCTGAGCAGCACACCAGGGTGTTGCAACAACTCCCCTGGCCTATTCCACCAGTCACTCCCATGTATTTCTAACCTATATTTACTGTCAAACTTGTAGCTCTGATTTTCTGTCTCCTGCTGATGTCTGGCTGGGGCAATGCATCTGAACGGTGCTGTCTCTGCTCGCTTCTGTCCTCAGGTCAAGTGCTGTGCAGCTCATTTTCACTTCTAACCTTACTGAATCAGTGTGGCTAGCTGTCTTCTACATGGACATATAGACATATATATATATAGATATATATACACACACGCACACAAGTATATATACAGTATGTATACTGTTAGTAGTGGGGTGATTACTGTTGGCCGCAGCGTGTAAAAATCCTGCTTTTTTCCTGAACTGGTGTGCTGATAATGCCCAGGTCTCCTAAAATTGCCCACTTTTCTTCGAGGCTTATCAGCACTCCCATTTCAGGTGGGTGCTCTGATTGAGCCCAAATGCATGTTGTTCAGCTGCCATTAGCCTTGCCACAATGCTCCAATCTTGAAAGAATTTTCCCTTTACGCCAAACTGTTAATTTTGTCTGCGTGCTTGTTTGTTTTTTTTTTCTGCTGCAATCTACTGAATAGTGCCTGAACCAGGAAAGCAGAATGATTTGGGAATTTTATTCCCAGTTCTAGCGCTGATTTAAAGCGTGGCCTTGGGCAAGTGACTGCTGGTCTGCTTTCCTTTACGTTCACTGGAGGCAATGATATTCATTTATGCATCTCCTGGAGCTGCTCAGCTGTGGTATGAATGCACAGGGTGGACGGACCCACAGGACCTGCGGTAACTAGCTGCAGTGGGTATCGTCGAGTACTTCTTAATCACTTTCTGAATATTTTTATTGTCCCCCTCCCAGGCCAGATGGATTTGAAATTTATAGTTCTGAGAAACTGGATTCCTTTGTTCATACTGTATGGCTTTCCCCCCCCCCCCCC
>NW_015094506.1:10476402-10619150 GCF_001431845.1 Calidris pugnax | reverse complement strand
TCTATTGTTGGTTGCTTCCCCCCCCCCCCCCTTTTTTTTTTTTTTCCTTTTTTTTTTTTTTTTATTTTCCCCAGTATGTAGGTATCTAATTTAATAAAGGATTCAATCAGCTAGAATGTGCACATTGGAAAGTGGCAGACAGCAGAAGCTTCCAGGGGAGGCCAGGCACATGAGCCGGCTTTAAGAGAGAGAAAGAATGAGGCAACTGTAAAATAAAAGATGTCTAATGTAGTTAATATACAAATACCGTACAGAAAATGAATAGTGTGCTCTCTCTCCATCATGCTAGAATGTGATGGTGTTCCAAGCCTCATTACTTCTTTACTTCAACTGAGGCTTAATGCTTTATGACAGGTGAGAGGTTTGATGGCATCTGCTTTTCTCAGATTTTTTTTAAAAAAATATGTATCCACCTGCCTCTCCTTTCATTTGGGGCCTGCAAAGGGTTAAGGACTGCTGAATGCAGACATATATGGTGCTGTATTGATATTATGTACTTTGTAATAGAAAACAGAACTATACAGGTCAAATATCAATAACATTCTATAAGCCTTTCTAGGAAAATATAATTAAAACCATTCAAAGCTGTTTCCCATAACTGAATTTACTGTGTCTTATTGACTTCAGTCCCACATCTACAATGTGATATTATTATTGACTTTTAGAGCTCTGCCTATTTTAAAAATAAAGAAAACACAAAATCAGGTAGTGGTATTCATTTTATTAGAAATCTTGCCCTCCTTTTCTCCCTGAAGCAGGAATCATATTGAATTGTGTGAACAACAAAATGGTGGGGAAGCCCTTCAGCTGGTTTAAATTGTCATAGTCCCATTGAAAGCAGGTAAACTAGTGGACCATCAACTGAGAACCTGTCCCACAGAAGTTTAAGCAACTTCTTCTTTTGCACCCAAGGCTACCAGCTACAGCACTACCTCTGGTTTTATTATCAAGCTATATTGACTTGGTTTCGTATTGAATATCGTGAGTAGGATTTAGAGTAGGAAGTTCACTAAATTGTTTAAATATTTCAGAGTGAATGAGTTTGCTTTTCTAATTCTGTCCCTCCCTCTCCTCAAAGCAAATATTTTGTCATATCATCCATGTTTAAATCAGGAGTATATTTCTCCAAGCATATAATTTTCATGATAAATATATTTTGTATATCTGGTAATTTCTTAAAACCTGTTTGCTAGCACAGCCTCTTAAAGTGTATCATAGTCTCAAAACCTGAATGTTTATATAAAATAACTGATACCATACCATATTAATTAATTATATTTATTCTGAATATTTATACCAAATATATGTTTCTATTTTTCACACAAATCTGCTAGTGGAATATTTTTTAATTATAAATATTAATAATGCAGAACTGTTTCTGCAAATATTACAAGAGCCTAAGAAAAATCTTTTCTGATAATAGCTTTGTTATTGTTGTTGGCTGTGGGTAGCTTAGCACTTCATGGTTATCACACAATATGTGATCAATATTTAAGTTTTTTGAAAGGGTCAGATGTATGCAGAGATCTAAAATAGATGTGTATACACACCCACCCACATATATATGTATGTAAAAATAAGACATGGGTGTAGAACCTTACAAGGAGTTTAAATGTTTTATTTCCATAAAATTCAGTGTGCTCATGTAACATTGGTCTGATTTTCCTGAAATCCAAAGTTTCCCGGAAGTTGGTAGGTATTGCATTATAGAAGAGAGGGAAGAATTCGGACTGTTTCCTTTCTACTTGAATTGCACTATATTGGGTATGTTTGTGGCTCAAAGAGAGTACCTAGATTTAACATTAACTTCCTTTAAAAATGTTCAGACATGGATATTTATTGCTTGTGACAGCCTAGAATATTTTTCAGTTCACTAATGTTTTCCATGCTTTTTTAATGTAGTTGGGGCTTAATTGTTAAAATAAGGAGCACCCATCATGTCCACTGCAGACAGTGGGAGCACTTAGGAAAATCTGATGGTCAGTGATAAATGTACTCTGAAGGAGATCAGGTAAAAGAAAATAATTCTGAAAGTATTGAGAGCTGAACAGGAATATTGTCTGTGGAACAACAGAAATTAAAATATTTTTTTCCTTTAGCAAGTACCTTTTACCTTATTATAACTTAATATATACATGTGAAGTCGGTAGACAGAAAGGCTTCTGTATGAACCGTAATTATATTCCCTGTGCTGTCAAAATTGCTATAATTCTGTGGCTGAGTTTTAAAAAGTACATCCTAATGATGGTATGAGCTACTGTCCTTGTTGCTATTTGATCTGAATACTCAGCTAGGAATTCTTTCGGTGCATAGTATCTTAATTTATTTTTCAAGTCATTTTAAGTCACCTGCAAATTCTAGGCAGGTCTGAGCCATAATTTTTGTATTTAGCTTTTTGGAAAAAAATCTTGATATTTCAGTTTGAAATGCAGAATATTTTATACTCTAGGTATTTGTTTAATATTGTAATATCTCTATGTTTGGATGTCTGTATTTTCTGCTCGTGGTATTAGAAAATACATTAGTATGTAAAAGGGAACAAGAATTAAATAATTTAAAAATCTGTAGGGCTCTCGTCATTTTCATTAGTGAGTTCATGTCATTTATATTTTCTTCATGTCTAGCTTAAAAATGGCTCTACAGTCTGGTTGTGGCTTGATATATGTCTTGCCTAAATATACAGGTGGTGGTGGTGAAATATATGCCAGAGGAATGTATAAGGGATTTTGATGGACTGTCTGGTTGTTCTCTTACCTTAGAAAACTACTTACAAACACTCAAGAACAAGCACACAGACTGGGCAGTGGCAAGAGATTTTCA
The DNA here is from genome assembly GCF_001431845.1 of Calidris pugnax. Lineage (NCBI taxonomy): Eukaryota > Metazoa > Chordata > Aves > Charadriiformes > Scolopacidae > Calidris > Calidris pugnax. The sequence goes on along the minus strand of NW_015094506.1, from coordinate 10,616,330 downwards.
CTCACACAATTCCCTCTTTTTCAAATCTGGTAGTGCTGTGCTGTGCCATTTCAAGAAGGAATATTGATTGCAATCATGATAGTATCATTAAATGTTCTTAATTAAAACTTCACTGTTCTAGCATACAGGTGGCAGTAGGAAGATAAAACCAAGTAGATGAATATTACTAAAAGACAACAGGAAAAACAATCTTATCCTGACCTGCATCACTTGTTTTCACTGCAACTTTCCCTGACTCCCCATTTTTCACATAACTCATGAATACTTGGGAAAAAACATAGTTAAATCAAATTTTTACATGCATCTATAAATTTGGCAGAGTCAATTACTTGCCTGGGCCTGCCACTTTTATATTTTTAACTCTGTTCTTTCTTGCTGTATGAGAAGCATCACTGCAGTATGCAGAGAAATTGTAACTGCGGTAACATATGGAGTAGCATATTTTTTCCAGCTGCAAATTAATTATTCCCTTTATCTTCAGGATTATTGTGGAACGCTATGATTTTATGATCATTATCAAGCCTCTTGAGGTAGTTAGAATATTGTGTAATACTTTTATGAGTTCAGAGACTGGACTTTACTGTACAAGAGTGGTTAACGCACATGGATACACCCCCAAAGTTTCCAGTAACAATTACATTCCAAGAAAGGTGCTAAATATATTGCTACCAAGAATCTTCTGGTTTTTTCCTCCCTCAATCTTTGATGTAATTTGGGAGTGCCAAGAATTCTCACTTCACCTACTTAAAACATTTAAATGTGAATATAAAAATTTGCTTTAGATTTTTATCCTACCCAGGAAGCTTGATCCTGTGGCTGTCACCTGGCAAAAATTCCCACTGTATTAAATGCGAGTTTTCCTTGTGTCAGGGCTGCAGGAGTAGGGCTGGAGTTACAGTCAGCCCTTCGTGGTGAAATTATTCTGAGCCCACGCAAGGCTGCTGGTGTTGTTATTCTAGCTGAAAACTTCTCTACAAAGGCACAAGCCCTTGAAAATAAAGTTTACAAGATCACTTGTTTACATTTTATAATTCGGAGATGTAAACTGGTTGGTAGTGTTATGGTCAGTGTTTGTTTAAATTTGGAAATGTGTTAACCTTTGAAGGGTTTGGGGTTTTTTTTTGGAAAAAAGTTCTTAATGTAATTTTTTTATACGCCCAAAGCAAAAGCTGTAAATAGATTCGAAATTATGACATACTTCTTTAGGTCAGCATTATACTTACTACATAGTTTCTACCCACGATTACTTTGCAAAGTGAGAGCAGATGATAATTGGGGTAGTTTGCAGGCAATAACAACCTGCATTTTCTCACAGGAACCTCAGTAACAGTGTGACATAACGAAGGTAAAAGCAAATTGAATTAGAAAAACAGCAAACATTGTGTTTTATAACCCAAAATAAAATTCTTCAGCAGCAACTAGTCCTGTAATGTAATCCAATCTGTTTTAATACTGAGATTTTTCCAAGAAAGCAGGAAACAGTAAAGGGTAAGGCTTTCAAACCTCTGCTGTTTCGTTTACAGATCCCTTGTGTTAATTTAATGCTTCTAGGGAACTGGGGCTCTTTCTTTTTTCTCAGAATCCCTTCTCTAGGAAATACTGAGTGGTGTGGCACTGAGAAGCAGTCATGGTTTACAACAGATAAGCCAAAGGACCTGGCTTCAAATTCCACACTTCTCTGAGAAAACAAAACACGCCAATGCATGCTTCTCTTTAAAGCGGATGATTTCTTACTAACAGGCTACAGAAAATTTACCTTAGAAGGAGCTTAGCAGGCAACCTTCAGGGCCTCGACTCTCCTCCCCTTCTCCTGTCCTCCAGTGCACGCACCAGCATCTAGCCGTTCTGTGCAGTCAGGTTTTTTAAGCATAAAAGATAAATATTTACAGCTATTACTTTTGGAGCATTACCCTGAAAGTTTTACTGGCACAAAATTCACACGCCTGCCTCTTCCCAAACCCTGCCCCTGCCTTCTCCCCCTGTTCGAAACAACCCTTCCCTCCCCCCAGACCCGAGGCACCCACCTGGACAACTGGATTTTGCGGCTAAAACCGATTTTGCCTGGAAAAAAAAAATAATAATAGAACGAGTAGCTAGCAAAAACCCAGCCTGGCTGATGTCAGCTTGTGAGCAGCCCTGCCGCTGCAGCTGTATGAGATGCCTGGGCAATGCGTGGTTTGGCCTCTTGCAGTTTCTTTTCCTTGTTTTGCTGGTTAAAAAAAAATAATAATAAAAAAATTTTAAAAAAAGGGTTCACAGTGTGATTTCTGAAATCGCAACAGCCCTGGCTTCTGCGGTTTTGTTGGCAGTGAGGGTTTGGGGGTGTAAGTTGTGGGGTTTGGGCGGAGGGGGCTGTGGGGTGCCCCATGGGGGGGTGTCTCTGAGCAGCCCCTGCGGCCTGGCCCGCACGTGTTGGGGGATGAACAGCTGCCGGGAGGAGACATCTGGAAGGGGACCGTCGCTGGGGACAAGGCTGGGCACCCACTTCTGGTCCTTGGAGGGGCCAGGGGAGAACAAGATGTAGGGAGGAGAAGGAGGGAGGGTGGCACAGCAGGAAGGAGCAGCTGCTGGACCAGACCCCACTGCCCCCGCCACCCGTCCTCCGGCAGACCGAGCCCGGCACCTGGGGAAAGCAAGGGAAATTGAGGCTAGGAAGGGGGAGAAGTTCATCTCTTTGGTCTTGGTGGGGTTTTTTCCCCACCTCAGCATCTGAATCAGTAATTAAAATTGTGTGTTAATTGACAATAAAGTGAAATAAGTAAAATTCCTGGAGTTGAGACCACTTTACCCACAAGAGGAAAGTAAAAGCAAAAATTAACATCATGCTTTATAACCAGCAGGCTCTTCTGTCTTTGGCTGTAGTTTGCCTGGCACGGGAGGAAATTTTCAGGAACCTTTTTCTTGTTGTGATGGAGAACATCCTGACAGACTGATACTTTTCCTCTGGTCTTTGATTTTTTTCATTACTATATAAAGGCAGGGAGAATATCAACAGCTAAGCTGTCTCCTCTCCCAGACCCTGGGTAGGCCAAAAGGATCTGGGATTCACACAGCAGGAGCAGAGATTTGGCAGAAGGGAAGAGCATTGCCCTATATCTTATACATTCTTGGTTCCAGTTCCACCCCCGGTGCCATATAGCTCAGGAAAGAAAATTTAGTGAACAGGTGGTAGGTGTGCTCTAGAGAATCCTGCTGCCAAGCCAAGGCAGGTGCAGCTCCCCTAGAGTCACGCTTCTGGTTTAGGCTTATGGCTGTGAAATTGGTTGTTCGTGGGAACGACACCAGAGTGGGATGTCGTGGCACTTCCCAAATGTCTTGGGAATCTTCTTCAGGGACAGCTGTGCCTCCCATATAAGCAGAGGGAGACAAATCTCATGCTGTGGCAGATAAAACACCGCCCTGACTTTCTTCCTAAACCTTCTTTCCTTTGTTTCATATGGGAGGGAGAGCTCTTCATCCATTTCATCAGCAGGTTCAGTTGACACTCGCAATGTGTGTTACATGAGCTAATATTGAGGAGTGCAGGAAGAGAAAAAGAAGGCAGGCATTTCTGATTTTAGAGGGTATTAACACACTGAATACTGTGCTGCTCAGATTTGTGGCAATTTTAGAGCTTCTCATTGCGTTTTGCCTTTGCAAAGGTACTTTAATCCTGCAAAGAATTCTTGATAATGTCAAAATGTTGCCCCTACCAATTACGGAAACAAACCTTGAAAAACAAATTGGCTACTCTGTCAAAAATTTGCAAAATAAACTTCCTCTCTCGTCCCTGCCATTTCCAGATTTTTCTTTTATTTTGTCATCCTGGTGTGTAAGCAGCTCAGGGTTGGTAGTGTTTTGCAAAGTATCACTGATTTCTTCTAATCCAGGTGCTAGCTCTTTGAAACAGCATATTGTGTGTGTATTGTGAACAGACTTTGAGAAGGCATGAATATAAAAATAAGCTAAGGATGGCCATATGAAGCCAGACCCAGGTCCATCTGTCTCAGCAACCTGTTTCCGATTAAGATCAGTAACCCAGTGGCCGAGGGAAAGCGGCAAGAAGAGGACCTGCCTGTAGCAGTAGGTACCTGCCATGCTCTTCCTGAAGGCTGGGGCTTGGAGGCTTCGTGAGCTGCGGTTTGTATCTCGCTGTTGTACGAGATGGATTTTTCATGGATTTTTCTCTCCCTTAATTTGAGAATGTGCTTGCTGAAATCTGGCACCGGGAGATTGCAATGGATTTAACTTTTGACCTACTCTCTCATTCTGTTCCCCAAACGCGGTTGGCTTGAATGAGAGAGAGCCCTATACTTTCACTAAGGATGTAGCCTGTGATGAGCATGTAATAAAAACATCTACCTTCCAGCACAAAGGCAAGGTCCAGTTCTACAAAGAGATGCACTCAGGCAGACCCTTTCTCTTTGGCCTTCCTCTCCTCTTCCTTCACCAGGGCTCTTCTTCAGCTCAGGAGACCAAATGGAGCTTTTTTTGCTTTTAGGGTTGGCTCTGTGAAGTCAGGGAGTGAGACTGTTTTAGTCTGAAATGCCTGTGATGAAGAATAATGGCACCCGACTGCCCATGGGTGTCAGTTTGGTGTTACTTACATAAAGCCTTGCACAAAGACTTGAAACATGTCCTTTGGTCAGCATGAGATGCATGACAAATCAACCTCATGCACGGAAGGGCAATGTTTGTCTGTCTGTCTGTCTCCCCTGTAAAAAGTAGTCTCCCAGCAACGTTACTTTGGGTGGCTGCCTTCTGGCTGGTGCAACTTGTGGCTTTGGTGACTTCTTTTCTGCATAGGATTAATCCGCGCCATTTGTGTAATCATTCAGCAGTAATGTGAAATTATTTGTGCTGTGATGGGGAAGTTGCTTAACACAGGTGGTCTTCCAGATCTATTGAAAGAGCCGCTCCATCTACTCCTCTTCTTCGTCTCTTCACTGGATTTCTTGGCAGTCAGAAGGAAGATAATAAAACTGTGCTCTCTGCATACCAGACAGATAGAATTTGTCCTACGTCCTATTAAGTAGTGCTTATTAATTCCTAGCTGCTGGGGTGTTTTTAAATGAAGGTGAAAGTTTGTGAACGTTTAATTTACAGGGGGTAGAATGGTTTTCTGTGTTGTCCCTATAGGTTGTAAGAATAATAATAAGCAGCAAAAAAAAATATGAAGGGCCTCCCATTAAAAAATGTGGATTAAAACAGATCAAATTTTATGCAAATGGGGTAATCCTTGCATGCAGCAGGGTTTTCTGCTCACACTGAGAATCCTTTGTTTTTATCCCATTTCCTTTTGTTATGTTGACAGGAAGGTACTGAAGTTGAATGAAACTAGTGTTTTCAGAGAGACGCCTTAAAATGTAGAGTATATTCTGTGAAGAGAAAAGATATTAAAGATGAAGTTAAAATGTACACTTTATTTTTACTTAAATATTAACGGTATGACTGAGTTTGGCCTTTGAACTTGACTAGGGGTTATTGATATGAGGATTTGTGATTGACCATGTGAAGTGTGATTATAACTGCATTGCGTTTCACTTACATATAATTCATTTCCAAGCAAGAGCTTTGATCTTTCAGATTGATATAGACCTGATATGGTTGATATATCAACTTCTGCCAGGATTGGGTTCCAGGTCATTGTGCAATTTTACTTGTAAAAGCACAGCCCCATCAGTCGCTAGAAGCCGGCACAGTGGGAATAAGCCAAAAAAGCCAAAGTCATCCAGCGTGATCAACTCTCTGGTCCCAGTAACATGAGAAATGTAAAATGAGAACCAGCTCCGGTGTTCTGTGTAGTCACTGTTTCCAGGTGTGGAGACCCCAATATGTAGGGCAAGGGAAAAAAAGATGTTTATTTCACTTTTGCAGGTAACAAATTAAGCAGCAGAATGAACAGTTTCCCCAAAGTTTATGGCAGATTCAGGAACTGAACTATTAAGTTCCAGTCCACTGTCCTAACCACAGACAGTTTTTGTTATCATCAATTAAATGAAAAGCTTTCAAGGCTGTTTTTCAGGGATACCTCAGAGCTGTCAGCACTGGTCCATCTTAACCTGTGAGTGTTTTAATGTCTGGTATCTATTTTACTTTAAAATTTGCTGGAATTTATCTTCTGAGATTAAAGTCTCCTACTAGCTCACTTTTGAATTCTTCCATAGTCCCAAAAGAACACAGAAATTGCTGTTTCCTCTGTAGAGAGTTTCTTGAGGTGGTATTTCAAAACCATCAGTGTGCATGTTTTCTAGGAAACCTGGTAAAATAATTCTTTAAATTCCTGAAAGATTGCAACCCTATATTAGCTCTAAATATGTTTTTTTTCCTATCGTTCTTGTTCCCTTCCTTGTAAATCTGGAGGTTTACTCCTGCTCGGGGGTTAGGCCTCACAGAGATGAATGTGTTAAAAAAAGAGAAATTCTTTTGCAGTACAGCTGTACATGTCTGAACATAAGATTCCAATGGGCATGAAGAATAGGTATCAAATTATTTGCATAGGGTTTTCACTTGGAATCTGGAATTGGATTTGAGGAATTTTACCAAAATACATAACTCCAGAATGCGTGAACTTTAAGCTGTTTCAATAATTCATCTTTTTTATAGTTATCACTGTTCCTAATGAATTTGCTGCAACTTATTTTAGTGTCTTTCAGTGTGCTTGTTAGGATTCCAGGGTACTCATTGTTTGTACATCATAAAAACACCATGCTATCTTTCAACAGAAAGGTTTTCCTTTTAACAATCCTTTTAAGTACATTTCATGAAGTAACCAAGACGGCCATTAAAAGGCAGCATTGAATAACTTCTGCCAAGTTTCAGTGAACAAATTTTTATTTAAATTAGGAATGGAAAAGATTTCCTGAACCTAGCATTCGTTCTTTTACTGTTCCAGGCAACCTCCTCCTGCTATGGCATTTGCAAACTGATCAAAATCCCGTTAAGTTCTTTGTCTTCACTACTGTCATTAAAAATATGTTCCAAAACCTCAGTGCGGTCAGGCTAGAAGCCGCCTTCTAACTTCAGCCTGAATTTCATTGTGGCCTGTTTATATCCACTTGTTCTTGAGTGAACATTGTCATTTTGCTTAAATAGCTCTTTTACTTCCTCTGCAATATATTTATAGAAACAAATCTTGTAGCCCTTTCAGCCCACGTCTTCCGAGGCTAACCAAGCCAAGCTCCTCAGGTCCTCTTCTTGTGTAGGAGAAGCTTGCCTGCTCCCTTGACCACCCCAATAACCCTGCTGTGCACCAGTTTGACACCAGTCTCCATCAATATGGGTAATGAAAACCTTTGCTCAGTGCTCCAGGTGAGCTCTTGCTTCATAGAGCAAGAGCACTGCAGTGATCTTAATCTAGCAGAAGCACATCTGATACACTTTAGCAGTATCTTTGTCTTTTAGCATTATATCAGGGTGACTGTCTGTGTGATTTTGTGGGTTTGTCTTCTTTGACATTTCTATCTAATGAGTTTCCAGTTTATATCAGAATTTTTGCTGTCAGTCCTTTTGTTCATGATCTTGCTTTTTCAGTTGCATTTCTATAGCAATGCTTCACCAGCTCAGATTAGTTCTTCCTAATTGGTATCTCCTCAGGCCAGGTGATTATTTAATAAACTTGTTTCTTTTAGTTTATCAAACTCGCCCCTGTGAAGTCCTGAACTTTTATTACAGGCATTTTGCTTATCTCTCTATTTAGTTTAAACAAAAGCAAATAATGATCTTGCAATTCATGATTATTTTCTTAATCCAGTTGTATTACAGATATCTCTGCTACTCCAAAAATAAACCCTAAGACTGCCCACAGACCCTCCTGTTTAACCAGTGTTTGGGAAAGAAACACGTAGGATCTCATATCCAGAAATAATGGCACCCCTGCTGTTACTAGATCCGTTTGTTCTGCTGTCTGTATCTTATAATTTAAAATCCTGCTTTCTTCTAGGAATTGTGTCTTTGAGTGTCAGGTATAAATTTCTTTGGGGAAAAATGGAAGAAGTCTTCTGCAAAGGAACGGAGAGTCTGCTGCAGAGCGTCTTTCTCCTAAATGGATTTTGTATTATTGATGCTATTCCTTCTTATCACATTGCCATTGATGTTACTCATGTTTGGTTCTTGTCATTTTTGCTTCTGTTTTCACCTTAACCAAACACAGACGTGTTCTAGTCCTGGTTGCATTTTCTGTTATTCCTGCAATGTACTGCTTCACATTTTGCACCCGCAATTCAATTTCCACTTTTTCTTTTTTGGTCGGTGGCCTAAGTATTAGTACACAAACATTTTACTTGTTTCTCACTAACCACATCCATTTCCCTTACTGGATTAGGCATAATCCTGTGTTTCCTCTCAATTACTGCACTCTGCAGTATTGAATCTGTTTTCTTTCTCGTTTTTTACTTGCTGACATTCCTTTGCCCATTGCCATATCTTTTAAAAGAGTGATTTTTCAGGCTTGTTTTTAAGCCTAACTCCCAAGTCCTGTATCCATTTGATAACACCATTCTTATCTGTAGATCCAGTCGGATGACAGGTTTTCATCTCTTGTTAAGGACAGTCCCCCATTGTGCATGTCTTCTTCTGCCTGGTGTCGGTATGAACCTGACTCCTGTCTCTTCCATCCTTTCTCCTGTCGGTGGAGCATCCTGCTTGCTGTGTTAGCTGCAGGCGCCAGGATCCAGCCCTTCCATATTTCTGTTCTTTTCTCTTCTTGTAATGCTATTTTCCTCATGTTCCCTTTCCCTCCACTGCTCGAAGGTCTCATTCTCTGCTTACATGATCACCCTTATCTGAAGTATTTTTTGTCTTGTTTTATTTAGGCAAATCTGTGCCAAGTCCCTGCCACGGTATTGGGCTGTACTGGTTGTCTCCATGCGTCAAAAAAAAAATCTGTCAAACACTCTGTCCAGGATGCAGGATGCCTCACTTTCTATATCCAGTCATCTCTGTTGTCTTTGTAATTATTTGGGTCTGCCCCACTGCTGCCGTAGCCACCGTCAGTGTTTTCTCATCCTTGCCCTGAACTTGTAACAACAAAGCCAATGAGAAAACCCTTCCCCGTCCAAGCTCCCAAACAGCCTGCTCTCTTCCCTGCTCTCCGCTGCTGGCTCCAAGGCTGCTGGATGTGGTCCACAGTTACTGGCTTCTTTCTCGAGAAAATACATACCGTAATCAGTTGGTGAATTGCTTAATAGAAAGACTTGCATTGAGGAATTGCACACAGCGTAGTAAAAGTTGATGAATTTAATATTGCTTGTTATTGTATTAAAGGAACATCTGACTACAGTGCATACCAAAAAACCCAGCACGACAGCATTGCAGGAAAGTATTTTACTATTTGTCTGTATATATTGAGGGAGATACTTGAAAGCTGCAATTTCAAAGAATGTTTTCTTTTCCTGAAAAATGAAGATGCTTCTATAAATTAACCTTTTCTGGTTGAAACTGTTGAAAAGTCTAAGTAATAGACAGAAGCAGCACATTTCTTTAATATGTCTGATTCAAATAAGATAAGTTCTCATTGTATGTTTGAGCCTGAAAAGAATGCGGGCAACGTTCAGAATAATTTCTTATCATTCACAGAAATCTGTTACAGTAATTGGGAAATTATTTAAGCTGTTTGTTGGTGGAGTCACAGTCAGAGGTTTACGTTTTTGTTCTTTCTCAAGACTGGAAAATTTTTTTTTTTTTTACTAAAGAACAGCATAGTTTAAACCTTGTGAAAAATTAGTGGATGATCCTCCCTCTCCAGCCAAACCTATGTTAAAAACATATTAAAATATAGACTATTGATGAGTTAGTTCAGTCTGATAGTTGAATAAGAGATGAAAATTTCTGTTACAATTAGGTAGGTTTTAATTAAGCTACAGTTGCTATTTCTTGAGCTTTTGCTGTTGCTATTTTTTTTTCTCAGTTACTCTTACTGTTTTCCAGGAATTCTGGAACTAAGAAATGTTCTACTTAGAATTTGAAAACATAAAGTGTTCAATTCAGCAAGCTTGTTTTCAAGTTTGGAAAGCAGTGAAATAGAGGTTTCTAATTTGTTACTGGATGTGCTATCTTGTAAACTTGTTTAATATGATTTAATTGCACTTCATGGAGCAAATAATCACAGGCAGTAATTGCAGATACATTCTTGCTACATTAAACAAACGTTGCCGTTGGAAAGAGGGTTATTTTAGTAACAAAACAAAAAAAAAAGAAGGGGTAAGTAACTAAATAATAAAAATCGGATTTTTTTAAATACAGAAATTATGTAACAGCTTGTTACCATTCTCCTCTGTGCCTGAATGCAACATATCTGCTTTTTATTCTCACAGGCTTCTGTGAAAGTAGGAAGTTCCTTCTTTCCTGTAATTTTCCTATTAATTTGTTTTTCACATTAAACTTGCCAAAACTTGACCTTTCTCTCATTTTATTCTTTTTCTTTTCCAGCTGTTTCCTCAGAAATATTCCATCTTTAGTCCTTTTCTGCCTTTTTCATATTTTCTCCACCCTCATCCTTCTTTTCTCAGGGCCCAAATCCAGTGATGCTCAGTATTCAAGGAATCCATGGCAGTATTCTCCTGACACTTGCAGGTGCCATCCTGTTCTTAGTGAGGAAGAGCAGAAGACATCCCTCCTCAGTCACCAGCACTGGAGGCTGCAAGCAGAAATCCATTATTAATGCCTGCTATTTTTAAAATTGTTTAAAAAAAAAAAACAACAACAACAAAAACTAACTAGAGAAGAGGGAAGGAAGCTCTAGGCTAGTAAATGTGAAACACAAGCAGGTATCGCATCAGCAAAATTCAAGTTTGGTTTTAGGAACTGATATTCACTTGCCCTGTTCTCTCAGAATGTGTATCTCAGCTGCCAGAGCTATCTTGTCGGGTTTTAATGCCCAGTGTAGCTCTCCTCCTTCTCTTTTCAAGATCACGATAATCACTGCTGAGAAAAGATTAAATAAGTAGCCTATGAGGTTAAATGCGGTTAAAGGTAAACAGGCTGGTTCCCACATGGTTTAAAACAATAGAGCTTTGCCAGTCCTGTTCGGGATTACACCAGTTTCTGTCATCCAAGAGTAGTGAATAATATCTTTGGTCAACGACTCTGAGCCCAGCTTAAATGAGTTGTCTGTCAAGAGTACAAGCACTCTCCCAGTAGTCAGTCAGTGCATGGCGAGAAATGCTTCATTTATCACAGCCCAGGTTTATTTTATGAGTAAAAATTACTGATGTGTACAGAGAGGAGCTTTTCCAATAGCCTGCACGGGCCATTCATTTGAGCCCATATCTCACCTCCCTAAAGCGGCCCTCAAAAAGCTGAGACTTGCTGCCTCCCAAAGCAATACCTTCTACTCCTTGTCCTTGATGCGTGTCTGGGATACATTCCACACTTCTCCCATCTGGGGGGCCAATACTATAGCATATGCTGGCTGTGTGCTTTTAGGCAAGCAAATCATAAGTGAGCTGTACATAATACCTGTGTTTCTTTGAGGTTCTGCAGCATACCTTCAGAACCAGATACACAATTATGCATTTCAGGATTTAATGCTGCTTGATGGGCCAGATAATTGATCTTACTGGTGTCTTGAATATTGCCTTGCTCTTCTTTTTCTACACTCGCACTTTCCTGGGTAAAAGCTTTTCCTTTTCTCCAGCTGAGCTTCTTCAGTAAATTCTAATGATACAGGCAATCTCCTTTCCGTTAGCTGGTGTTTGCTTTATGTCGACCATAGTAAATTAAATTATAGTTTTCTCAGTGCTGAGAAAATGACATTCCTGTTGATATGCATGCTTTTGCTTGACATGTTGGCACTTGTAGTTGTGTGCAGAGACTGGCTTGCGTCCACACTGCAGCGGTTACAGGTGACAGGAGTAACATCCATTTTCTCGCTTCATTGTCGCAGGTCGCTCAAGTGAAGCTCTGTATTTGCAAGACTTTTCTTCTTCCTAACCTGCAATTTTCTCCCTGCTGAGGAGCGGCAGAATTGGCCTTTTAGTGCAGACTTACTTATAATGCTGATATCAATTGTGTTTTTTGCTTTTCCCATCAGGTTCCCTTTGAGTACTAAACTTCTAATATTTAACATTAATTATTTAAACCTAAAGAGTTTTCTCACATACCATGGTTCTGTTGGTCAGAAGTCTCTGGCTAGCTGAAATGCATAGAAGTAACAAGAAAGCAAAAAAAACACCCCAAAATACAAAAAAACCCAAAACAAAACAAAAACCAACAACAAAAAAACCCAATCCAAAACAAAACAAAACCCAAACAAAAACAAACAAAAAAAGGAGATCCCTCCATATAATGTCTCTGTGCTTGTACTGCTGCAAACAGACATTGAAATTGGGTGTGGTAAATTCCTGTGCTGTCTTGGAGAGTAATTTTTCATTTGAATGACATATTGGTAGATAAGTGGAAATAAGAAAGGAGAGCCTATGTCCCGGTGATGAGGTGTGTTTTAAATGTGATGTAATCTGCACAACACTTTGCAAGGGAAGGGTGTGCTGGATCCTTGAATCTCTACCACTCCCAAGCGCCTCGTACAGGACTTGGTGCTGGCTGCCGGCATCACAGCCCTGCTGGACTCACATCCCTCAGGAAAAGGCACCAAGTCACCACCCTTTCGATGTCCCTGTGTGGACAGTGTCTCTGCTGGCACCTACTAGGTCTGTCTCAAGCTTGTCATCCCCTTCTCCCACTGGAGCCTTCTTTTTCTTGGAACGCACCCCAATGTTTTCTCCCATTCAGCAGTGTTAACTGCAGATGATCAGATAAACCATCCACAATCTCGTAACCCAGAGATACCCAGTGACTTTTCATGCTGCCTATTCTCTGAATGGCTGCCACCCCCGCGCCCCCAAGACTGTGCCAGCAAGTTCATCTGCCAGTCCCTTCTGCTAGTGGGCCTGTGGGAAAGAGGGACGTCTTTCCTGCAGAAGGAGAGAGGCTGATTCAAGGCTGTGTAGTGTGGCTCATGTCGCACTCCAAAACAGCATTGAGAAACCGCCTTCCTCCTTCTTTGACTTTGCCTTGTATGTAAATTGCATTGATTTAGCAAAATGATAAATCTCTCTTCAGGGCTGTGGTGGCTTCTGCTGGACAGTGACATCTGTGCTCGATCCTGTGTACTCAGCAGCAGGGTTTCCCTGTACCCCCAACCCCCCAGGAGCATAGAGGAGAGATGCTAATTCCCTAGAGGGAAGACAATGATATTATGGATATGTATCTCTCTATATGTTTCAGATCCTTCCTTAGAGAGCTCTCTCCATTTTTCCCCAGTCATGACTTTCTTTGTGATTTCCCTTTTAAGGTTTCCCTTAAGCTGGTCATGGGTTGCTACCTGGTTTCCAAACCCTCAGTCCCTTCTATTAGACCTTCTCTGGGACTTGTGTGTGGCCAAGGCCTCTGCCCTCACCCATCCCCTTTTCTGGCTGCTCCCAAAAGCTTCCCACTTCCAGCATACACAGATGCTGTCACAGTCTGGTCGATCTGTTTGCCTTCCTTCCCATTGCTTTCTGGAATGAGCTAACTATTCTGCTCATTAATATTTTGTATGCTCTTAGGGTTCTTCCCAGGCTTCAGGAAGAAACAGCACCTGGATTATCTCAGTGCTTGAAGCAATCTGCAAAAGGAAAATCTGTTTCTTGTCCTCTGAATGAGGAATAGCCACTCATCTCACAAGAAGCTTCCCAGAACTTCCTTGTGCATAATAAAAAATGAGCTCTCCTTTTTTCTGCTTAGCTGGAAGGCAGGCCTGGATGGTTGAGGAAAGATGTGGTCACAATCCTACATAGTCCTTTCCAGCTCTTTTGAAGGAAGATCTTTGTCTTTGCTTTTTCTCTCTCCTGCTATTACTGTGCCTACCACTCAGTGTCTCATCTGGGCTTGGCTTTGCTCTGCAACTTTTCCCTCTGAATCTTCCTCCTCTCACATACCAGCTGCCTACCCTCCCATCCAAGCAGCTTTTCACACCATATAATGTTTTGCTGTTCTCCTTTCCCAGTGATGCAGCACGGTGGCTTGCCAAGCCGGGACACACCTCTGTCTGACGGGGAGTGTGGAATATACTTGGGGGGGCCGGGGCGGGTTGCGCCGTGGTGTGCTTCAGGGAGCAGAGCAAAGGGAGTACTCAGGAAGAAGTGGCTGGTACAGGGCTGGGGGAGTCTTCAGCTGTTTGGGGAAGATGAAGGAGGAGGGCAGACAACACAGCAAGGAGGAGAAGAAGGAACACGTGGTAACTAGTGACCAGCACTGCATTGGTCCTTCATCATGGAGGCTGCCAGCCTACCGTCCTCTAGCTGTGGTCAGTTCTGGTCTGACCCCTGCCTGGTCATCACTGCTAGCTGCCCTCCCTATAGCTTTCCTTGGAAGAGCAACCTCTTCCTCATAGGACACAGACTGCAGTTCCCCATCTCTCCCTTCCTTATTTCTCCTGGGGTCAGCAGTTCTCCAGCTGGCTGGGGAAGGCAGGAGAGGGCATAAGGAATGTATCCCAGGAGAGCAGAGAGGAAAAGATGTTGAAGAACTGCTGCTGTGGCTCGCTCCTTCTCATTAGTAAGAGTAGTTGTGACTCGGTTGGCATGCGTCTCTGGGACATCTGCCAGAACTTCCATTCGGTGGAGTGATACAAATAGCAGAGGTCCTCACAGAAACCAGGGACTGTCAGCTGAAGTTGCTGCTTTGCTTTTTATTTTTATTACACTGTTAGGCTTTTAAAGTGACTTGAAGTACTTTTTGTCTGCAGTAAATCAGAGCTTTCTAAAGCCAGCATTAGTAAAGAAAACCTTGAAACTTAGGTGCAGTCAATGAGGTTAGAGAGACTAGAGCAGGTGGCTTGAGTGTTCAGAGCATCTCCCCCATTCCTGTTACTCTTTTCTCCCTGCCGTTTGTTTGCTCGTTTTAATAGAATCTGTGTGTCAAGGCCAAAATACTGAATCTCTCCCTTTTTCTTCTCTGAGCTGGAGTTTGCTTTTACTGGAGTATAGGGGGAACTGGAGGCCCCCATGGGGTCCTTGGATGCCTCTGGAGGGTGGGGAAGGCTGATCAGTCCTTTCTTTAGAAAATTTACTGGTATTTGATAAGGAACCTGAGCTTCACTTTTGAATTTGGGTGTTAAATGGTAAAATTAATCTTGGGGCCATCTTAATTTTTTTTATGTGAAGGAGAGAAAACAAGCAAGGGAGAAACTGATTCCTCCCACATTTCTTTTATTCAAGCTAGTAGTAAAAAAGAGCTCTTCAGGTGTGTTTCAAAGATAATAATAAAAGAAGAGCTCTCTGAGTGTGGTTAGGGCGTATTTGTTCACCAGCCCTATAGGAAGTGGTATTTTTTGTGCAGCATAAAACCACACAGTTCTCAGGTACTTCTCTCAAAGTTACAAGAAAAGCAACATGCACACACAAAACAACCCAACAACCCCAAACCAACCAACTCTCCAAACCAAACTGCAGCCAGATTGGGACTCCCTAGCAACACAACTACCTATTCTGAAATTTTGTATCCCTAAATTCCCTCCCAGAATATCTACATTAAAATGAGGACAAGTTGACAAGCCGATTTATTAGTGAGTAATAGTGAAAGTGGCTAAAGCTGCCCTTTCCTTCTTCCTTCGGTCCTCTTGACTTTAAGGACCAATTTTATGTTAAAGCAAAATGGAGATTTGAGTATTTCATGTTTGTGACTCCTGGTGCCCTGTTTCTGCTAAATTGTCCCTATAATGAATGTAACTATATGTTGTACACGTTGTGCGTATATGGCCTGTTCTGTCATATGGCTATGGTGCACATCAGTGGGTATCTCAGGATGATTTGCATTGTAAGGCATGTATGTCTGTGTTTGAGAATGACCTCAGTTTCCTGGTAGCAAAGCTTTTTTGCCATTTGGGCTCTATCTGGGCTTGCCCAGGAACCTTAGTGTCTTTTTCTAATGACTTGTGTTTAGGAGTTTGAAATGGAAATAATTTTCAGCATCTTTATGAATGGAGACCAAACTGATTGGGAATCGGTATCTGTGGCTTGGAAACTGCATAAGTAAATTGGATGCAACTTCAAGGGCTAATAGGTATACCCTCATTACTAGGGACAATTAGTGAAAAGCCAGCAAGGGATACAGCTGCATTTGAGTTAGTCTGGCTTGTTTGACTGATTTTATTGCTCTAAACTTTGTCCATATGCTGAGCAGAATTCAAGGGTCTTCCCTGTTTGATATTCTGGCCCTTATTCAATGGAGTTCTTAATCACAAACCTTACTACAAGCATATGGATAGTCCCACTTATCATGGGTGTTGACAAAGCCATCTTCAAGAGTCCATTTTCTAACTTCTCTAAATATAGCCTATTGTATTTTCTGCTAGCATAAGAAGTAATGTTTGACCATTCATCCTGGCTTATCTTCCTCTTCCTGTTTTTTCACCCCCAAAACACATTAGTCTCTTTCAGACTGGAAGGGTTTCATTCCTCTTTACAGAGTGGATGAGGCATGGAGAAAGAAATGTGTATCAAAAAGGCCAAGAAAACAAAAATCTACAGAGCATGGAAGTTTCAAAACACATTAGTTTGCAGCAAGGGGCAAGTGACTTCTCAGAGTGGCAAAATGATATCCCTAATGAAAAGAATTACTACTTTGATATGCACAGTCATGACATCGTGGAATGGTTGAGGCAGGTAGGGACCCTTGGACATCATCTAGTCCAACTCTCCTACTGACCGCAGAGTGAGCCGGGGCAGGTTGCTCAGGACTGTGACCCATCAGATTTTGAACATCTGCAAGGATGGAGACTCCACAGCCTCTCTGGAGACCTGGTTCAGTGTTTGTTTGATAGCTGTCTCAGTAAAAAATTTTCTTGTGTTTGAGTTTCCTGCATTAAAATCTGCATTCATTGCCTGTCATCCTGTAGCTGGGCACCACTGAGAAGAGCTTGGCTCCATCTTTTTTACTGCCCCCCATGAGTTATTTACACACGTGGATAGGATCCCCCCGAGCTTCCCTTGTCCAGGCTGAACACTCCAAGCTCCCCTCAGCCTCCCCTTGTATGTCAGATGCTCCAAGCCTTTTCATTGTCTTCCTTACCCTTTGGTGGACTCGATCCACCTTGTCTATGTCTGTCCGTTTCTGGGGAGCTCAGCACAGGACCCAGCCCTCCAGCTGTGTCTCAGCAGGGCTAAGTAGAGGGGAAGGAGTACTTCCCTCGACGTGCTGGTGATGCTCTGCCTAATGTAGCCCAGGAGTCTGTTGGTTTGCTTTGCTGCACAGGCACATTGCTGGCTCATGATCAGCTTGTTCATCAAGACCCCAAGGCCTTTGGGGAGCTGCTTCCCAGCCTGTACTGGTGCCTGGGGTCATTCCTGCCCAGGTGCAGGACTTGGCATTTCCCATTGTAGAACTGCGTGAGGTTCCTCTTGGCCCATTTCTTTGGCCTGTCCAGGTCCCTCTGGATGGCAGCACGACCCTCTGGTGTATCAGACACTGCTCCCAGTTTTGTATCGTCTGCAGACTGGCTGAAGGTGCCCTCTGTCCCATTATCCAGATCATTGATAAAGAGATTAAATAGTTTTGGCCCCAGTATTTTCCTGTGGGCCACACTGCCAGTGACTTGCCTCTAGCTGGACTTTGTGCGACCCTTGAAGCCCAACAGCTCGTTCCCTTTTCAGTCTATCTCACTGTCCCTTTAACTAGGCTGAACCCCGTCGCTGGTCTACTAGGATGTTATGGGACACAGCGTTGAAGGCATTCCTGAAGTTGGGATAAACAACATCCGCTGCTCTCCCCTTGTCACCATGCAGTCATCTCATCTTTAGAAGGCTATCAGGTTGGGCTGTCAGGTTGCCATGAAAGGACTGAGGATGCGAGCAGCAGCTAATACACTGTTGCATTACTTTCTCAGTCAGTGGATTTGCTAGCCAGCATCTCAATAGACTGTGAAACTCAGATGCGATTTTAAGCCTGAAGCTGGCTACTTTTAAGATGGCAAAGTGTATTTTAAGTTAATTTAACAAATAATTAGTAAAACTTTTCAAGCTGTTTTTTTATGATTCTCGTTGCAAAAAAAAGGATATAAAAACAGTGCAAAAAATTACTGTTGAAATTTGGATCAAGTAGGTTAGCAATAATAATTTATGAGCTCTTTAGGCGTCAGAGGGAAGAAGGCCACATAACACTGCAATATTATGGCTTTTCAAATGTGGCTAAATTTTTTCATACTGTAAACTAAATCAGTGAAATCTGGAATTTGTGATTTTGTTTGCTGTTTTGCTATTCCAGCTGGGGTCATTTTTTTTTTCTCTTGTTGTAATTTAACTTTCTAACTTCTGTGCTAGTTAATCATTTATAAGTGTTCAATACTATACTAGATTTACAGGGAGTAACGTTGGCTCACTGCCTACATAAGTAGTGCTTTTTTCTTTTTTTAAAAGTTTTAATGTGTTGCAACTCTGTGGCCACTGTTGAGTCATGCTGTGTAACTAGGCCAAGCAGGGATGTCTTGCCTATTTCTGTCTTTCTAAGGATATTTCTAACATTTGGCTCTAATTAAGAGAATGAAGAAATGAGGGAAAACAAGATCTTTTTTTTATATGACCTCCAATTACTTAAGGAGAGAGTTAAACTTAACAGTTTGAATTCTTCTGTTAAAATGAAACTAGAGCATTGGGTCACTTGTAATGCCTAAGTACTTTCATGGGGAGAAAACAATTGATGCTAAAATAGCAGGTTACCAAAGGTCACTTGAACAGGAGCAGAAGGCATAACAGGAATCAGTGGCTGAAAGCTGAGGCCAGAAAATTTCAAATTAGAAGCAGGGTTCACATTTTTAATAAGAGAGGTGGCTAACCTTTGGGGGAAACTGCTGGTCAACAAATTAAATGTTTCTTGATATCTGCTAGTAACAACTAGAAAATTTCCCAGAAGATGTGCTGTAGCCAAACATAAATTTGTCCTGTATTCAAACACAGCTGAACTTAGTGCAAGAGCAACAACCTGAAATAAAATGGCTTGTTATAACACAAAAAGTTAAACAAGACCAGAGGGCTTCAGCATCTAACTCGAGGTCATACATGGCCCCTAATCTAGCTTGCCACTCTCTGCTGCTGTAGGACTCATCCATCATGAGATGGGGTGAAAAGCAGCATGGCTCTGGGAAGCGTGTGGCCAGTAGATACTTCTGCTAGGACAGCCAAGAGCATGCAGGAGCCTAGTTGTACCACTGCAAAGTCACTCCAGCCCGTGAAATTGAGCTAGTGCCACAGGTGTAAAATGTCTGATTAAAATCTGGGATTAGTTATGCAGAAAAGGTTGAAGAAGGCAGACAGGGATACAATCATTTAGAAAGACGAGGTGATCTACCCACACTCAAAGTTCAAAGATTGGAAAATCTGTGAGAAATTCATAGCAGCTGCCCCAGGAAAGTTCTCGTCACTGACATAGTGTAACCGTACAGGAATGGAGCTGAGGAACCCCATAACTCCCCTCAAGAGATAGAAGATGGTCTTGCAATTAAGACCTAGGAAGGAAATACAGAAGATAAGGATCCCGTCGATGCAATTTTAAGGCTGGGCTTGGCAGGGAAGGTGGGGAGTTTTAAGGTAGTGTTTAGCCTGCCCTCCCACATTATAGCTCACATACTCTGCACAGTAATTCTTCTGTGAACCTCATAACTTCTGTTGAACTCGGTCAGACTTTTCTGGAAAAATAGATGCAAGGCAGGGATGAGCAAGGAGCAAAAGTACTGCAGCTCAACAAGTCCATTTATAAAATGGAGAAAACATTTAGTATAGCTGTGTGGGTAGGGTGCCCTCTGATCCTCAGATGGAAGGTGCAACAAATACAATGTGTTGTTTTTTTCTTGTGATCCTGGGCGTGTGTAAGGCCTTGAAGATGAGTCAGCTATGAATTAATAATGTGTGGAGCAATTAAGAAACCCATATAATTTAGTGAAATTATCTTCTTATGACAGCAGAAAGTACACTGAAACTCCTGTAGCTAGGTCATAGTTCTGCCACCACTTGTGATCCTCCCACTGAAATCACTGTGGCACTGACAGTGTTTGACATCGTGCTGAATTGTGACCATGGTCCCATGAATCAGAAGTAACAGACTGTTGTGAACCAAATCTGACACTTCCAAAAGTACATCAGTGTGTTGGGGTTCAGCTCCCACTGAACTCCACTAGCCTTCTCTGGAAATCTCAGGCATGAATTTCCCAAGCAGATTACCTGCCGTTACCTGAACCCACCTGTAGAAACTCCCAACTATGAGAAAAGCTGTTTATTCAAATAACTGGCCTAAAAATAAATACAGCATTTATAATGCATTTCAGAAATCTGTCAATTATAATTCCCTGGAACTTGTGTTCAGAACAGGGGAACAGCTCTGATCCTTGTGTATAGGGCTGGGAAGGTGATAGGAAGTAGTATGTTGTTGGGAAGTTGGTATTTGTTGGGGGATTTATTTTTTGACTGTGAAAAATTGCTCTACATGGTATGTTTTTGTTGTTATTTTTCTTATATGCATTTTATTACAGGTTTAGGGGCTAACCAGGGACCATTATGCAAATGCAGTGCCATCTTAGTTTTACAGATGTTTCCTGCTCTAAGTCATTCTTGGCATAAATTCTTATAGCACAGAATAAATCATTTGATACTTAAAGGAAAGTCATTAGTTTGTGTAAGCAGAAACATTCATTGTTACTACAATCAGAGAGGTACTCTGAAAATTCATAATTCTACCAGCAGTTAGAGATAATTTTCATACTTACATTTTGGTCATCTTGTTCTGTTCTGAGGTAGAGTCACCATTTTGGAGGAAGCTCCACACATGGCTGTTTATAAACGATATAAATCAGACCATCAGATTTTATTTTTATTACATGAACTGTGCTTTTATTACATTTACCCTGCTTCTGAATTTTGAATATAATCAGTGTCTCCATGACCTTACAAATATCTTATGCAAACTTTTTATCTTATGGCATACCCAAATGCTCTCATCACCCTGTATCACATCATCTTCCCCACCTTCTCAATACATTCCAAGCTGCCCAATTAGCAGATAAGACATTTCATTGCCTGTTACCTAATTATCAGGAAACAGTTCCTTCTTCTGTGTTATGGAAAAAGAAATTATTTGACTTTTAGGCCAGCCAACAGAGATCTTAATCTGCTGGGCCTCTCAGAAATCCCAGCCTTTATTGACACCACTGCAATGACTTAGCAAGCAAACAATCAAACCACCATGCTCCACAGTGCATTTTAAAGTGATATTTGTCGGCAAGGTGGTATGCACTGAACGCAGCACCTCCATGCTCTGAATATTGCTGAAGTTTTGCAGGCAGCATAGCAAAGTAGAATTTTGGAGAAAGAGTTGGAAGATTTGTCTGAAGCAAATGACAGATTTTCTCTTCAGGTTATCCAGCTCCTTGAGGGATGGATGCTGTCTGTTACAAGATGCCGATGCAACCTGTTAATAGAGATACCCATTTCTGGAAGTTCTGCAAGCATTCTTAGAATTACTCCGGGTATTCAGATGATCTGGACTTGGATCTGTGAATTGGTTTGTGTCTTGCATCACAATGCCTAATATCATGCGATAGCCTGGTAGGGGTGTTTAGCACTAGCCTGGAGTACCCTGACAGCTGAGAGAAAATGCTAGGGTCTTTCTGCTAGAGATTAAAACTCTGAGGTGGTTGATGGGAAGTTTGTCTTCTTGTGGGAGGCCCTATTTTTAAGCATTTCTCTTTGTTAGAGAGGCCTGATAAAAGCTGTGGACTGGCTTGGAAAAAGAGCCTACCTAGCACAGTGTTGCTTCTCTGAAAGAAGCTGGTGGGAGATGGTGATGGAGCAGTATGAATGTGTCCAAAGGCTGCATTTGGATCACTGTGCTTTGTAGTCACCGGAGACTGTTTATCCTCTGAATTATCTAATCTGTTTTGAACTCAGTCTTACTTCAGCCCCCAAAACATCCTGTGTCTATGAGTTTGGCAAATTGTAGAGTGAGGAAAAAAGCTAATTTTTTCCTTCCTGTTTTTTTAGTTATAAGCAGCCTGTTAAGGTATGTATGGTAAGCACCTGTGCTCAAGGGTGGCTTGCATCTGTCTTTCTGTTCCTTTGTTTTCAGTGAGTGTTGCTGACATGGTGATAGATACTAAATATAAAAAATGACTACCAAATGGGAAGTAAAAGGACAAATAATCTTTTCAAGAAGATTATATATTCTCCGCACAGATGGTGGCTTTTTAGAGTTCACAGACTCAGTTTCAAATAAGATAAGAACATAGTTTTTAATGATCTTTCGAAACTCACTGTAGCCCACAAAGCAGTTTGTGATATTGCAGTTGCGAAAACACTCATTTTTACACAGGTGATGCAATCTCTTGTTGTTCTGTGGTGGTATGAAGCTGGAACAGACTTTTTTAGTGGTTAATGGGTCATACTCAACCTGGAGGCCTGTGCCAAGTGGAGTAGTTCAGGGTCTGTGCTGGGACATGCCCTATTTAACATCAGGAACCTTGGGGAGGAGACCAAGTGAACATTCACCAGGTGTCCAGATGACATCAAACTGGGGGAACCGGCCAGTATGCTAAAGCACAAGGTTGCCATTCAGAGGGACCCAGGCGGGCTGGAGTAAGGAACCCTAGGAAATTCAAAGGGGCAAATGTGAAGTCCTGCACCTGAGAAAGAAGCGATACAGGCTGGGGCCTGACTGCAGGGAGCAGCTGTGCTGAAAAGGAACATAGGGATGTGGTAGACAGCAAGCAAACATAAGCCAGCACTGTGGCCTGGCAGCAAAGAGGGACAACAGCCTTCTGGGCTCTTTTAAGAGGAGCCGAGCCAGTAGGTTGAGGGAAGTGGTTACCTCCCTCAGTGCTCATGAGGGCACATAGACATACTGTGGCTCATTTTGGCCCCCTAAGCACAGGGAAGACATCAGTAAAATGGAATGAGTTCAGCAAAGGCCCACCAAGATGGGTGGAGGCAAGAGCACCTGACATGTGAGGAGAGTCTGAGGGATCAGGACTGGTTCAGCCTGGAGAAAAGATGGCTTCAGAGGGACCTGGTAGCTGCCCCTCACTGCTTACGTGGGAGTAATCAAGGAGGGGGAACCAGGCCTTTCATAGCAATGCACAGTGGTAAGATAGGAGTCCACAGGCATAAGTTGAAACAAGAGGGGTTCATACTGGATGCATGGAGATGATACTTTTTTTCCACCAGAGTGGTCAAGCAGTGGCTGTGCAGTCTCCATCCTTGGAGGCTTTCAAGACTCACCTGGATAAAACCCTGATCTGATCTCACAGCTGATCGTGCTTTGAGTGGGAGGTTGGACTGGAGATTTTTTGAGGTCCCTTCCAGTATAAATTTTTCTGTGATCATAGCATCCCTCAGTTATGCCAAGATGTCACCCAGGGTGTGTTTGTATGTGCAGGTATTGTTTATCAGGATGTCCTGGTTTGCGGGCCTAAACCATGACACAGTGTCGCTCATATTCTGTGTTTCTGCTTGCCTTTCCAATGAGGATATGAAAGAATAAAGCAAATGTGGTCCTACCACAGCTCCCCTTCTCTTTCTGTAGTAGTGAGAGGGACCTTGAAATGTATCTAGCTAGGTATTTTTATCAGACTTCAAATTTGCCCTTTGTAGATTTGTTTGGTGAATAAAGATTATCCTCCTTTCTTCTTTCATCTGCTTATTTTTGGATGTTGCAAATAAATAAATGAAAGTACTAATAAATTTTTCCATGGTACACTTTCATGTGATTCCTCAACTTAGCTTCAAATATAATACAATTAAATTCCTACTGTCTTGCAAATATAGTAATTGGAAATTCTGCCCAAGAGAAAGAAAAGAAACCGCAAATAGCCTAGAATATGTTCTCTTCTTTTTTTCTTTCCTGTGTCCTAAAAAAAAATGGAGTAATGTCAACTCTGATGCATCCACAATGACAAATTTTATAGGAGCTATGGTGAACACAAAGATTAACATTATTCCTGTTAACAATTGTTGCTCTTAGTGCTACATGACCTGAAGTAAAATCCAGTTATGACAATCTAGATACACTTTGTTGTGCCATAAGATGTCTTGACATTCATGAATGTGCTGCTGTTTTCTAAATGTTACCTGTGTCCCCTAAACCTCTGACTTTGGTGCACCTGTTCCTTATTATAACAGCTAATATACAGAAAAGGTTTCATGCTGGTTCATGTCCTCCCAGTTGACAGATGAGTTAAACTCCCACAGCAGGTTTTCCTTCTTAGCCCACCAGCCACCAGCAAAAGATTTGATTATTGATGTTTCTATAATAATTTGGGGAGCCTAGTTGAATATGTTCCAAACACAGTATTTAGAAGGCATCACATCCTATGAGCGCTTTGGAACTCTGAACCATGAATATGGTACTGTATTCTCACTTTTGTCAAAAATCCGCAGTGCAGACCCTGCTGGACATTATCTCTGTGATGCTTGACAAGAAAATCAAATAGCTGGCCATTCATTGTTTCTCTGGAAATGTAAGAGCTCTCAAACTCCCAAAATGATGCTCTTAGCGTGGGGTATCTCTGTTAGCTCTTCACTTTTGGGAGGTAAAAATAAACTTGTGAACTTGCAGAGTAGGAGAGCAATTCATGAGAAGCTGATAGAGAGCTGATAAACATCAGTGGGGCTTCCTGTGGTGAATCTCATTGCTGCCAAAGGTGTTAACAATAACAACATTTGAATTCCAGGAGCATGAGTTCAGGGACACTGATCATTGTCTTGTTGCTTGTGGTCTCCTCTTCTTTTTCAACCATTTCCCCCAATTTCTAACAAGATTTCTAAAGGCCGAAGAGGGAAAGCCGTGACCACTTTCAGAGATCCAAACTGGTTGGGATAGAGCTAGCAATACCCTCTCTCCATTGAGACTTCAGCACCTGATGCTTGCTTCAGAGCATAAACCTATGTCAAAGAGCATAAGCAGTTCCACGTTCTTTCCAGTGAACCTATTGGTTACATGCATGATCATTATTATTGGTCCAGCTTAGCCATGACCTCACAGAGTTATGACCAGAAAGACTATCTGAGCCCAAGGATTCAGTGGTGCAGAGCCTGGCGTGGAGCAGGGCGATGCCATCGAGAGGGCCCCGAGGCATCTGCCCTCCACCAACCTTATCTGTCCAAGGACATGGAGGAGATTTGTCATTTGATATTCAAGCTGTGCTCTGGGGCCGTAGAGCCTGGAGCAGAACTCTTCATCTTCTATTCAGCTCCATCGGAGTCCACCTCTGTTGTTCAGTCTCATAGTGCTGTGGTTGCTCATGGCCTTGCTAAAGGGTTATTCATCAACGAGGAACTTGCCTTGCCCACAACATTTTGAAACTCACTAGTTCCTTTTTTGGTTTGGTTTTGTTTTGTTTTGTTTTTTCAGAATACTGATTTTTTTTAATATAGCTACAAACTGTTTTCTATTCAATGTCACTGAATTTACCCTTTTCCTGAGTTGTCTCATTGTACCCTGTTCTCTTGAACGCATGTCTTGTCCTGCATAGTTGTTGCTGCCAGCATTAATGACTGAATCAAAAAGAGTGCAGTTGAGTTTTCAGCTCCTGGGCAGAGAGTAAGGCTGACACTTAAGACACCAGCAAAAATTTTTCCCAAGCATGTAGTGTGTAAATGGCATTAATTTTGTCTGGAAGCCACTGAGACATAAACGGTACAGAATTTAAATGTCATTTTGATAAGCCCCTTTTCAGAAAAAAATGTGCTTTAAGACCTCAGAATTTTAATAGGCAAATATGTTTGTTAAAAGCCAGCAAGTACAGACAGACATATCTTCAGAATGGAATAGAAAGAAACAAACTAGTACTGGTTATTCAGAGTAAGTAATGGAATATATATATATATATATATCTTCTGCTCTGTACCGAAAGAGACCTCTTTGGTTTGCTAAGAGAATTATTAAAAATTAAGAAAACACTGAAAGCGAAATCATCTTCACTATTTAACTCCTTATGACTGCACCACTCCTGAATTACGCAGTCATATATATGCACTTTCAGCAATAGCCCTGCATTGTTACAGGGAAGTGAATATCAGAATAGGTGAGAGGACTTCACTTAGGTTTTATTTAAGACTTCAAACAAAGGCAGGCAGTTCTCAAGTGATACTTAGTTTCCCTGCAGGAAGTATATTCACCTTTGTTGTGTAGGCACAGTACTGTACAATAGCTTTTCAGTGGGTTGGGTTTTTTTTCTTGTTTTATTCTCTAGCTAGTCTTCACACTGAGCTGAGGAAGGATAACATGTAATTTAATATAATGAAGGTTATTGCAGAGGTAATTGTTGCATGGGTGATATTAAAGTAGCACTTTGCAGCTGATGAGCACTTCACTTCCCATTTCAAAGCTAAAAAAAACCTCAATAACAAAAAAAAAAGAAAAAAAGAAACTGCATCATTTAGATATCTTTATAAGAAAGCATTAGAGCATTCTCCTGTATGAGGAATATTTATCATCTATCCTCATATGTGATTTGCCAGCATAACCAATAAAGGAAAATAAGACAAAGCCACCAGATGCTGTGATTGCGGGTCCTCTGTTACTGGCATTGTAACCACTTTTTGAACTTTGGGAATAAATAAGTAGATATTTTTAGATATTATTGCCCAATGGAGACACTTATATACCATAATTAAAATTTGCCTTTGTGTCATTAGTGTTCATAATCCTTCTTGAATGCTGGCTGGCCGGTACATCCCTTTGTGGGAGTGTGGCCTGCTCTGGGATTAATAATCAGAGTTTGGCTGTGCCCTGCCCTCCAGTTTGGACTCGGGCACATTGTGTTCGCATGCACGTTGCTTGACTTGTCAGTCATCTGGCTGGCTGTGATGAGGAATCGGAGGGAACCCATGGATCGGAGAGAACAGCCTCTAGATTCTTGGCGAAGCCTTCTAGTTTTCCAGCAAACCTTGCATGACCAATTTGATTAACGCAGGAAGCCTAGAAGGTGATCTCAAAGGACGTAGCCCTTCAGCAGCAGAGCGGAAGATGGCAGAACTGCTGGGATGTTCATATACACTTTAATAGCTTTGGAAGTGGAGCATACTGCTGCCTGCTCGCAGAGCCAGATCGTGAACTCCTTATCTTGTAAATCTCTACTGAGCTCGTGGGGCTGACTGAAAACCCACAATATTTTCTGTAAGAAAAGATGCCTAAATTCAAAACCACAGCCAAATCTTGTATTAATTAGATTTTAGAACTTCAGTCGGAGTTCAGGTTATCCGAATATAAAGGATTGCAGTATTTCTCTTTACTTTTAGCTATATATTTTCTGTGTAAGAATTGCCAGCTTTCAGCTGCCAGGTTATAATTCAGATGAAGCTGAATTTCAGTAACAGACAAAATTATTCTGAGCCACGGTTTGTTTGTAGACCTGTTTGGGACACATCTAGGACTTGTGTAAATGTTTCCTGTAAAGTTAGAGTATTCAAGTCAGGTACAGAATACACTCCTGGTATGTTAAATTTAGGAATTTTCCTGCGCTTCATCACTGTCTCTCTCAGTGCATCAGTTTTGGAAATGCAACTGATAGCTAAATGGCTTTTCTTCTAAGAAGGCTCAGAATGCTTGAACAAATTAACAAGTCGCGATGGCTTCCAAAGGGAAATTGCCCAGACTGGAGCTTGTCTGAGGAGAGTTTGTCATCAAGGGGAATTCTCTGCCATCTAAGAAATCTTTCACCAGCAATAGACATCCCTTATGTAGAAAACACTGCCAAGCACTTATGGAAATATTTGAACTGGAAGTGACTGACTAATTGATTGACTGGGCTTTTTCTACCACAGCCACTTTTTTTTTTTCTTCTTTCCTTCTTTCTTTTTTTTTTTTTTTTTTTTTTTTTTTTTTTTTTTTTTTTTTTTTTTTAAAAACCCCACCCACTTTTTTTTTTTCTTCTTTCCTTTTTTTTTTTTTTTTTTTTTTTTTTTTTTTTTTTTTTCTTTTTCTTTTTCTTTTTAAATCAGGCAATTTAGAAACCAAAGACATTCCTGGCCAGGACTGCTTCCTCAATTGACTCAATTTTCCCATTTCCTCCCTGGCTTCCGCTGGCTGGGACAGGAAGTTCTGCTGCGCCCTGCTCAAGGATTACCTCCTTTTGCAGCTCAGGCCCAGGGTTTTACTGTCATTTGCAGACCCTCAAGCAAGTGGTGGTGAACACCTAGGAGAAGGCTAGGAAGCCATGCACACTTTCCTTTCGGTGCCTGAGGGCAGCCAGAAAAACGACTTTGTTCGAGCGTTCTTCTGGGAACTGAGAGGTGTGGATTCAAACCTCCTTAGAAATTGTGGGTGCCTAGGGATGTTGGGCAAAGTGGGTCAGTGATAGCAATGGTCCTCAGATCTCATTGCAAGGACTGTGGCATTGCTTGCTTTTGAAATAAAGGATTTATCCAGCTCTGGAAGAGGATTCTAGGCTGAGAACCTTCACTGGAGACATGCCTCCTTGTGACCCTGTGTTAGGTTCTTCTTGAGGGGAGAATGGCTCGGCATTTCTCATTTCTTTAAGTTGTTTTTTTTGCTCAGTCTGCCAGCTATTGTGGATCATGCTCTCACAAGTCTTGCTCACCCTGCACGCAGCGTAGAAGGAGCCTCAGCTTTCAGGAAGGCATCTAAAGGTCCCATGAAAATCCAGTCTTTGAAATCTGGCAAGTGTGCACTTCCCACTTTTAGTTTGTTCAGACCTCTGTGGAGCCCTTAGCTGTTTGGAGCAGTTTTCTCATTTTCTTTTGAAGCACACAACACAATACCTTTCATCAACATCTCTTCCCTGGAGCGTTGTTTACATTTGCCTGTTCTTCTTAAGAAATGCAGAGCTTGCTTGCTTCTGAAGCCTGGAGTGCTCAGCTTGCAGTATTGGAGCAGGTCTCCCCCTCTGGGTCAATTCCAAAATACAGAACTTGCCTTTTCTCAGTTTTTCTCCTTCACTATTTTATCAGGCTACAGTTTTTTCCTGCAAGGTGACACATCAGAGTTGATAGGTGCCACCTCCCCTTGCCTTCTCAGGGGGATTCCCTTCAGCCTCGCGAGTCTCAGGAGAGAATAGCTTTTCAAAGCTCTCTCGGCGTCCTCTGAGAATGTGTCAGACTTTGCTCCCAAAGGTTGTATTTCTTGCTTCAGCGCTGCAAGCTGCTGGTCATTTCATCCTTGAGTAAGATCACTTCTTTCTCAATGACGCTTGACAAGAAGTTTGGAATTGCCTTTTCTTTGACTGTCAAGCTTGTTTGAGCCTCAAGTGCTCTGTCTTTCAGGTGATTTAATGCTTAACCCTCTGGTTCCCCGTTCAATGACGCACATCTCTTTCTCAAAGAGCAGCTGCAGAAGAGAGAAAAATTGCCTTACAGGCATTTTGCAATTGTACCAATTTTAGAGGCATCGAGGAGGATTGCAGAGATTGTCTGCAAGAACCTACTAGGGACAACGTGACTGCTTTCCATTGCTCTTCACCATCCTTCTCTCTTCTCTCAGCATCTGCAACCTTCAGGCCCAGGAAAATGCTGTAAAGGAGAAATAAACTTACATGAGCATCAGGATGCAAAGTCTGAGCATTACCAAACATTAAAATGGTTACTTTGCTTCAGTTGGAAGGAACATCTGAAGTAAAGTGAGTATTGCAATGTGTGAAACAGGCTGGTAAGACTAACCTTACAGCTCTAAAATATTACAAAGGCAGCTGCCCCATGCAGTTTTTCTGATCTTGGTGGCCATCAGTCTCATGGGAGAGCTTTACTGAGCTTCTGCGTCTGAAAGGTGGCATCTTGGAAGGGCCATAGCAGAGGCTGAGGTATTTCTTAGTATTTTAAACTGTCAGTTCCAAACTGAAATATTATAGTGTAAGCTTACTGATAAGCAGTAGTACCAACTTGGATTGCTAAGTCTGGAAGAATTTTAGGAGCTGGATCTATATTTTTCTGATGGACTTCCCATGTGTGGGTTGCAGTATTTACTCAATGATGGTACTGGAGCCCAAATTTGGTTTTCATCACAGAATTTGCATTTCATGGTCACCAAAGGTGGAACTAGACTGGCCACTTTCACTTTCCTTTTTAAGGGCTATTTCTAATATGTTTCACTTTCTGGCTCCCCTCCATTTGACCTGTGGTGTAATGTTTGGACTAGAGATGCTTCTGGGGAAACATTAAATCCAAACAAACTCCCTTCCACCCTGTTTTTCATGAAATCTTTCTTGGATGGTCACTAATGCTCTATGTTTTTTTTCCATTACATTCTCTATTAAACACAGACACGCACTAGAAATCTCATGATTAGTAATTTCCCCAAACTAAAGCAATTTTAAATGCTTTTTTGTTTGTTGTGTTTTGGAAGGCAATTAGAAACACTGTAGTACTTACTTTTTTGGTTTGATTTATTTTTCTTTGCTTTGGGGTTTTGGGGATTCTGGGGGAATTTGGGTTTTTTTTTTTTTTGCTTAGTTTTTTTTTTTTTTCGCTTTGTTTTTCCTGCGGATGGGCTGGGAGAAGTAGAGAATTGGAAACCCTGGAAATCCCTGGCACTAAAATCAAAACAATTTTTTCCCCTTGGTAGTATGTCTGGAAATGAGGAGAGATTACTTGATCCATTACACTCTAATTTATGGAAACTTTTGGTAGTGACAATGCCTTCAGCCATACCTAGGGACATAAAAGTTCCTTCTTTCCCATCATGCTAACATATTAGGTCTTCCTGAAGCCGTGCAGACCATGCAGATGCGTGATAGGCAAGCTCTGAGGGAATTTTGAAAAGAGATCTCTCCTTTTTTCAGGGAGTGTGGCAGCAGCAGAATGAAATATTCAAAGCTCACTATTAGGAATTTAATAAATGGGTTCTCCTTGGCTAATTCTCCGCTAATTATGTCCCAGTAAAGAAAGAAATGAAGGTCAGAAACAGAAGGGAAGAGAGGGCCAAGTGGTCAGGGTAGAACAAATGTGAAGGTTTGCAATGGCTGTGGTCTGTCCAAACGTGTGCCAAAAGCCAAAACCTGGCTTCCCAAGAAGGTGCAGTATTTCTCGATCTTGCTTTATCCATGCTTTATTATTTTATTTCAAGTCTCGTAAAATCATCAACTCCCAATGCAATAAAATCTCTGCTTGCTTTGTTTATGTCGAACATATATATCTATCTTCCTGTGCATGCCCCACACCTGGGATAACATGACAAGGAGCCTCCTTCTCATGTCTTCACAGACTGCCTTTGTTCCAGGGTTTTTAAATCAAATCATTTACTTTGTATCCTATTGTTGGATAAAATACGTATTTCATATGCTGCTTTGGTAGCCCAAGTATCTTACGAGACTTACATTCTTCCTGCTGGAGTGTTTTTTCAAAAATATCTGGTTTGAGTTGATGAATCTGAGAACTATAATCTGTATTTTTATTATGAGCTTCTTGGCGCTGATATGTAATAAATTCTCTTCGTTACCCCTTCCAAGAGAAATACTGCGAAGTTGAGGGTCATGAATGTTTCATATCAATATCCTGTCTTTAATAAATCCTGGTCACTTCTGCAGAAAATCTGTCTGCTTTCTGTTTGGGGATATTCAGGAAGAAAAATATGGAAAAATGAAATATTTTAGTGTGGGACTTCCTTCCTTTTTACTCCCTCTGTCTTCTTTGTCTTCCTGGTAGATATCTCTGGGACATGCTAACTTGTCCGGGCTACAGCTGAGCCCAAGAGCAAGAATGGAGTTGGTCCATCCATACCTCTCACAGCTCACTTTCCAAAATGTTCTAACCTCTAGCATTATAAAGCTTCTGCCTTCTGAATCCTTAATTATTTGTATATAAGAGCTTCCCTCCCCACCCCCACAGCAAAATATTTTCTCTCCCTGGCAGTGGCAAGCAAAAGGCAGTGTGAGACTGGTAGGCTTGTGGAGTACTGAAATAAAGCAAAAAAACCCTAAGTGATGGTAACCGTGTGCTGCGTGGTGGCTGGGGCTCATGGGCACTGCTAGTATTAGTAGTAAGAAAGCTTTCTCAAAGTAACATTGCCTGGTCCTTATACTCTGCCAGAGTCCCTGTCTTCCCAACAGGCTGGGATCTACGCTGGCAGCTTCTTCTGATTTACTTTGATTACTTTGTCGATTGGGGACAAACAGACAACCTTAGGGGTGAGCTGATGACTTTGTCAGGAAGTCACCTGAAGTGAAAGAAAGTAGATGAAAAAGTAATAAATTAAGACTGTATATTTTTATTCTGGGTAGAGTTTCAAGAGATGATCCATGGGCCCTCTGCCGATACAAAAAAACCTGGTACAGGGGAAGATTAAACCCCATCATTAAGTGTAACCACCTGTTATCTACAACAAAAACTCAAGCTATGTTCTCATAACAAATGAAAGCTATGGCATAGTTGTTTCCCAAATGAGCTGCGATACCAAGATTTCAGTTTACTTTGGAAGATGCTACCAGGATGTAATTTCATAGGTGGGTTTTCTGGGCTGTTATAACTTGTCAAAACACACTTCAATTAGTCCAGTTACTGGAATTCCCTGGAGGAAAGCAGCCTTCAGAGGAATGAAAACCACAGCGTACCGGCACAAATAGTTTTCCTGTCTGTTCCATAACAGGGTGAGTTGCTTGGTTATTCCTTGCTTGGTCCTTTCCATGCTGAAAGAAGTATTTGGAAGCAAAAGTCTAGACTGCGTTCGATGGCCTGATCTTTTTTTGAAGTCAGGTTCGGAAATGAGGAAAGAAACCAAAGTAAGAGAAGCTTAGGGAATTTCCTAATCATCTCGTTCCCTCCAGGATGAAGGGAGAAACAAGATTTGCTGTGTACGTGGAAGACGGGAAGCATGGTTTTGCAATTACGGTGTATGATGGAGACTCCAGAAATCCTAAGTTTTAGCTCTGCCACAGATCTTTCTACCACTCCCCCCTCTTCTTGTCCCAGGTGATATTAAAATCGTGCTGGAAGGACCCTGGAGCCTTGTGAGGAAGGACGCACGTTGTCTTTTCTGCCTGTTGTTGCAGAATATTAGGACCCATCAGCTCTGCAACACACCTAGATTTCCTCCCACAAGCAACAGCAGGGTGGATCTATATTCAGGCCATCGCGTGGGTAGGGGTGCAGGACACTTCATGTGCATTGTGAATAAAGACATAATGTGTTAGCATTGCTCAAGGCAGAAAATGTCTACATTGTTCATAAACTATCCTTTGTTTGGGGAAATGAGACTGACACCAGCTATTAAATCATAGAATCACATAATCATAGAATAGTTTGGGTTGAAAGGGACATTTAAAGGTCATCTAGTTCAACCCCCCTGCAATGAGCAGGGACATCTTCAGCTAAACTGGGTTCCTCAGAGCCCCATCTGACCTGACCTTGATTGTTTTCTGAGGGGCATCTACCACCTCTCTGAGCAACCTGTGCCAATGTTTCACCACTCTCACTGTAAAAAATTTCTTCCTTATATCTAGTCTAAATCTTCTTTCTTTTAGTTTAAACCATTACCCCTCATGCTATTGCAACAGGCCCTACTAAAATGTTTGTCCCCATCTTTCCTGTAGGCCCCCTATAAGTACTGAAAGGCCGCTATAAGGTCTCTCCAGAGCCTTCTTTTCTCCAGGCTGAACAACCCCAGCTCTCTGAGCCTGTGCTTATAGACGAGCTCCATTCCTCTGATCATCTTCATTGCCCTTCTCTGGACCTGCTCCAACAGGTCCATGTCCTCCTTATGCTGCGGGCTCCAGAGCTGGATGCAGTACTCCAGGTGGGGTAAACCTATTAAAACCTTTGGCCTGAAGCTCTGGACTTAATTGCTCGTTTGGTTTGCTTTTCAGTTCACAAAGCAATACTTTCCCACTCTAAATACAGCTTATCACACTCGATATGTGTGGTGCTATTGTGCTGCTGCCGTTGCTGGGGCAGACGCTGCATTTAATGAGAGGTTCCATGTGGAAAGCAGCAATTCCATCCAGCGCAGCTCAAGGCTCACTGAAGCTAGAGAGAACAGCTGGCTTGGCTGATGTATGCTCCGTGAGACTGAATTTGGGCTGACACTGGTGTTTTATCACTAGTGTCGGGTTGCTGTGCTCCAGCTGCAGTTGCTTGCTGGATCCACAGTTGCTGGTGGTCTGCTGAGAAGCTGCACGTGTGCGTGTGTGCGGTTGGGCTGTTTCTTCCATTCCTATTTCCAGGTGCAAGCAGAGGCCCAGTCACGGAGGAAAGAGGATGATGGTGTCTGTCCCCTCAACTCGTCATGTTTCCAAGAGCTGTTATTTGCCTTGGTTTGCATGGAACTTACTCATGTCAACGATGGTCGCTGGACTGTCACTGATTTCATGTTTTGTAGATAGCTGTTGAGATTTAGGAGGCCAGCGCCCTGCTGCTGGGTCAGGGTGGCATTGAGTTACACCTTGCCGTGCCGGTGAGCCCTGCCGCGCCGTCAGAAGGAGGGATACCCAAAGGAAGCCGTGCTGCCTTGTGGTCGCAGCATGTCCTTGGAGACTCTGCTGGAAAGGGCTCAGTAGGTTTACTGCCAAGCCTTATAGCAGGTTCTGCGCCAAAAATAAATGCAAAAAACCAAAAAGCTGCTGAAGGAATAAGCTAAATGAGTATGTGTTTCTGTCACTGTCTTTTCTGGTAGAGTCCTGCCTTACGTACTTGCTATTGCAAATGAGGTTTGGGCTTGTTCCTGTGTCACAGGCATTTTTTCTGTTTGTGGGAGACACGGCATAGCCACGAGTCGCCTTCTGCACATGGTGGTGCAGGCTCTGCTCTGAACCATGCAAATTTCTAGCTGGGAACTTGGACTTTCCTAGTAGCCCCCAAAAAATCCAGCCCTCCAACACTACCACCAGGTAAAGCAGGAAGATTGTTGTAGGTAGTTAATTAAAAATTGTGTAATGTTAATTATATAGGCTGGCTAGGTATGTGCTCCTGTAATACATAAAATAGTAGTTTGAAGGAGGGAATTGGAGAGATGGCTACTTTTGCATTGTTAAAGAGAGCAGCAGTCTTTGTTTTTGAAAACAGCCGGGGGCTTGTTTGGCAGCAAAATCTTACCCCAGCAGCCATCACGCTGTGCCATCTGCTCAGACAAAGCACGCCTTAAACAAGGTGGACTCCTGAGCAGAAACAGGGACAGCGTGCGATGAATCCGCGCGCTCCATTCTCACCAGTGACCTGCTCAGACCCCTGCCCGTCAACGCCACTGGAAAATCAATAGTTTCAGTGCCTTTTTCTTCTCCTTTACCGGCCGCTGCGGTCTCTGGTGCTCTCTCCGTGCACGGGAAGGCTGCCCCAACTTTTGGCCGCTCGCTTCGTCTCCTCGCTCACCAGAGCTTTCCTCCCTCTTTCCCGAACATGTGGAGGCAGCAGGGATTAACGCCGTGGCCGCGCGAAAACTGGCAGAAGGAAAGCACGACAAGCTGTGCATCCACGCTGGGCTACAGGGTGTGATTTATACAGCCGAAACCCCAAAAAGAGGTTTGCAAAGATACAATTCAAGAGGAAAAATTCAAACTGACCTCTTGCCACACGGAAGGCTGGGATCTGTGCTAAACGAAACAGAATTACCAGCTCCCTGCTACCTTCCACACCAAATGCCAGTATTAACTGGAGACTTATTTAGGAAATTGTAAATAAAAAAAATGGCTTCTGAACCGCACTAAAAAAAAAAAGAAACAAAAAACAGAAAAAAATTTCTGCCTTGGTGGAAAATTTTTGTGTTTTTTTTTCCAACAGAAGCTGAGGAAATCATTATTCTCCCTGTCACTCTCCTTCCTGCTTGAAAAAGTGGGCGGGGAAGGAAAGAAAAAGCTGGAGAAGGAAGAAAAAAAAGAAAAAACCCAAATTCATTATTTGAAAGCAGGAGGGGATTTTTGTTACGGAAAAACTTGCAACATACCTTTGACACAAGCGAGTCCACCCATCCGGTGGGAGGGCTGCATGCCTGCCTGGCGTGGCTTAGGAGACAAACCAGTTGCCTTTCTGTGATGGAGGGACACAGTGGTAGCACCCTGCCCCAGCTCCAGGGTCCTCCAGCAGCCACAGCACAAGGCAGTGAAGAGAAGAGAGATGGAAGACATGGCAGACAGTAGGAATAGACTAAGTCAGTGCTAAGAGTGGGAGACTAGAAGGAATCTACACTGTGAACTGCCTGGGAAAATCTATCACTGTGTAAATGCAGGCATCGGCATTTGACTCGGTGTTTTTTTCCAGTTAAACCCAATGCCTTGAATTCCATGTGAAGCAACTGGCAAAATAGAGATGAAGTGCAGACATTGGAGGATGCTTTGGGGCCATCCCCAGTGGCAGGGGATCAGCTGTGGTCTTGGTGTAGTTTTTCATGAATTTTCAAGAAATTGTGATGGCAGCACCTGTGTGCAGAAAGAGCACAAATGGGAGGTATTTTCAGATACTTTTCATAAGACTGAAAATAGAAAGGGCAAAACTTCACTGTCCCCACCTTAAATGCATGGTAGCTTCTCTGTACGGAGCCCCGAAGTCAGAGCCCCAGCCTCCTCCCACGCGCACGTGTGCATATTTGTCTCCATAACATTTCAGCCTTTCTAGGTCAAATCACTGCTGACTACTTTGGTTGTCTACTCCCCTTGGTTATCAGTGGATTTCCAAATTCCAGTATGCTCAATTCCATACCTGAGATTATTTGGGACAATTTATTATTTACATTTCTGGGACCTGGTAAATTGGATTTGGTTAAAACTGCAGAGGTGTAGCAGGGCTCCATCAGCATCTGACGATGGGCACCTTCCAAAGCAGAGGTCATGAGTTGTGAATCCAGCATGGACGAGCTGCTGGGCTGTTGTCGTCTCTGGTGCTTTTCCTTTTGTATCTGTGTAGGCCCAGCTCTTTGAAGTTATTTGTACATAGTCACGGCAATCTCTGTGTACATAAACTAATACATGCAAAGCCTTTTTCACAACCCACGCCTGAGATTGCAAACTCTCCGGCACAGTGTCTCTCCTCCCTACACGTCTGTATTTAACGCAACAAGGCCTGTCTCACGGGGAGTTTCCAGACAGTAGAGTGTGGCAGCCATAAAATACAGTAGTTCAGATATAAGGAAGGCTGGAAGGCTGTTGGTTCAGAGTTCCTGGAAAGCCTGGGATAGTGTACAAATGAGGTAATATCTAAAACATCTTCAAATATGTTTCTAAAGCAAATGTTGCACAATTAAATTAAGGCTTCAGAGGAATAAAAAGTAGAGACAGATTTGTTTTTCTGTTGAACAGGACAAGTGTATCATATTTAATGATTCCCATAGAAAAATATGGACTTCAAAATTAAAGCCTCAGCCATGTTGTCAGTCTCACAAAGTCTATCGAATTGGGACATACAGAGCTGTAGACAGTTGCGTAAAACCGGTTCTCACCACCAAAAAGGAGTTCTGTCCATCTCTTCCTGGTAGAGTTTTGTCTTTTCCTAGGCTTTCTCTTTTGGTCTAATATGTGTATTCATGCAGTAATTATATTTTTTTCTCAGGGTCAGAGACTGATGAGCACAAGAGCTGTGCTGCACATTGCTTCAGCTGCCTCCTGCTGTCCCCACATGTAGCTCTGATCTTATTTGATAGATATTCTCAAGCTGTGTTTCTTAATGAAACTGTCTTTAAAATAGCAATTCACGCGTTTACAGAGCTACAAATCTTTTACAGTTGTGTATCTGAGACAATTTTATATGTTGTTTGAAATTACTCCATTAAGCTTATGTTCAGCTGTTCCAAACATACTGTTCCCTGTAAAAGGTGTGCTCCTGCCACCCTGACAGACACAAATGTCTTTGGTTGACCGAGTTTCTCTAATTGCATGCGGAAATAATTGCATGACACAAAGAACAGTATTAAAAATCACTTCTGTTTCCTTGCTTGGTTTACAGAAGGGGTCTGTTGAGTCTCTTTGTCGAATACTTTGGACCTGGGTTGTTTAAAAAGAACTAGTAGCTTCTTGTGGTGATCCAGGGATTCTTGTCCTGAGTCTCACAATCTGTCTGCATGGAGCTTCCTGAAAACATTGAGGCTTTTCAGTTTTCAGCTTGACTGTTCCCATTCACTTGGCAATTTTGGAAGTGAAAACTTTCACAAATCTTTAAATTCCAAGGTGCCTCAAGCAAGGTCTTTACGTAGGATGCCTGAAGTTCTCAAATGATTCAGATATGGTCTAAATATGTCTATAAATATGTCTAAATATGTCACTAAATAATGTCTAGTAAATAACGTGTCTTGAAAAGCCTGAGTCATAGCAGTACCTTCATGTTCTTGTCAACCTCTTTCGAGTAAACAAGCCCTCATTTTCAATCTACAGAACTGACTGAAGATATTTAAATAGTTCAGTCTTGTGGCTTTAGGACATAGCTCCTCAGTTGTATAACAGACTTAGAAGGCTGGAATCTCCCAAAATGAGGGAAAAACCAAAACGTCATAGCCAAGTTTTCGTCTGTCTTCTGCACGTCAGCTTGTAAACTTGCACATGAACCCCGTGTGCCTGTCATTAGCATATTTACACACACTGAAGTGCAAGTGGAAGGTCAGGTTGGGTAGCTGGGCACTGTTTGTGTGGTTTGTCCCCGGCAAGGCTGGGTTTGGGTACGCCGGTGTGGTATGGCGCCTCTCCACGAGTGGAAATTTGAGGCCACTTTCGCAGAATGTGTTAACCTCGCGTCGCCAGATCGTTCGGAGCGCAGACACAAAATTAGGTAAGATGTTGAACATGAAG
Source organism: Calidris pugnax (assembly GCF_001431845.1). NCBI lineage: Eukaryota > Metazoa > Chordata > Aves > Charadriiformes > Scolopacidae > Calidris > Calidris pugnax. The sequence continues at coordinate 10,577,686 of NW_015094506.1, read as the reverse complement.
CTCCAAACATTTAGCCCTGTCTGAAACCAAAATCAATTAGAAGGTTCATTGCAGGGTGTGGTTGATTTCTTTAATAAAGTCAACCAACACATAGCAGTTACGTCAGAAGAAGGAAGGAAGAGAAAGATGTTGATGTTTACAGTTCTGGCACTAAAGTTTTCAGCATTATACAAAAACAAACCTGATCTCTTTGTTTATGAGTTTGTAGAACTGAAAAGACATTTGCCTAAGGGAAAAAAAAAAAAAAAAGCTGTTTTAAGATTACTTTTCTATTGTTACCTCTAGGAGGTAGCTGTGATATCAGGTACAGCTGTCGAGGAAATAACAGCCCTTCTCTCTTGTTCATAGCAGGATTTTGGACTTGGCTCCCCCAGGGACACAAACATCATTTGTATTTCTGCATCTCTGGGATAGAACAGATCCATCTAGTTTTTTATTTTGCCTTTTGGTTTTGTTTCAGTTGTACTTAGGTTAGGCGTAGCTGTGTAAAAATCCCAAACCAAGTAAAACAAATCTTTTATGGTCTGTCTGATCTTCCAGCCTTTTCATTTCTGATGTTAAAACATTTTTATTTCTGATTTGCTATGTACGAAAGCCAAAATGACTGAAATTTCAATTCTGGATCAAAATCTGGCAGCTAGTAGACTGCAAAACTGTGAGGGAAAACATAGTTCTGTATGCATGCAACATGAAAATTAATTGTTTAAACAAAAGATTTTTTCAGATGTTTAGTTTTTGCGTATGAATTGTCCCACTAACACTAGCATAAATCTTCGACAAATATTGCGAGTAATACAAGTGTTCGCTCATAGCTTGTTTGATTTTGAACTCGCTTCAGTTGCTGTGGCAAAGTGCTGTTCCTGGGCGAGCAAAGGTGTCATTGGGTCTGGAGCCTTCCGGCGCGTGGCCACTGCTGTGAGTCACCTCATGACTTTCAGTAGCGTCTTGGGGTCTGTGGTGACCACGGCTGGTCAGCGTGCCGCGTCACTCGGTACAGGCCGTGTCACCCGGTACAGGCCAGGAGCCACGCCAGCGAGCACGTGGTGCGGGATATTAGGTCAGGGCTGACTCAGAGGGGAAAGGAGTGCTCATCAAACCCCTGGCAGCCTAAAGTGCTCTGTGAGTTAGGGCCTCTTGTTTATGAAATGACTTCAGCCCTGCTCCCATTCTCATTCTTTTTCTCACGGGGTAGTGTAACAGTTCCCTAATCTGCATTTGTGGAAATGAAATCAAAAGGGGGGTGAATTTGCCTTGCAGGTGTCTAAGACTCTCATCTTTTTTTATTAAGAATTTGAAAATGTTTGTTTATTTGTTTATACACACACAAATGCAATCTCACATTTGCTTTACAGATAATTAAAAGTCCTGTGACTGTGACCTTCTAAAGTTACCACCCTGTCAGTCAGCTAAAGTTGCTTTCGGACAGTACCGGTCTGTCAAACCAGCCATGAGATTCCACATGGATCTCAGATCTTCAAGTGCCTTGGCGCTTGAGAGAGCTGGTTGCGATGCTAAGCCTCCCACTAGTCTGGAAATGCAGACAAGCCGATGATGCCACCTGAAGCTCTTGTTCCTGACACCTTTGGAAAGTCTCGTCTTCTGATGCAGGCTGTTGAATGGCGGGCTTGGCAAGCCGGGCTGTAGCTGAGCCGTGTATTTTAGTACCAGTACCTGTTTTTTCCTGTGGATTTTGAAATGTCAAAAAGTCTACTAAAGTTCATAAGCACTGACACAAGAGAAGGAGGAAAAAAAGAAAGCAAGCGGGGTCTAAGTCCATGTTGCTTATGGCATTTTGTGGATCCTTTTACACCTGCACAAAATGTCTGTAAAGGCACACTAAACAAACCTGTTGCATTTCGTTTACTTGCTTTGCATGGGTGTAAATGATTAAATAAAATGCCAAGGAGTGGAGGATTCAGCATAATGATCGTACTGTTTTAGCTTGCTCTGCATGGCTTGTTCTATTAATATATGTTTGTGGTCAGGAAGGAACGCAGTCTCATTTCGCTAAAATCTGAAACTCGGTAAAGCATAATATGTGCAGTATTAATTTTGGTTTGACACCTGCCAGGCAAAGATCCTCACCAGCCAAAGGCATTCTTCTCAACTGAGCTCCATCTGTTGCGCAGATCTTCGGTTCTGATATTTCTAGCTACTCGAGCCAAAGCAATAAGAGCCAACTTGAAGAGAAAAAAAATCTCTAGGAGGAATGAACGGTTTTATCAAGGGTAAATATAATGGCTTGTTGTCATACTTGGTTTCAGTCCTGCAAAGGAAACATGTGTGATTAGTTGGTTGTATAAGAAAGCAGTTCTTCATACTGGCAGTATGTTTTTTGTTGTTGCATGAAAGGAACATCGATAGCTAAAGTCCAAGAACATGATTTTATTGTTGAAATGCTGCAGCCTTTAGAAAGAGTACTTGGTAGGATAGTTGCTAGTAAAAAATTTACTCACTTACTGTACTCAGCAGATAAAAAGCCCAAGGAGTTGGCCATGATTCTTGCACGAAAAGGAGCAGCAGGATTAACACTTGCCTCAGCTCTTTGAAAGACAGTTTAGGCTATTTGAAATAAGCACTCAAGTAGCGCCTGTCAAAAAAAGTTACGTCCAATCCCCTGACAAAAGGTGCATGATGAGTTTGTCACCTAGCTGAGAAAATACTCATTAATTGCTGCAGTTGTCTTTGTTTTGCACTTGGAGTGGGTGAATTACTCTGTCAGAGCTACCTGCCCACCTGGGTAAACATTTGCCTCCTATGAAAACATGAGAAGTCTACTGCGAATTTGAATGTGCTTTATGATCATCATGACTTCGTACAACCATCCAGTGATTGTTAATTATTATTTGTGGTAGCGTGGAGAAAAAACTTGACAGAGGGAAATGATGGCTCTGTGTGCTTCAGACCAATAATTAGTGGTTGAAAGTGTCGAGAATATTATCAAACTCCATTGAATTCACTAAGAACTGCAGAGCATTCAAAAGTATATAGAAATCTGCTGGCATACTTCAAAATGTGATTTTTTCAGCATTATTTCTAGAGTTGACTCTTGCTGTGACTGCCAGGATTTTAACCACAGACTCATCTCTCCTTTCTCAGGCAATCAAGGCAGCTTTGTGCTGTCTAACAACTAGTTGCACCTGGCTTCCAAAAAAAGGGTCATATGTCTTCTTTCCATATAACTTTTCAAGTCATATTTGTTCACGTGGAAAAATGCCTTTGGCAAAGGTCTGAATGCTCAGTATCCCTATTTAAGCAGTTCTTCCAAATAATTCCTAAAAGCTCAGGTATTCCTCAGAACCTTCCAGCTGATTAAAAATGTTTTTTTCCTGAGTGTAATGCTGCATGCTGAACCTGTTCATGCATTTATACCAAGGGCATCACTGCAAGGATGCCATCGTTAGCTGTGCCTTCAGTGCTGATGCATATAACTTATATACTTATAACAATATAGAAATCTATAGGAAATATTAAGCAAATTTTGCTTCCACTCCAGGGCCTACAGCAGCATCAAGTGATGCTAAAAATAAAAAAGTATAAAAATACAGTATGATTAGGTCCAATCCTGTCTTTCCTGCTTGAAAAGAGAGCATTTATTATACTGTGTTGTGTTTTTTGTTTTCTTTGCGTAGGTATTCTTTTCCTTGCGTGCATCTGCACTCACCACTTTATTTATGGAATTAATTATTTTAATTCATGGTATGCAATAGCAGAGAAATACTAGGTAGGATTGTAATTAATTTTTTGCATTTAAACACGGGTTAATTTTTTAACATCCACACTATTAACTGCTGAAACTTCCTCCCTGCTCTTCCTGATAAAACACAAATGAAGATGTGAAAACCCAGTTTCTCTCAACTCCTTTAACCCAGAGGTTGCTCCCTATGGCTTGAAAAGGGTAAAAACAGCATGAATTTATTTAGGGACGTCTCTGTCAATCTGGTTAACATGGATTAATACTGAAGGCCATCAGTATAGCAGAGATCTGTGGTGCAAAACCTGTCAAACAGATTAAAAAAAAGTTGAGGAAAACTGCGTAGCTACTGGAACTGAACAGTGGGAATACAATTGAAAACTTTTGTCGCGAAATCTGAACGTTGATGTTTCAGGTTTTAGCAGTCTGCTGCCACATCCGCAGCTACTAGGCAGTCATTAGCAAGTGATAAAGAATATACAAATTAGCTGCTGGTATTGAGCCAAAATAGAAACATCTGCGTTCTTGCATTGCCTGTAGATTTACGAAATTTTGTGCTGTCTTTTTTTCCTGCCCTAATACCCAAAATGTATTTAATGTGACAAAGTGTGATGCTTTAGAGCTCACACAGGAGAAGAGATTGCCAACAAATGAAGATATATGTACTTTTTAATTACACCAGCAAGGCTGAGTCCCAGCAAGCCTTTGGCAGGAAAGAGTTGAATGTGGTACCATGGGTGGATTCTGCTTCACTTGAAGGAGGCTGTTAAAAGTTGCCATAGATTTGATTATTATGGGATCATGGCCACAATTTATTCTGCAAGTTGGCTGTCATAGTATTAGATTCCAATTTATTTAAAATAAGACAGAGAACTTCCTGTCTTTTAATACAAGTCTTAGAAAAACAGCACGACGTGGAGGAATGCAGCCAGTCTTAAAAATTTATTTCATATTTGCTTTCGTTTTGATTAGAGCCTTTCGTAATTTAATTACAAGACATGGAAATGTAAATTACCATGATAGGAGTATGCTTACGAGTACGTGTTTTATGATCACTAATTGACAGATTGGTTTTATTCATACACATTCTGTATATTAATGACTGTTTGCATTCATCAAATCAGAAATTATCAAGATACAGAAACTTTACCATGATGCATTTGTGAAGCGTAACTGCGGCATATGCTCAGACGAACATAAAATTCTCTGTCAAATTTGTTTTACTGTAACGTGGTCAGTTGGGAAAAATGTGCCACTTTCTAAACCCTTGGTTTAGGTTTTTTTCTTTTAATGTGCTTATGGTACAGATTGCGTTCTGCGGTTTAGCCTGGGTATTTAACTGACCAAGATTTTATTTTGATTGCATTAGAGAAGATAGTGTTTATTCTTAGGAAGGTAACCGGGCCTGTTGTTCCTACAAAGGTGCAGGTTTTCCATCACCGGAATTTCCCTCTGCTGAGTCAGCTCTATGGGGGGAAGAAGCAGGAGCTCCCAACCAGGGGTCAGGGATCAATCCATGCTTGGCAGTCATCGTTAAACAGTGTCCTCGGATAGCCTCAAACAGGGTGAAGGAGGTGGGCAGCCCTTTGGTAGTGAGCAGTCAAAACCACGACACCCATGTAACTCACTGCTCATGTTTGGCAGGAGCAACAGAGAAACAGCTATGCACGTGCTAAAAGCAGGAGAAGGCTATTTGTCTTCTCCAAGTTATTTTGATCTTCTTCTGTAAATTATTTTAATCTGAGAGTATTAACTTTATATGCGGAAAGGTCTGTCTATAATGGGGTCAGCTATCTCTCTTCAAATAGTACAGGATTTACAGTTCCATTTTTCTTGCTCCTTGGTCAAGCGCTTTGTGAAACCCCCTGACACCAGGAGGTGGACCTGGTGTGTCTGAATAGACTTTGGATGTGCTACGAGATCCGTGCTGTTTGCAGTTGTATAAAAAAGATACGTATATGGTGATACACAGAAGAGAAGTATTTTTCCATGTTCCCTGGAGCACGATTATTTGGAGCTGTTGCAAAACACTAATGTTCCTTTCCCAGCCTTTGAATCAGTCTGGTGTTTAATTAGCAACAACGACAACAAGAAAGAAACCAACACCCAAATTATATAGTAGGGGTTGATTTCTGGATAGTCTGTTCTGCTTTTTTCACTGATCTGTGATTTGAGCTGGTTTCTTGTCTTTAAACAGGCCCCAAATCAGACCCTTCTAAAGTTCACGGCAATGAAATAACCTCATAATGCTTCATGATTGTTTTTAAGGTGCAGAGGAGGGAGTCAGCGCTGCATTCTCCTTGCAGACCTGCCAAATGTCTTGTATCCAGCGTGATACCTTCTCATCTGGCACTCCATTGCCACAGGTTGGCTTAGAGCTCCTGAATTTGGATGTGCTGTAGGAAGAGGGCAGGCGTTTGCCTGCAGTTCCACCTCTTCAGGCAGGGTTGGGACAGAACAGCTGAACAAGAAAGCAGAAGAGCAGCCGTACAAATGGAGGCCCACTGTCACCTTGCATCTTCTTTTCCAAGCCACCCCCTGCAGTTACCTAGCACCTTTTGTTCATTCAGCCCTTGTCCCCAGGACCTCCATCATGATCTGGGCTTTGACTTCAGTGATCTACCGTACCCACTGGGCTCCCTCAAAATGCTTAGTCTTTGCTTTCCCTTTCATCCAACATCTCTGGTGGCTCAAGAGGGGCTGCAGCTTTCAGAAGTCTCCAATTTTTCCATTAGTGGGAGCAATACATACTTACTTTCCAGTTCAGTTTCTGCAACCCCACCTCACTGCTTTTAAAAGCCTGTCCCAACCTGATCCACCAAGTGTTGTTCTGCTTGATGACCCACTTCTACCATGGTGCTCAGGCCAAGGGGATTTCACTTTAAAGCAAATATACCTGGTTGTGTGCAAGTTGTTTGCTATTGTGACACGCAGGCATTAAATAGTTTCTGGAACATAGCACGGCTGCCAAAACACACAGAACACAGTTTGGCAACCATGACCATGCCCGCTCAGTGCCTACTGCTGGCTCTGTGGCTCAGGCTAGTTGAACAAGTGCACTGCGCTTTGGGGGGACTGGAGGGAAGCAGAGCCTGGCACTAGATTCTTTATTATGTATGTTGGCCTTAGGATGAGTTGCCCCAAGTGTCCCTGGCTGCTGGCATGGTAGCCACAACGGCTTTGTGGAGCTTCTAATCCCATTTTAGTGTAATTTCCTATAGTAACCAGGGCTGTGTGCTCCTCCATTCTGGGCCATTGTGTGCATGCATGTGCCCCTAGTAGCTTCTGAACCTGTTGACCAGCTTCAAGAAGCCTGCCTGGTTGCTGTTGTGGAAAGGAGCAATTTCATGAGTGTCTTGAGAATCAGTAAGCAGCTGGAGGAGAGAAGTCCTGAGAGATGTCATCTGTAGGACTCGCACCTAGGGGAAACAAGGTTTCTTCGGTTTGCTGCTTGTAGAACTGCTTGATCTAACTTTAGCACTTCTCGGGGAAGAACTGTACTCCAGATGCCAGGAAAGATGATTAAAGAGGACTCTAAAATGCTTGCTTTGAACTCTTCAGAAATTATGAGCAGGATCTGGTAAGAGGGTCAAGTGAAAAACAGTTAGTGACTTGAGTCCAGATCACTGAAGGACTCTACACCTATCAGCAGGAGATGCTGAGGCCAGATGCATGCCTAAGAAACTACTCCTTTTTACAGTCTCATTCCAGCTATGCAGGGTCTGAAGCCCAAAATCACCTACCTGTTTCAGATGTGATTATATAAAAATTAGAGCGTTTGCCTAGCACTGTTTCTGCCAAGGGCTCTTGCAATCAATTTTGCTCTGTTTCAGCGCACCCCTTGAGTCCCAGGAGAGCTTTCTTTCCACTAGGCTCCATTCTAGAGGCTGGGAAGTGTTCTTGACCCTTCCCAGGCAAATCTTTATATTTTTTTGTTGGAATGATTTATCAGCAGAAAGGAAACGAAGAGGAGCATGACTGTGCACCTCAGCTTTAGGATGTGCAGCTCAGAGAGACCTGGATTCTCATCTCTGCTTCCAGAGTTGCGTCTGTCTTCTTATCCACTGAGTATGTATGTGGTCGTTTAAATGGATAAAACACAGAGGGAGCACTGGAAGCAGAGACCAGTCCCCAGAACATCCTTTCCCAAGGGACAGATTTATTAGGTAGTTATTAGATAAGAGTTGAGCCATTGTATCCCCTGGCTCCCCAGCTGTCTCCTGAACTGCCTGTGAAGTTGTCCTTGCAACTTAGGGCAGGTTAGGCAGCAGCTGATTGAGACTTTTTCAGCGCTTTGGATTCAGGTACCTTATTTCCATCAAAGTCCCTTTTACACAGCAAAGAGCAAAAGCCAAAATTTGTTTTTGTGGTGCATCATATAAAAATGGATTGACTGCATAAGGGAAAAGGCTCCCCAAAACTCCAACAGATGCTTTTGGTTGTGCACAGAGAAGTCATACTTACATGGAGAAGGGTCCTTTAGACAAAACCGTAAGGCAATTCAGGCTGCCGGCAGGTCTGAGGAAACAGCTGGGTACTTTGCAGATCACCCAAAAATGCCTCAGCACTTTTCGCTGCTGTGTCCTGTGTTGGAGCCAAGCTGGCGTGGTCCCCACTGCGTTCCAGCAGCACGGAGAGCAGGAGGTCACTTCCTCGATGCTGATAAAGATTTTCCCACGGCGCAAGATGGCCTGAGAGATGATCTCAGCTTTTTTTGTCGCCTAAAGATGGTGATGAGAAAGCAAAACCAAAAAAAAAAATTATCTAAGTGAGTCAAAGCCCATTTCCACTGGACTTTATCTTCCCACTTGTGCCAAGCGGGGCAGAGCTGGGCTGAGTTTGTTTTCCGTCCTCCTGTTTGTTGCAACATCTTCTTGGAGTCTTCTACTTCAAGCTGGAGAGGTCCTGAAAAATAAGAAATGTGAAAGCGGCGACCGGCTGCCTTTGCCCCATATATATAGCTTTGGTATCTGGGTTACTCTGTTTTGTCTGGTACGTATCTGTGATACTGCCTATTTATATCCAGTTCTGTTTCCTGTCCACACTCACCAGCACCATCCTATCTCCCAGTCTGTGCAGTGGTCTGGAAGCTCAGATGTACAAACAGGCCAGAAGTTGTCAACATCTCCTGTTTTTTCATCTGGGACAGCTAGGATAAAGGCTTAGAGTGGATGAGCTTCCTTGACCAGTGAGAGCTGGAGACGGGGAGAAGCACATTCCCTTGTACTGCAACTTTGGATAGAAGGAGCTGTGGGTCTTTCTCTGTGTCGATTTCAGCTCCAAAGCCAGGATGGAGGGTGTCCTCCCTACCTCCAGCCCAGAGAAGGGGTATTTTCATGGTCCCACGCACTGTGGCAGCGCGCTGGCCGGCAGTCCCAGGAGAGCAGCTCTGCAGCAGGCTGGCTTGCCCCCAGCACAAAGCTGTCGGCTCCCCATTTCCTCAGGGGCTTGGTGGCTTCAGCGTAATTAGTGAGACTTCAGCCTCTCAGTCTCTGCAGCCTGTGGTCCTGCCACTTTGAGGTGTAGATGGTGTCCATAGCAGGGCATGGTGCTTCACTCAGTGTCCTTGCTGGAGGTGACGGCACCACAAATCGCTTTTTCCGGGGAAACTCTCAACCCTCCGGTGGTGCCCCAAGCGCCGCTTCCTCCCGTTTCTGACAGTGCAGGTCTCCTTTTGCTAAGCTGAAGTATATACCTAATGTAAGCACTTACACCTCCCCGTCGGAGCCACCTAAAGCAAGAAGAGCTTCACATTTTTTAGAGTTGAGGTTGCAGTGTCCTAGACGTACCTTTCAAATGCAACTGCAGGATCTGCATAATTGAAACTTTTGCTCTGATCTCATTACTTCCCTCAGGCAGTTCCTGACAAATGGAGATTATAAGCGAGGGTCTGTAGAAAATGCAACTGAAAAAAGGCATCTTTAATGTTTTTGCAATCTGTTCAAAGGAGCCTGGGTGCTGAGCACAGAAAACTCGTTTGCCTTTTACCTGAAATGCCATTGTGTTTATTAATTAAGAATGGCATTAATCCTAGAACATACCCAAATCTTTTTGTGATTTTGCATTTGTCATAACTAAAAGATCTCACTAAATATTTCTCCATACCTCTAAATAATATTGCCCATCATGTAATACTTGTCTCAGATTTTCCTCAGTGACTTTGTATCAGAGCTGAAAAAGAGCTATCACAGAAAATAAAATGGGACTAAAATAACAGTCCTTTGTATTAAATTTAACATTTGGCTTTTGTCCCAGAATTTTCCACATCCATATTAGAATCAGATGGTAGAGTAAGATGAAAAGATTTCCTGGATGGGTTTTATTCTTATTCTTACTAAAGGGCTGATAACAGGCTGAAGGCAAGATACTTGTTGTAGTAAAAAAATCTGCCTAGTATCAAAGGCTGGATGGACAAGCTGACATGTATTATTGTTAGGCCTCCCTGCTTGATCACATTTCAACATCATAAAATCATTCTGCTAGAGAACATGAAGTATAAAAATTCCAGCGTGAGAGCAAAGAGCCTGGGCTGGCAGGTAGTGCTGCTTTGGGCACGCTGCTTTGTGCTTAGTAAGACAATACAAGGGTTTGATATCAAAGAGCAGTGCTGCCGACAGCACAACCTAGCTATATTTATTTTAAATTTTAGTTATTCTCAGCTCTTTGCATTCATGAAAGGCGCTCCCTCATCCTGGCTGACCTGTGGAGCTGGTATCCCTCGGGATGTGACAGTGTAGGGCAGCCCCACTGGTATTGCTCAGCCTTTTTCAGGAGCTGTGCATCCTCTGCCCTGTCCCCGAACCAGCCACTTGCCCTGGGTTCCTTTGGCAATCTGGAGACAGAAAGATCAAAGGGACCTAAATACTCTTCAGAAAGCAATTTTCCCTTTACTCAAAGCAGCTTTGTATAGTACTTATGTATGATTGGGCTTAAATTGTACAAACGTTTGCAGGCTCTGGGTATTCTATGCAAAAACAATTACTTTTGATAAAATGAAGGAGTGGTGCTTTCTAGTGTTGCTGTTCTGCTGTAGTGGAGACGGCGAGCATGATATTGGAGCTATAAATTAGATTGTGCAGAGCAGCTCTTCTGTAGGGAGTCTGCTGCTTCAAACCGACAGGCTATATTTAGCGTTTTCTTGGGGATATTTTTTCTCTGTTTTGAAGCAGTATCTTCAGCAGCAAAAGTGATGCAGCAGTTGTAGCCTGCGTTGACCCTTCATCTTAGCTTGTGATCACAATGGGTATCAAAGAGCAAATATGCTTCGTAGGTATCTTCTTTTGCTTTTCTAAATACACCTTTTTAAAGCACCTGGTATGTGGTTTGAATTTACAGGCAGAGAATCATTTCACCAGCACGGGGTGTTTACAGCGTCGACCTCAACATCTGAGCTCTTACCCAGCACTCCTCTTACACTCAATGGAGAGAAATGTGCATATTTAGAGGAATAATTCATCTCATTATTTTAGACATCTTCTTTCCAGTGAGATGGATTGTATTCTAGAAGAGTCCTTTTCTCTCCAAAGCGATAATTAATCCTAGTATAATTAGTTCAGGTGAGGCTATCTGTAGTTAGGTGAGATGGATCCCATAGAGCATGTTTCTGAATAGCACTGTATTCTCACTCTGCTATTAACACTGTATTAATGCTTTTCTTTTTTTTCTTTTCTTTTTTTTTTTTTTTTTAATGATCAGATTGCCATAGGGAATACACTTGTGTTTGTAAGAAATATTTGTTTCGGTCCCTAAGAGATTTTTACCACTGATAATTACAGCTACCTTAATGCTTCCTGTGAAAGCTGCTTTGGTAGTTGTATTGATCCTGTCCTCCATGACTCAGGTACCAGTTCGATGCTAGACATCTTCTTGGGTGAAGAATGCATTCTGGGGCATGTTGGGTACTTGGGCAATGCTAAGGGACATAGGGCAGAAATCTCTGAGAGGACACGGGACTTCCTTGCGCTCTCCTGAAAACAGCTTCAAGGAGGCCAGATGAATGGGGCTGTAGCACATACATGCTTGTTTTCAGGAGTGTTACAACAACTGGGATGGGAGATGAGGGAGCATAATTTGTACAAGTGTTGATGCCCTGTTCATTTGGGTTCACCTGAACCATGCTTATGGGTTTACTCAAACAGAAGAAAAGCCCCCAGATCTGATTTCCTCAAGATGAGTTTGCCGTATATGGCAGGGCACAAAGGATAAGTAGCAGCTTAGGAGACATAAGAATTTCCTATGAAGAGTCCTCAGCAAAAAAAAAAGAGTAATACCTAGTAACTAAGGAATCAAAGTTATTTCTGAAGTGTATAAACAGAGTCACAGAACAGGAGTGATAAGGTGTTGTTGGTCTCATATTTGTCATTTGTCACAATATCATACTGGTGCGAACAAATTGATTTTCATAGGGTGATGGCTGTTGGAAACATGTTCCCCAAAATCTGTAATTGCTTTTGGAAGTCTTGGCTTGGAACAGAATTCTGATACCTGGATTATTGACACCCAAAACCTCAAGGGTCCCTACTATGTTCCACTGAGTATTAGTTTTCCTCTAATTAATTTTCTGGTTGATTAAGTAATTCATTTTTCTAGGTGACTATGTATTCTGTTTCTTTACTTAATGAATTCTTTCACCTCCGCTTTGCCTATTCCCTCTCTTGTCAAGGTCTTATATTAGTGTTTACAGCATTACCTAGTGAGATGCGTGTGCATTTTCTTTTTTACAGGTGTAACAGAAATTGCACCATGTATTTTGAAGACGTCACCAACAGATCAGCAGCTGAACAAGCTTGCGAGGAGACTGGGACCCGAATGGGAGCACATAGTTCTGTGCTTGGGTTTGTCCCATACTGACATCTATCGATGTAAAGTCAATCACCCTCACAACCTGCAGTCACAGATCGTAGCTGCCTTTGTCCTGTGGAGACAGCGTTTGGGGAAAAAAGCCACAATCCAAAGTCTGCAAGCCAGCCTGATGGCAGAAGAAGTGGATCCTTCTGTGATACAGTACATGCTTGAGTGAAGCTTTGCTATTGAGCTTTCAAGTACTTTGTTAAATGAATTAAAGAGGATTTACTGAAATGCATGTTGAAGATCTGACACCTCAAACTGGAAAAAAAAATGGGGTTGGGAAGTGTGGTTTTATTAGGCTTAAACATTCCAGTTGTCTGTGGCATCTTGTGACTTGTAATTCTTTTCATGCCAGATTAATTTTTAGCAGGCATTAAAAAATGGATCACTTTTTCCGGTTTGCTTTTGTACTATTCCAGTGGGGATATAGGGTGATACTTACAGTCCTTGCAAGCAGGAGGCCCTGCCGTGAGTTCAGCGAGGTTTCTGGTTTCATTGCGGGAGGAACACTTGGTTTAACCTATTTTCTGGACTTTGTAGGAGCCTTTTTTACTGCTGTTCCATGCTAGTTCCCTGATATCTCAGCAAGAAATGAGAATAATCACTGTTACTAATTTAACAATTTTACAACAGTTATTGCAGGTGGCTAGTTTCACATTTATAAAAATTTTAGCACTTATGGTTTCTTGCTAGGATAGATGGCTGCCACCTTAGTCTGCCTTTGAAACTGGCCCTAAGTGGAAGTAACAGGAACCTAGTGTGCCTGTGAGGGTTTCTCCAGTTATTATTTAAAGCGTTTCTGCAAGGAGACAGGCACTAGGCTTGTATGCCATCTCCTAGCATAGCACGGGTGGAGAGTTCTTACTAAGAATGGTAGAAATGGTAGAATATAGTAGAAAAGTGACCAGAAGATAGGCAGGAGACAGCAAACAGAGCAAGAAGTGGCCTAAAAAATGAGATGGTTTCTAAGTTGTCCATGTTTGTCTCCACTAATAAACTGGGAGACAACCTGGTGCCCGCTGAGTCTACTGCACTCTGGATCAGGACAATCTTGTTTCACAGAAGTTTTAGTCTTAGGTGGAGTGTCATAGGCACCTTTCTCTGACCACTGCATGCCCACGGATTACTAGAGCTTGTAGGTCTTTTCTGGTGAACTCCCCATTGCTCTCCTTCCAGCTTGTGCCACCCACCAGGCTCATTTGCGTTTTGGTAGGTAAGCTGCACCTAATGGGGGCAGCTTCGACACTCCTGTCTCTAGTTCTTTGCCACCTGTAATTGTACCATCAGTGGTGATCAGATTTTATCCAGAAGAACAGTAAAGCTTGGGCTTTTCTCCACCTTCGCTCCCGTCAAGGACTTTTTCTTCCTGCTGGAAGAAACCACTGAGTTTCTTGCTGAACAGGTAAGTGGGGCTCAGTCCACAGGGTGCACGTCCGGAGGCAATGGAAGTGCCCTGCTGCTCTCTGAGGCCTGATTATAAGAGGCGGAATATGTTTTAATTCTCCCTGGGGCAGTTTGCTGTACAGTAAATGAGGAACACAGTTTGGATGCAGGGTTTCCAGGTCTATTTATGAGCAAGTTCTGGTAGACTGTTTCATCTACAAAGTCTTTGCCAAGTAACTTCCCATCCTACAAGATCTGCCCTGTATAATTTAACAGCTTAACAGCCTTGTCAGAAGTCTTTATTGGAGCATGAATGAACTTTACTGCTTTTTTTTTTTTTTTTTTTAATTCTTCCTGTGCCTAGATTTTGGAAGACGTCTGGGAAATTAGGAAAGGCAAAGAGATTTTAAGGACACGCTGTCTGCCTTGTTTTTCAGAAGCATGGAAACAGAAAACATATCCTGGCAGGATCAGCTCCCACAGGTCCCAAAGCAATCTGGTGGTATTTTGGTTTTTATCTTCTGTATACAGTTTTGACCTTCAGTAAGTCGTGATCCTGTTATACCTCACTCAGATCTTAAGTAACTAGATCCTATTATGGCTACTTACAGAGTTTAAGGCTATCAACAAGTCCCAAATAATCAATGTAAATAAATTTAGGCCCTGGTATTTATTTATTTTTCTGTTTCATGGTGCTTTAATGCCAGCATATTCCTTTTCGGTTGAAAGTCATCCTTGAGCAGGTGTATAGACATTTGGCACATTCAGATGAGCATGGCCCAGCACAGGGAGCTTGATGAGGACTCGGAAGCAATTCAGCTAGTGAGAGGGGCAGGAGCATCATCTGCATGGTAGGGGAGAGGGGCAAAGCAGTGTCCCTGGCAGCAGTTTGTAGATCTACTGTGGGCCACTAGAAACCTGATGGGTCGCTGTCTCATCAGGTAATTTCTCCGCAATCTTTAAAGTGGGCTTTAGGTGGGCTAAATTCTGCATCCCAGCAGTGGTACCAAAATGACAGGAGCCATGGCTGGACAAGGAATTTAAAACCTGGCCTCTCGTGTTGTAGAACAAAGCACCTAATTCATAATTTATAGTTACTTTCACGTTCCCAGGCTCTAAATTAATACTGTAATACTTGAGTTGCAAATATTGAAGGGAGAGGTTTACTTATTTTATGAGGCTGTTTCCATTGCTGTTATTTTTAAATTCATGGAAATGTTCCTATTAGACTCTTCAGTTTTATTAAAGCTTGTTTTTGCACCACACAAATGCAGGGACACATTTAACTTGACAGTAGTATTCCTTTAACCCAGTGGATTTTTCCATCCACTTAAAAATATTTTTCTTCTGTATGTAATGCTTTATTTTGCACAAGGATGCAATTAAGACTATTTAATTCTTCAGATGTATAGCGAGGCCTCTCATTCTCTCTTAGGACAGCCAAAAGGTCTTAAAATGTTTATTCTTCTCTGGCTAATTTGGGAGCAAATGTTATTTATTTACATCTCACTCATCGTCAAGCCTGCAACTTCAGTATTGTTCAGGAGTGAGGCAACTCAGGGAGTGAATTTCCCCATCCCTCCCTTCGCCTCAACTCCCTTGTGCCACCAGTTTGGGTGATGACAGGGGGCTTGCGTGGGGGCTCCTGTGCCCCCAGGACTGGTGCATGGGACAGGCTGAGAGCCGGGGCAGCCCCAGGCAAGGACTCGTCCCTCTTCCTTGGCTCATCACTTGCCAGGAGTGGCCACTCGAGGCTTTGGGCTAGTGCGTGGACTCAGGGACAAAGATGAGCCAGCAGCAACTGTTCTCTGATGTGTTTGGGTTTCTTAACTGGTGTTGAAAGAACCTTTCTAGTGAAAAAGGGTATTATTACTATCTACTTACATGTGGCAGAGTTTAGGAGCCCTGAGAGAGGAAAACATGGAGGTGGCCCCTGCTGGACCTTCCACTGAAATGGATGGCTTAACTTCTGGTTCTTGGAGAAAGTAGTTGTTGATTCTCTTCCTTGGTCTATAAAGGAGACTTTGAGATCCCATTTAACTCTCCTGCGTGGTAAGTAGGCTTTATAAAAGCTGTTTTGTAGCCTGTAACTACAGGTGGACTCTTAGCATAGCAATAGGCAAGATCTAAGAGTGCTGCTTCCCACCTGTATAAAGCAGCATGGATGATCACAAAGGAGGGATCTCCTCAGGGCAGAACTGTGTCAAGGAGGCTGCATTGAACAGTGGCTGGAGTGTAGAGTAAAATGAAAACGCCGTCATCTTTGAGCTGCTCCTCCCAGATGATGTGGGGGAAATTTCCATCTTGAGTCATATATTATGACAGTCATTGATCGATGGAATAAAACATTTTGTAAAAGACTGGAAAAATAAACAGTCATATTATATTCAAAGAACATAAAGGGCACGCTCATCTGATGCTAAATGTGGCCCTGCTGCCAATTTTGTTTCTTACTGGAAATAAAAACAGTCTCTGAGAGCTAATCTGTTTATAAGCTTCCATATTCTCTATAGCCATGGGCTAATGTCAAGGAATAGTAGAAGTAGAGCTGATGTAAAAGCTTTCTGCATTTACAATGAATATTCAAAAGCTTTATCCAAATTTCACGAAATGAAAAGAACTTTGACTTTCAAGGTATCTTTCTATCACCTGATAAATAGACCTAAAAATAAATCCAATGATTTATCTATTTTTGGCCTTGATACAGTGTTTTCTATGACTGATTTCCTGAGAAAAAGGAACATTTGCCGGAAAGGGAAATAATCTTTCAAAATATCTTCCCAGATTCAAAAAAAAAAAGAAGTATGGGGGTTTTTAACCGACCTCACTTCTGAACCCAGCATTTTAGTTGTGAAAAGAGATAAATTGGCATTTTCCCTTTGAAGCTGTTGGGGACAGTTGAACGATCAATAGAGCTGATAGCGGTGGGGGAAGGCTCCTGGCACTCCTGCAGCAGCCACTACACTAAAACGTCTGCACGTGTTCCAGATACCATTTCTGACACTGATGTCTGGTCCAAGCCCCAGCAGCAAAGAGGCAAAAAGTCTCTTATTAACTTTGGTGCGCTTTGGATTAGGCCTTCTTTAATTGGAACCTGCTGAAGCATGGTACTTTTACTACCTCCCTTTGAAAAGCAGTCTTTATGGATTTGGGGCAATAAAAAAGAAAGGGTTTTTTTTGTGGGTGTGGTAAGCAGTCTAGGTTATGGGGTCCTCTTTTCACTGCCTCAAGTGCTACTTTGCACTATTCACTTCAAAGTAAGCATCATGAGAAAGGAAAAAGAACAGAGGAGTGGAGCTATTCAGCAAAGGATATCGGTATGTTTCCAAAACCAAGAACATTTTCAGTTCTGGAATGTGAATAATCCCCTAAGAGGTGGGATTTGATGGCTCAGGAGATCGTTAATAGATTCATGGAGTTTTCCACCTCGAGATCAAGGATCCAAACCCACACTGACCCAAAAGAAATGCGACCTAGTGGCAGCCTGTGCAAAATGAACTACACGTTTTCCTCTCTTCTACCTTTAGGGCTTTATTTTCTGACCTACGCAGCACCAGTCCTTGCTATCGGACTTAGAAAAGGGCATAGAAGATTAAATGAGCCAAGTGCCTGACCTGCCCTCTGCCCAGAAGAGGGACAAACCCATTAGACCCTCGGAGGGCAAGGTAGGAAACGTGGATTGCCACGGCCAGTGTTAATGTTCACATGGTGCACGCAGAGAGGCCATCAGCTTCCCAAGATGTCACCTGGACCTCCTCCATACCAACAGCAAGCTCCTTCACAGAGAGAGGACACACAGAGGCCTCCTTAACAACTCCTTGCAGCACACACTCAAAGGCTGTTTTCATTTGCTGGCTAGTTATTATTCTCCTGTGGGTGCTGTCATAGCCCTTCCAGAGGAATGTGTGTCTAGGCATAATATTTAACTGCCAAAGTCCTGTTTCTGCATGACAGAGTCTCTTCCACGAACAGGTTCAGAGCAGGGTAGGACACCACCTTAGCTGGGAGCACTGGCCACATGCAGATCCCATCAGCAATGTTTCTTGCTGAAAATACATTTCCAGAGTTATTTTCTGATTAACAATGCCTTTTTTGGGTTTTTTTCTTAAATTCAGAGTGAGTTTCACCCCATCATCAGGATGCTTGTGCCTGGCCATTCCCCAGCCGTAAGTCAGCCTGTCCCGTGGCGTGCAGCTCTGGCGTGGGCCTCAAAATTAGCCATTCTGACTTCCAAAATACGCAAACTCTTCTAGAACCTGGGACATCTGCATCTTGCTGTTCACTGTGATTTCAGTCATTAGCTATTTTATTTTTATTGACTCTAATGTCCTGTCTTTGCACTGTTAATTTTGGATTATCCTGAAGGGAATCATTGCAAACTAGAGTGAGGGTATTTTTTTGCACACACGCTGAACACCGTTCCTGGGAAGCAGTCACACAGAGACTCTTACACTCCTTTGATGATCATTTTGATTTTTTAAGTGATCCTTTCTCTGCCAAGAGGGTCATGCTTCCCAGCTCACAAGCCTGTGGACACCAAGAAGGAGCTGGGATTATTCCCACTTGGCGGAGGCTGGTCAGGATAAGCCCGCAATCACATTTTTCTTCCTCACACCTTAACAGGAATGGCACAGTCATTGCCCTTGAAAGCCCAATGGGCCCCCAGCAGCCCTGGTAAAAAAAAAAAAAAAAAGGATATAAAGACATACTAACAGGAAAATAAAACTTTCAATTATCTGAGCAGGCAGACCTTAGTGATACCGCCTTTTATGAGGTAATTTTATTTTTATGGACACATTTGCTAGGCTTTATTTAAATAAGAAAGCAATTGAATAACTAGAGCATGTGGAGACTCCTGATAAGGATCCGTCTTTCAGGTTATTAAACAAACTGCATAGCAAGTGCTCAATTATTCTTCAAAATGCTTAAGCAACACCTTTTGTTCAGATTCCCATCTAGAATTACCTCCCTGTAAGTTGCCTCCCAGTAATTTCCAAGAAGCAGTGTGCGATCAGCACACACCCCTGTTCTGGATAATAAAGACTTCTGAGAAAAATCTCAGCATTAACAAACAAGCCACGTAGGGACCTGGAAAATCAAGCCTTCTGAAGGAATTTTATTTGCCTCGCACTGGGCTCGCTCCGTCGTCAGGTCTGATGTCTGCATGTGAAATGAGCCTCAATAATTACATATTCTTCCTCTCCATTGCTGGTCCTGACTTTGCAACATTTGAGAAACCACTTCAGGCTGCAACTTGTAGAGCGATGCAGACTTCTGATGAGCAGAGTTTGACGAAGGTGTAGCAAGCCTGAGATTACTTAATGCAGGCTTGGGGTTTGCTGTTTGAGCAAGCGGCCATTGCAGGGCAAGCAGGGTGGAGCACCAAAACCTCTGCAGAGCAGAGGGAGCTCTGAGGAGCATGACCATGCTTCTCAGCCATGGCGCAAAGTGTGTCAGCATAGGCCTTGAAGAGGCGACCAGAGGGTTTTCCTTCGTGTGATACGCACAGGTTTTCTCACCCAGCACCAAGTATTTGGGTTCTCACAGAACTCTGAAAAAAACAACCCCAAAACCCTGGAGCTAGCTGTCTAAAGCAAGAGCCACATCATAGAAGCAGGCAAGAACAATAGCAAAGATCTGAAGAAAATCAGATTGGAAAGAATGCCCTGAATCTGGCTGACTAGCCTGTTGTAAATCTGAGAACTGTGATTTTCCTGTTTCAGCGGGCTCAATGTCATGGATTGTTGGCTTCTCCGCTTCCGTGTCAGCTTGGGGTTCTGGTGAGTCAGCCCTTGGGCTCCTGGTAAAGACAGGGAAGAGCAAATGGATCAGAGAGGAACACATATGCTTGAGCATGTAGAGGACAAGAATAAAGGGATTGGGAGAGGAGGAAATGAGCTCTGGAGCTCCTGGAGGGCTGGCTCCCAGCACCACCCCATCCTCAGAGGTGCTCCAGGTCCTTCTCATCCCTGCCATGAGGCTGTGTGCTGGGAGATGTCTTCTGACGCCAGCAGGTGCCAAAGCAGGTGGGCTTTTTCTTTCTCTTTTTTTTTCTTTTCCCAGGCAGAGACAACCAACACATCAGATTTCACCCCGAAATCCAGCTGACAGGCTGGCTCCAGGTTTAACACGCTTTCCTAGAAGGGACATTGCTCACAGGGCACACGGCTGCAATTTCCAAAAGCTAATCCCACGAGGCCTGCATCCTGGCGAGGTGACAAGCAATGAGTGACTGAAGCAAAGTCATCACCCAAAAGACGCGCCAGCAGGAGCCTGGCCAAGCATGGCCGACAGCAAACACTTCTGGCCACAGCTGCTGCCCTCCCAGTGCCGCCCAAGGGGCACGTGGTCACCACCGCCTCCCCACTTGGGGGATGCGAATGCTGGGCCAACGTCGGGACATGCGCCATGCCAGGCTGGATGATGAGCCCTGGCTTCTTCTTGCTGGCTGTTGGGCCCCAGTTTTGGGATGTGTTTAACTACCTGAGCCATTGGGTGCAGCTTTGGTGGAGCTGGAGAGCATCATGAGAAGGTCAGGCTCCATCAGCTGGAGAAACTTGCCTTCTGCCTTCAACAAGCTGGCAACCGAAATAGCTGGTTCCTTGGGAACCAAAATAATTCAACAGAAACATCAGCTGCTCTCGAGTGTCTTGTCTTAGAAATGTAGGTTTGTTGTCTTCAGTGTTATAATTAAAGAACCTTGAGCATAGAGAACAGTGGGTGAGTGCCAGCCTGACATGGAGGCCCTGTCTCCTCAGGACGCCCCTTTGCTGTACACCTGAGGTGGGTCTGACCCATGCTTGTGGCCAGTCCTGCTCTGTCTCCACCACCATGGACATTCTCAGCATGGGCCAGCATGGACCCTCAGGGTGGTCGACGGTGGCATGTTTCAGTCATCTTGCTCCTTCTCAGCATCCCCCAGCACAGAGACCTCCGTGCCGGAGGGCAAAGGCGTGCAGGGTGCCATCAGCCTGCCCGTTCCCGTTTTCCATCCACCCCACTGGGATGCACTGGGCACAGGAGTCACCTGCGTGCCTTCCTAGTAGGACTTGAAGGTGGCCAGCTGCTAGGCCGGACCGACTGTGGAGGCAGCCTGTGCTTCACTGATCTTAATGACATGGAAGCTGGTGGCCGGGTAAGCTGTTTGTTCAAGTGCCCTGGAGCTTGCAGGGTCATACACAGTGTGGGCATGGCCAGAGTAACAGCCCCCCCGGGCAAACTGCTGATGAGCCCAGCAGAGATCCAGCAACGTTGAGTGTGGCCTGTGGACTTGGAGCTACCCATGTGGTGGTGAATGCCGCCTCCCTGGCAAACGGCAGTGTTTTTCATTAAAAAGTCGGCATTTCTCAAATAGTGCCATTGTGTTCTCCTGTACTTGAGCACGTTGGCAAACGCTTGTGTTTTTTAAGGGCCATTACAGCAACCAAGCAGGAGTGCTGCACAGAAGTAAGCCAGAAGTGCAGCTGATCAGAAGCAGCATCGAAGAGCTGCCACGTTCGCTGCTGTGAACCCTCCTGGGAGCGCAAGCTTGGTCAGAGAAAGAGGAAAAGATGAATGGCACCATTTGGCAGTGGCTATAACTAACATGGTAGGAAAAAATCCAGACCTAGTGTATAAGAGATGATCATATGGCATAACAGAATTGCTCATCTGTTAAGCATTACTAAATGCTTACTATACTAAGCATCACCGATCTCCAGGAAATGTACCTAGGTGAAGCTGAAGATTTTTAAATCTAAAACTGATGGCATAAATCAAACCCTTCTTAGGCTCCCGCAGTAAGAAGAGAAAAGGAAATTGCTTTTCAGCCCAGAAAGCGTGCTCCTGGTAGCTGATAAACTGGCTGTGACACCCCACAGAAGGCACGATGAATAGCGAGCGAGCAAATATCAAAACTGTAATGTTCCTCCAAAGGGACTCAGGGAGCGGCAGCAGCTGCTGCCGGAGGAATCTGGGGCCAGCGGGTGGGAGGGGGACCTGCACCCTAAGGGTAAGGGCCTGTAGGGACCCCAGGGTGGAGCTGCATAGCATCCACAGACTTTCCTGTGTCGTTATAATTCCTTAACCCTGGGCCCAGAAAAGATATGTGAGGAAACAGGAAAGCATCGGTGCATTTGCACCATGCAGGCCAAAAGATGAGCTGAGGCCTTACTGAAGTCCTGGGTGAAAGGGATGATCCTGAAGCAAAGAGATGGAAACCTGACTTCATCCCTTCTAGCTTTCACCTGGCCAACCGTTTACCACTGGAAAGCCAGAGAAGGATCCATCTAACTTTAGACACCTACTGTAGGGACACCTACATCAGGGCTGATCCCTGTCACATCATTTTACAGTCAAGGGAGAGAAGCAGGCACCTTTTGAGTGCAATTCGTCTACCTTTCCAGAAGTTTTTGCTAGGATGAGATGAACTCACACCCCAGTGAGCATAATTGATGCCTATCTCAGCTGTAGGCCTGCACATTAATTGAGATGAATCCCATCCCTCATGTCAGGTTAAATGAATCCCACCCCGAAGGTGGGAGGTTTTTTGAGACAATGTGCTCCATCAGGAACCTGATGGTTCTGGCTGCCAACATGGACAGCCCCTGCAGTACTGCTGCCACCTTGCCAGCTGTGGAGGTTCTGACAAGGTGGGGAGGCCTTTCAGGGGGTAATAAATGGCTCACATATCCAGCAAAAGGAAATTGAAACTTGGTAGACAAGCTTCCCTGGAAAAAGACCTACTCAGTTTGTATAAACACTTCACACACAGCAAGAGGGATTCTGGAACAAAACACAGCCTTGTAATCCAGTTCTAGTCCTAGCTGTGTATAAACACAGAGTGGATCTCTGCTACAGAAATAGATATGTGAGAGGAAGCGAGTAAAGACAAGGGTGCCTAACAGAAGTGATAAACTACCCAGCAGTAGATCATATATGTTAACCTTTAGCGAGATACGTCACTGTGCTTTGTGAAGCACCAGAGCAGAAATGTTCCATTTTGTGCCTTCTAAGAAATTTGGTGGTTTGACTCCACCCCCCCACCCCACCCCCCGCTCTTTGTTGCTAGAATTTTAAAAGCTTGAATTTGGAATAGTCTTGCATTTCCTCATGTCTGTGTGTCTCACCTCAGTGCCATTAAAAGTCATGACACGTAATAGAGAAACAGCTGTGCAGGAAACTTCAGGCATCTGTTTAATATTAATTGCATGTATTCCTAAAAAGTCATAGCATGTTTTTAAAATTTCACTGCACATCTGGTGCGTCACTGCTTAGGGGTTTTTTTTAATAGTTTTTATCTGTGAGTCACAGAGAATTATCATCCACAAGCTGGCCAGACAGTGGGGAGATACACAGGCAAGTAAAATGGAAGAGACATTTCTAAATAGCTTCTAAGAAACCACAGCTCTGAACAAAAATGACGAAGCAACACTGAGTGTTAGCTGCCCGTCAGCAGGCACCGAGCTACAGGTTTAGGGAAGGAGAGCATATTCTGTTAACACTGTATGATTTAAAAGATGTATCTTCCACGTGAATCCTGTCCCAAACTGTAAGGTAGGATTCGTTTATCAGCCAGAGGAGGAGGAGTTCTCCTGCAGCCACTCAAAAACCCACAACTTGTCCTCTTCTGCTGTACCTCTTGCCCGCTCTGACCCCAGCCTACTTGCACTTAACCATAAACTGCTGTTCCTGAAGACTTGGCAAGTCTCACATTAAAGAAAGTGGTCTCTCGAAGATCAGGTGAAAGGTGTGCTCCTTAGCCTGACACAGCTCTGCTAAGCCTCCACCTCCAGGAGGTCTTCCCACCGCTCTGCCCTGCCCTAGCCCAGGGGACCATGGAGCTGCAGCCCCCCAAGGAAGGGGAGACATTTTTCTGTATTTCCATCCACTGGGAGGTAAGTACTCCAAAAAAGTGTCACTATGAACAACTCCTATTTTATTTTAGAGATCTTTTTGCAGGAGCTCATCTCATATACCGCTCATGTCAGGGTGTTTCCCACTGTCAGCTGTTTGAAATATTTGCTGAGTGGTGACAACCGCTAATTAAGTCAAATGATGATTTGGGTTGTTTATTAATGCATTAAAAAAAAAAAAAAAAGGACTACATGACATAGATTTGGAAAAACACAGCTTTGCCAGTGTTGCAGAGCAGGTGCGTCCCACAGCGAGCTCGATGTAGGAAAATGCAGCAGTAGGTCTGGGGTGCGTGTGTGCCTGGAGTTCTCTGCAGGAAACGGGGGGACCCACAGGGGCTGGGGCAAGGGAAGGAGGGAGGGAAACCATGGGCACGGCTCTCACCCCAACGTACTGCAGCAGGCACCCCGCGCCCACGCCTGAGAGGGTGTCTGTGGGAGCAGCATTCCTCAGTCCCACACTTTGGAGGCAGAGACTGAAGCCTAAAGTTTTACTCTTCTAAAGAAAAAGTTCTCTACTCAGAAGGGTTACAGCTTTCTACCTTTGAAAGAGTTTCTCTGAAATCAACCTTTCATTTCATACCTTCCCCCAGCTCTGAGGGAAGTCCTCGTTTTGGGCTACACTTCACAGTTGGTTCCTATGTTTGTAATTGGGTGAACAGTCTTGAGTGCCATGGTCCTCTTTGGAGGGGGGCTTCTAGTTCGAAGATGGTGGGCTGGGTGCCCCAGCAGCTGTGAGCTCAATGTAGACCCCACTTCATAGCTCTCCGCTCACCAGAAAGCAGTGGGCTTACTGTCTCCTTGAAAATTGCTTTGCATTTTTCAGATGGGGAAGACTTGCAACATCCAAGGGTGAGTGGGAAGGTGTGAAGTGGGTCTTCTCCATCTCCAAGTGTCCATTGCATGATCACCTCTGTTTGCATTGCTAGAACAAGGAGTACCTTCCAGTCCTTCACTTTTCCAGTCTTAAAACGTGTGGCTCTCTATTAAAACCTATTACACCTCTGCTAAACAAGTTTTGGGAACCCACAGACACGATGAACTCTGGGTCACTGGGAACGAGGGAGGGAGCACAAAGGGGGAGATTAAGCAGCAGTGCAGATTGAGCAGCAGTGCAATGTATCCGCGATGTGAGAGGGGAAAAGAGAAGGCTTCTCCGAGCCTCTGCCTGGGAACCCAACGGGTGCCAGCTCTGGCAATTGTTTTGAGCCGAGTGTGTTTTGTCTTGATGTTTTTACAGATATGGATGAAATTTAATTCCTGGCAGAGAACAAGTATATTATTTGTGGATAGAGTTGAAGGGGGACAACATAGATCTGGCAGAGCATTATTTTAAAATAATTTTAGTGAACAGCTGCACTCGCAGGCTGCAGAAGAGAAAGAAAAAGCTCATGGGACTCAGGGAAGAGACAGTATTTAACCTGCAGAATCACCACAGCCCAAACGCAGAGGCAAAGGTGGGTCTTCACATCCCAGTTGTCCCTCCTGGCCCTCATCAACCTTGCACTGCTGGGGAGGGACATGAAGACAAGCCCAGCTCATGCTCCTCTCGTGGGACAGGGGCAGGGAGCATTAGGTGGCTGCCGCTGGTGGCATCAGCACATACCTGCTGAGCTGTGCTGGTACAGAAGGAAAGATCCTTTAATGTGATAAGGAGCTCTCTAGGCCAGAATTAAACCCAGCCAGCCATGCTAAATCCCTCTGAACATACCTGTTGTGGGCAGAAGGGCAAGCCTGACCCTGAAGCCAAGATGCAGGGGGGACCTGAGATCCCCTCTGCAGCCAGGCTGGGGTGGGACATGGCAGAGCCAGGCTACGGCCCTTTGCAGGGAGCAAACTTGCATGCTTTTCTGAAATGGAGTAACTTTCCTCCCTGGCTGGTGCCCTGAGGGCACATCCCCTGGCACTCTCTGCGTGCCGAGGCTGGTAAACAGGCGCTGGGGAGGCTGGGTGACTGCCCCCACTGCCTCCGGAGGGGCCGTCCTGGCACACGGCAGCACTTCATTGCCCTGGGTGGGAATGCCAGCGAGGCATCCCGACCTGCCCCGGCTCAGGCTGGGCTGGGATCCCTGTCTAAGACCTTTTCCTCAGTTAGCAGGAGGTGCCAGGATCCGCCCCAGAATCAGCGAAGGAAATAGATCTCGCCAGGGCAATTGCAACCAGGAACAGGTTAAAGGCAGGAGAAGCGCCGAAGAAACCACCCAACATGGATCTTCGGGTGTTTTTCTCCTCGCTGGCGTGCCTCACCTTAAAGCAACTTTCTCCTAGCATGACTTCACCCTGCGCTGCTTTCGCTGCTGGCACACAGCAACGCGCTGCCAGAGCTAAAAGCCCGTCTCCAGCATCTGCCTCAGCACAGAGGGACGGCCAGGGACAATGGGGACAGCACGGTCAGACGGCCGGTGTCACCACGCTCCCGGCTGCCACGTGCCCGTGTGTGTGTGTGTGTGTACACGCAGAGGATTCCCACCGCACCGGCGTGTGTGCAAAGGGGCAGAGCTGTCACTGATTTATAGTCTGGGGGTGCTTGCCTTCACGCAGCAATTGTTCTGGCAGCGCAGGATGGCCATCGGCGGTGCTGCCAGCAGGGGGGTAAGGCTCACAGCACACCGAGTCCTGCGGGACACGGGGGTGCAGAGCGGGTTGGGTGAAGCCGGGGCTGGGAGGGCAGGGGAGATGCCAAGGCAGCCGGAGGGGGGACCCGGGCACGGTGTGGAGGCGACCGGCCAAGCCCTCGCAAGAGAGAGAGAGAGCGAGCAGCGCCCGGTGCGCAGAACAAGATCTGTTCAATTCCATCAGTCAGCACTCTCTTCCAGAAGATGACCTATTGAACATTTCCAGGAATAGCTGTGCCAAGCCTGTCGACTGTTTCTTGGAAATACACTCAAGAAAAATGGCTTCCTTCCAGTAGGGATCTGCAGAAAGCCTGGACTGGATCACGGCTGCAGCCAGACGCAGACGGTGATGCTGTCGCAGCAGCTCTTTGGGGAGCGGGGGATGCAGGGGGCCGGGGTGGAGGGGATACGTTTTCTCCCCTTTCTCCTCCTCCTTTCTCATCGGATGGGAACAACTGGGAAGGAAGGGGTGATTTTTACATTTTTTTGTGTATCTTCTCAGCTCACTAGTATGTTTATCCTTACGTGCAGCCTCCAGCAGCACACAGTTAGGAAAACCTGCAGTGCCGCATGTGACTGGGCTGTCAGCCCGGCACACAGCCTACCTGGGCTATTCCATAGGCAATCACTGGCACCTGCTGCCAAGCCCGGCACAGGCCCCCACAATCATAACTGGCACCCAGCATGGTATTCTTGGAATTCTCTTATCGCTTTATTGCTGGAATTAACACGATAACCTGAAGTTATTGCTGTGGTACCAAGGTTTGACTCCCTGCACCCACAGCTGCGTGGGTGGTAGGGTGGGGAACGGGTTTGAAATGTGCCCTTGGGTGGCCCTGTCCTGGCTGGAGGGTTCCACTGGCTCCAGTGACTGACAGGGAGAGGGGCTGCAAGTTGCAGGCGATGGGTGGTACCTGCTGGGGCCTGTCCCCATCATGGTCACGGTCACCTGCACCCCTGCCATTGCCAAGCCCACCCCTCTTTTCCCATCTGGAACTAATGATGTATGAACCAGGGTCACACACTGACCAGACCTGAAATTTCAGGTAATTGTCTTGAATTTACATGTTTAAAATACGGCACCAGTGAGGCAGATGGCTTTTGCAAAGTGGGGGTTTGAGTCTCTCTGCACATCTCACTGGTCCCTTTCCACTGCCATCCTCCAACATGCGTCTGAGTGAACAAAACCTCGTGGAAATGAACATTTCCCCACAGCCGAGTGAAGCCGGGCAGATGCTGCTCTGCCGCCTGAGAGAGAGACTGTGGAGGTGCCTTTTGGAGTTGCTCTGGATTGACTCCAGATCTGGATTTGCATTGGGTCCTTCCTGACGGGTTACAAATAAACCAAAGTAATGGGATCTGGCATGGCTTGGCAGACTGTTAATAGGATATAGAGTCTTTCATTTCTGGGTCATTAATTCAAACCAGCCCAGATCAGTAGTGGCCACATTTTGTTGCAGTCTAATAGCTGTATAATAACCTCTCTGAACAGAATTAGGGAGTCCATCACCACAATTTATTTTAATTATAATTACTTTTGTTGGCTATCTCAGCAAAGAAACCCAGGACTGAATGTGCCCCGAAGTGGGGGCTCCCCTGGAGAAGCAGGGTCAGGTGGTAGCTCTTTCTGCAGCGGCCAAGTGCAGCCCCCGGGGCCGTTCCTCCATCACTGTTTACAAGGCAAAGTTCCCCGGTGTGCAGAGAGACCACCTGAGCAGTAAGCATCTCTGCAGCTATTAAAAACTGGGCTCCAGATGTAGCCTCCAGCTTAGAAAGTCCCTGCAGCCCCTGCTTGACTCATTGGAAGTGTAGAATCCCTCTATAGTTGCTTACTTTCTTATATTCTTTCCAAAGCATCTGTTACTGGCGACTCTGTGAGTCAGGACACTGGGCTTGCTGAGTCCGTGTTTGACCGAACAGGGATCCTCCCTCTTTCTTTCTTTCTTTCTTTCTTGCTTTCTTGCTTTCTTGCTTTCTTGCTTGCTTTCTTGCTTTCTTGCTTTCTTTCTTTCTTTCTTTCTTTCTTTCTTTCTTTCATTCTTTCTTTCTTTCTTTCTTTCTTTCTTTCCTTTTTTTTTTAAACATTCTTGTATTCTGAAACCCTCAAAGAGGACATTAGTGATTTCTTTCTTTCTTTCTTTCTTTCTTTCTTTCTTTCTTTCAACATTCCTGTATTCTGAAACCCTCAAAGAGGACATTAGTGATATTCAGTGCACTTGTCTCGAATCTATGCACACTTTTACCCCTAAATTCACACATGCACTTGTATATGCTCAAGCATGTCCAGCGTTTGTTTGCATTTTTGGTATGGTCCAGTAATTAAAAAACCCTTTGAATGATTTATAATTCCTTTGTGAGGAAGGAGAGTTATACTGCTTTTTTTTGCCTCTTTCTGTGTCAAATCCAGTGGGCTGGCAACTGTCTCCTTTCAAAAATTAACTGAAATAAGCTTTCTGTTTTCCTGGGAGGAATATTTTCATGTTTCTTTCTGGGTGTGGTCAGAATTTTTGGCAGCACTTGGCTGAACTGAAGCGTGTGCCTGACTAATGCAGCAAACAGGCTAGTACACCATGCCGCTTGCACAGATTATTCATTTCATGCCATCAGATCGCATCATTTGTAATTTGTTGTAGAGATTCCAAAGAGCCCTGGAGCTTGGTGCTAAGTCCATTTACGTGTAGACACTTTCAACATCAGGCAGAGGGGTCTGGGAGGGGAGAGGCTAACGCCGTGAAACACATGTATAGAATGGGAGTGGTGGAAATTGCCACCACCTGTGTGTCAGGGAGTCTATAAAGGAATTTGTCTGCAAGGGCAGCTTTTCATCAATGGGTTGTTTGCAGCAGGGTCATTTGTCACAGCTGACAGTTTTCACCGGATTGCATCACTAGCTATGCCACTCCAATTCTGGGCTTTTAAAAATATTATTATTAAATTTATTGTTCTTTTAAAAGAGGGGCTGAGGTCCTTTCTTTACCAAAAGAACAAACAGAGCCGTGAGCATCTCCTGGCTGACTTGCCAATGTCATTCTGGGCGACTCTAACTCAGCCGTCCCCTAGCAAGGGTCGTGTTTAGCACTTTTTCTTCTAGTCTTCCTGGTAAAGAAGGCTTCGTTGTGACTATTAGTTTGCACCATTATGTCTGAGTGGTCTCCAAGCCTTGCCCCCATCCCCGTGCCTGTGTTGCACAGTTGCTGGCTGTCCATTGTGGATCCAGCCTTGAGATTAACACCTGCAAGTGAGTATCAGAGAGCTGAAACAGGATGGAAGAGAAGGAGTTAGACCCCGGGGACCCTCTTTTGAATGCAGGGAGATTTTTGAGACCTCTTATTCCTCACAGGACTCCATTCTCATTGTATTAGCGATACAATGGTGTTAATGAAGAGCCTTGCGACATAGAGAACTTATTTTGAAGTCCAGCTTTTTCAGATGGACAAGAGACACTTGCAAACTATTTGCTATGTGCAAGCAGGTTAAACTGGACACAGACTAAAGCAGATCCCTTGCAACCACTTCAAGCACCCAGTGCCATTAGAGTAGCAACTGCAGATACCTTTTGGATAATACAGAGGTTTACATGTGGCATTGTGAATTGGGATAAATCTTGGAAAAACATAACTAGGAGCTTAGAGGAGTTTGGAAACCAGTGGTAGTAAATAAAATAAACAACTGAAAACCTCAGTGCCTGTCAAAGTATGAGTGCTGCAAGGTATCTTATAGATCTTAGCTCTGTTAAGACAATCATCAACATTCCTGTGCAAGTGACAAAGGGAAACAAGCCCTTCAATGGACAAAAAACTTATTGGGGTTTGCAAAGCTATTGCAATTTATTGTGGAAGCTGCTGTTCATTTGCCACAGTCATGAGTATAAAATTAAGCAATTACAGGAAACTTTCCTGAGCAATCACAGTACAATTCTCCTGCAAAAGCATGATCAAAGTAGACCAGTAGCTTAACCCATGAGTATATGAAGAGTCCTGTGCTCAGGAGAAACATGGCTCTTCAGTGCATGCTCTAGTGCCCAAGA
The DNA here is from genome assembly GCF_001431845.1 of Calidris pugnax. Taxonomy (NCBI): domain Eukaryota; kingdom Metazoa; phylum Chordata; class Aves; order Charadriiformes; family Scolopacidae; genus Calidris; species Calidris pugnax. The sequence continues at coordinate 10,547,227 of NW_015094506.1, read as the reverse complement.
TTATTGGGTTTTGGGTGGGTGTGATGTGGTGGGGTGTTGTGGTTTTTGTTTTGTTGTTGTTGGGTTTTTTGGGTGGTTTTGTTGGGTTTTTTTGAGGTTGGACTTGATGATCTCAGAGGTCCCTTCCAACTGTGGTGATTCTGTGCTTCTATAATTTTTTGAAAGAACATGATGATTAAAACCACCCACAACCTCTTTCAATACCACCAAAAGGAGCTGTAGACAACTGTTAGATTGTGTAGGGCAGGAGCACTGGTACCTAAAGGCTGAGGTTGGGGATTGTGCTGGAGGATGGGCCTTGCCTCGGGGCAGCCCCGCTCCTTGTCCCTCTGCAGTTCTCCAGGGCAGGTGTGATGGAGGAGGCTGTCTCACCCCAGCATGGGTCCAAAAGGGGCAGAACAGCAGACCTGCGGTGGGCATGTATGAGGGGTCTCTGAGCAGGGCAGCGTGAGGCAGAAGGTATCTGTGAGAGTCACACAGGAAGATCATGAGATGTGACCACTCAGATGTAGCTGGAGCAAGGCTGAGGCTGGACTGATGAAAATCAGCATTGGTGGCTGCCTGCCACTGTACTTCCCAATTCTTTCAGCAGCCATTTCCTATGGGTACATGAAGATCCGCCCTCCAGGACTCTCCAGGTTTTGGTCTAGCTTAGATTTAACCCAATGAGATTGTAAGTGGGAAAAGGCTTGAGACAACCCTTGGGCTAATTTCTGAAGCAGCCAACAAGAAACCTAATTATACTGACCTTGGTGACAGTGTTGGTAATTTGACCACTTATTCCCCAAGAACTGCACTGAGATCAGCAACTCATGTCCCGTGGGTGATGAAACAGCCATCCTGGGAGACAAACTTTTGGTCACCACCAACAAATCCTGGCTTTCAGTCCTGAATTCTGCCATCTGGTGACATGACGTTGCCAAATCTTCATGGGCGCCATGGGATTGCTCTGTACACATTCTAATTGACGTGTAGGCATATCTAGCTAGGTCAAGAGAGGCAACCCACAAAGTGTAACAGCAGTGTCCCAAGCCTTTCTGTTGACTGTAGAACACATTACCCTTAGCATATTGATCAATCCCCATTTAGGAAAGATGTAATATGGATGTCTTCCATGTTTCCTGCCAGCTCTTGCACAAAACGGCTATTGCGTATCTCTCAAAAGATGGTGCATTTTAAGTGGAGGTGGGAGCTCTCAACGAGTTCCAAGCCACTTTGTGATCCTCCACTGATGTATACTACAAAAATGGACAGTATCATTGTTATTTGAGCACAGATGTGAAAACTGTTTCCTTATACAAATCTGCTGGACTAGCCATTTTGATTTTTCCCACCATTTAAAGGAGAAAACTAATTCTTTTATTCTTCCTACACCCCTGATTGGAATTCAAAGCTTCATCAGAGTCTTCCCTGCAGAAAACCAAAAATGCCAGATTGCCAATTCTTTGCAAATGAAACCAAGCTCTCTATTTCACTTCATTTAATTTCTAGCAGTGAGCTCTTTTGTACACTGATTTCCTAAGGTAATTTCATTTGTGGAACTGTGCTGTCCCTACATGTCTGTCAGATTTGTGTCTTCATAGACTTAACCAGGTTGACTAGATTCTGCTGTATTTGACAGGGAGGTAGAAATCTCAAAGATTCTGCAAGTCTTAGGGTAACAGGCAGCTATGGACAGGAAGGAGAGGTAAATTCATGGCTATTCTGAGAGGAAAGCTTCTATACAGTGGAGCATTTATTTTATTTAACGTTTATAACTCTATAGAGCATAGTACATGCTGCCTTCTGTCCAGGTTGCGACTGAGGAACGCTGAAAGCAGTTGATGCAGAGCGGGGATAAGGGTGTGAAGGGAGCAAGGAGTCTAGGAGATGCTGGAAGGATTAAAAATCTCATAGCAGGGGGTAGTCCTTGGAGTTCGAAGATGGGAACTAGATTTGCTGTGGCACAAGGGAACAAAGCGGAGGGAAGGAAGGGACAGGGAATGCAAATCCCACGTAAGCAGTGCGTCCTCCACTCTGCTGCACCTGGAACAACACTTCCCTCCAACTCCCATTGCACTAATCTTCCACTCCTCAATTCTCCCCCACCAGCAGCAACTGCCCATTGGCCCTCTCAGAGAACTATCTATTCTCCTCCTGTTTTCCAGATGCCTCTGCCTAGTTACCATTAACAGCAAAACACCTGTACACACTATCCTGTAGACCATGGATACATTATTTTACCCTTCTTCAGGCAGACTGTGACGTTCATGAAGTCCTCTAGGTCCATATGCCTGAAAGAGATAATCTTTGTGCATTCCAGCTTTCTTTGCTTCTGTTAAAGAGGGCACTCCTCTCTGCACTGCTGCTCCTTTCTGGGCCACCACAGTTTTGTCTCCATGGGCTGGTGCGAGTGCCGTAGGGCTGCTCTCAAGACCAGACTTGCCTATGCTGCATGGGAGCCAGCAAGAACAGCCACAGGTGTGGCCAGGACTCCTTCTCCAAAACACTCCTGCCTGCGTGGTGGGGCAGAGGACAAGACCAGGGGAGCTCCAGCCGATGCCCCTTCAGAGACCTGGCTCCCACCTGGGAGCTAATCCACTAAATCCACTCCTGTTCCCAGTGCTCTTTACTGTTCCTCGTAAGGTAGTGCCCTAATTAAAATCCCATAGTTTAGTCTGGTAGGCTACTTTTTAAGTACTGGCCACTTAATTCAAGCTTCCTAATCAAATAACACTTGGGTCGAAGGCGCTGCTGGAACATGCTGGGCTCACGTCAGAGCCAGGGCCTGCAGTGCAAATGGCAGCCTCACGCCTGTTTGTGTGACGAGGGCTCGTTCTTATCTTCTTGATTTCCTTTCTCTTTCTGCTTTTCTTTTGTGGTCAGCTTGGCTGTAATTTTGAAACTCGGTTGTCTTCTGGTGCACTCACATCAGAATTTTCGTTTGAAGTCTCTTAGAAAGAATGGCAGAGGTGCGCTAACAATTAAAAGGTGGTTTTTAAACAAGCTTGGCCTAAAAACAGAGAGATTTGAATGCTGTCAATGAGAACAAGAAGTGCTTCAGACCTGAGGCTCATTTCAATGTTTGTCAGTTCACATCTGATTAGGTCTGAGTCTGGAATGAGAACGTGTTCTCACAGGAAGCTTCAGGGGCAAAACACTGGGCAATGGCTTCGAGCTGTCACTGCGCTCCATAGCCCTTGGTGTTTTGGAGCAGCGTAAGAGCGTGAGTAGATGCTGTGCTGCCATGTCTCACTCTGGCAGCCCACCCACCCTCCACACAAGGTGGTAGTGCTGGAGCAAGGTGGGCAGCATGGGGAGCATGTGTCGTGCTCAGGGCCTTGGCGCAGAGCACCCTGCCAGGGTCTGGAGCCCCTCTGCCTGCCTCTACCTTCTGCTTGATGCAGAGGAATCTGCGCTGAGGTGGCTGCTGGAGGCAACTCCTGAGCTTCCTGAAGCTGTTGCTGCCTGCTTTCTGGAGGGATGCATTACCAGAATGACTTGTTTGTGTAATTACTGAGTGGTGCGCATACGCACACATTGTACCGCAAATGGGCACAGAAAATCACAGACACCCTATCTGAAAAATACATGGGGTTTTTTTTCTGATTTTCCATCCCCTGAGATTTTCATGTTTTGGGGCACAAGGAGGTGGCATCTTCCCATTTCAAAATACAGACAGCCAGAGTACCTGTTCCTCCCCCTCTCTTAGGCTCAAGTCCCCACCAACAGGTTTCTTGTGTTTCTCTCTTCCATTACTCACACTGGTTGAGTTACTGCTTACTCATTCTGGAATTACAAAATCCGTACTTTTACTCACTGAAGCAGGTACCTAGCTCAGTAAACACAACACAATGAAGTCTTTCTTTGCTTTATTATGGATAAAGAGAGATTAAACCAAGATAGACAGAGACAACACACGAGGAGAAAGCAATAACTGTTCCCTCAGCAAACAAGACACACATATGGAGAAGGTAGGAAGTTTTCACAGTCTGTCTGCTCAGATGGCTCTTTGTGTCTTGCTTGCTCACAGTCCTTCCTCCTGCTAAGCAGGGGGTGCACCTTCTGTCCCCTCAGCCCTGTGTATAGACAGACCCTACAGATCCAGGCAGACGAACACGCTGGGCTCTGGCTGCCTGATTGCTTACACCTGGAGTGGCTGACCCTTACCTTGGGTTAGCTTTATGCTGCAGCAACTTTGCAAAGCCAAAGCACTTCTCCAGAGGCCTTTTCTCTTTCGGGAGTACTGCATCAACTTTGCAGACATCTGTACAGCCAATAATTTAGGACAGCATTTACACATGCCAGTGAAGATGGGAAGCTGCCATGCACAAAGGCTTTTTATAGCACTTACTGCCCACTCCCACACATGCCTGTGCTCCTTGTCACCAGGAAGGGGACACAGCAGTTTTGGTATCCTTATCAAGCAAGAAGCTGAAAGTTCATGCTCCCATCCAGTGTTTGCAATGGTACAAGGAGAAAAGGTAGCTTATGGAAAAAATAACAAGCAGGTGAGCCAGCTTGGCAAGGCAGCCACACCTGCCCAAGGCTGCAGGTGGCCGAGGGAAATCTGCAGTGATCCTGTGAAAGCTGTTGGGACTCAATGATGAGAGAAAAGGATACCTTAGTAAAGCAAAGTTCACCCCCCAGGGTGGACCCCCCAAAGTGTGTCTTTGCAGTCAGTAGCAAACAGATGCAAGCGAGCCCTCGTCCCCAAGCCCTGCTACCATAATAGCGTGTTGCTGTGCTCTCGCCAGTGTGCTATGTTGCGGTCAGTGCTGTGCTAACGCAGGGCTGATCCTGAGCTGGCTGGCATCCCTGGCACCCTGGCAGAGCTGCAGGACTCTCTCTGCACCTGCTCATCTGACACACTGAGGCTGGAGCAGGAGTGCAACCTAATACACGCCGGGGCTGCTAGTGCATGGACCTGTTCTCTTGTTCTACCACTACCTTTTAATTGACTTTCCCTCCCGACTCTGCTTTCACCCAGTCTGGGCTGTTTTGTGTCTCAGCATGCTGGTAGCAAAGTGCCACCCTTGGTTGTGCCTATGGAGGTAGCAGGGGTGTCAAAGGGCCACCTGAGTGTTTGGGAAAAAAGACCTTCTTTGCTGTCTTGTAGCTCACTTGTGGGGTGGTCTCTAGACTTTTCTATACAGTGATTCCCACCACATCCAGAGAATCCATACTGATTAAAACTAGACACAGAAGAGGATGAGGATCACAACCACTGCCTCGTGGGCTTGCTGATCTTTGGGAGTCTTGAAATGGACACTGCATTTGAGAGACATGGGTGTCCCAAGCTGGTGCAGCGTGCAGCAAGCCACGTCTCAGGGAAGGAGCTGGAAACCATTAGGGGTAACTGCTCCAACAAGAATCCTCTATTCATTCCTAAAACCTGCTGGCTGTGTGGAGAACAGGAATGTTTGCTATTACACCCAACAATTATCCTCTCAGATAACACCATCAATTATGCAAAAATTGCAATAAACTTTTTATTCCCTTTAGGAAATGGGTAAAAATGGATGCTTCCACCAGGCAAGCTCCTCTATTTAAAGCTAGTGCTTGCAAGGCAAAGCAGGCTGCAGCCTGAAGCAGCAGCCTGCCGCTGGCCCCAAAACAGCCCTACTGCCTCTTCCTCCAGCAAAGATGGGAGCAGTTTTCCAACACTGAGCTTTTCTCAAGCCGTGGGTGCCATACTGCCTTTGTCCTGCCCAGCCCACAGCCAGGCGGGAGCATCCCCATCCCTCTCAGGAAGCCTGAGTCCAAGCACCTTTTGGAGCTTCAACATCTCTGACCCCACCTGCGCCCACGGGGATGCTCAGGTATCCCTCACCCATTTCCCAAGACCTAAAGCTCCTTCCACTCCCCTACACAACATGATTTATAAGCTCTGCCCATTAGTCAGTGAGGGTGTGCCCCTCTCATGGTTGCACATGTGGTTTTCCACTGAGCATGTTGTGGCTCTGGCTACCCTCCGCAGCAGGTCTGCACACCAGAAGCTCTCAGAGAAGTGTTTGATGCTGTAAACTTGCCATGTGTACTAATTCAGAGATCATCTTTACCGTCTGTCCCCATCTTGTACGATATGATGAGAAGTGTCTAACTCCTTCCCAGCCCAGCTGCAGCCCTAAATCAGGACTGCTGTGAGTTGTGAGGTGGTATTTTTATGCCCAGTCTCCCCTGAAGCACAGAGTCCTGCCTGCACAGGACTTGTTTGGAGGAGTATGGGAGCTGCCACAAACACACTTTCCAAAAAGCTACACTCAGCCCTGTCCTAGGGGGTGGAAGGGAGGTAGCAGCCCCCACCATGGAGCAGAAGGGGCCCAGCAAATGGTGGAAGGTGCTTGGGGTGGTTGTCCCTGCAAGGACTCAAGCCCCATTCATGGCATGGGACATTGCTCTGTGTAGAGGGGTCACCCCGAGCACCATGTGGCACCCGGGGTGTCTCTGGGTGGTCACCCTGCAAGGTTCATGCACCATGGGCCAGCTGGAGAGCCTGGGTGTGGGGATGTGGGCGTGATGGGATGCTTTGCCCTTTTTCCTCCTGAGCATGTGTCCTCCTGGTAGGACCAGGAATGGCACCAAACCTGCCCCTGGTACGCTCTCAGTGCTGATAATTCATCAAAAACTGAATGGTGTCACAATGGCATGCATTCCTGAAGATTTCCTCTTTTTAATTTGTACTGACTGTGAGAATTGTTCAGTTTTTGGCAACCCAATGAACTCGGTAGCGCTGATGACAGTGACCCTAACGATGTTTTTATTCCAGGTTGGCCAGTCAATGCCAAAAACAGCATGCAGATTTTCACCAACTGGCAGACAAGCTACAGTGAAATCCTCAGCACAACTTCAGTGTCATTGGCTTTAAATGAGAGAAAAAGGAGACCAAAAATAATCCTAGAACCAGCTCTTTAAAGGTATGCAAGTGTCTAATAGCTTTAAAATCTGTGTAAGTGGTGGGTATCTAAATACTTTATTTTTCATTGGTTTCAAAAGAGACTACACACCTGAAATCCTGAAGAAATGCAGGTTTTCCTGATATAATCGCATCTCCTATGGTTTTGATTTTTCTTTTTCTTTACATGTTTATGTCAGTAAAAGCTTTTGCAGGGGCAGAGTTCAGTTGGGAAACCTTAGTTCAGCCAGTCCTATAGTGAAACAGTCTTTTTTTAGCACTTTGATATCAGCATAACTACGCCCAGTCTTCAGGGGCTTTGCTGCAGTTACCGGTTTAAGATTAGTTCTTGAAAACCTCTGCCCCCGGGGGACAGCTCTGAATCTTGTGCTCGGATGCTTCTCCTGCTTTAACAGGTGGGTAGAGAAGTCAAAAATCCATCAAGAGTACACAGACATAAAAATAGTAAGAGCATGAGTAAGGGTAAGCTCTGGGGTTCCCAGGTGCTGGAGTGATATTTGAAAACGGCCCTTAAGCTCAGCAGCTGAACTGAAAGGCCTAGAACAGCCTGAGAGTGGGAGCATGGCCGCCCGCGGAGCTAAGGCCGCAGTATTGATGGCCCGAAAGCGGGGTGGGTCAGGAAGGGCAGCTCGCCCTGAGCTATGATAAATCACTAAGACGGGTATTCGAGTAAAAAATTTCCCTTAAGTCATAACTTATTTACAGTGCTGTTACCGCACAGCCGTATCTAATCCTGTTACAAAAGATTCTGCGAAACACAAGAGATTCTGAACCTAGTCATGCCTGAGGTAAATTCAAAGAAAGAGCCTTAATTTTTTGTTGTCAGAACAATGTGAGATAACGCCTCTAGTCAGGAGCCTGCAAAGGAGGGGATCAGGGGGAGGATGAGTAATTGCAAGGAGAGGTGGAAGAAGGGTGCTGGGAGGTGCAGGCATTGCCCGTCCCTGCCGCTCCACAGCCTGGCAGGTGGGGCAGGCTCCATATAACTCCACCATGGGCATTTAAAACAAACTTAGTAAAAAATAACCCAGGAGACTCATCACACATTAGCCAAAGTAGTAAAAACCTTGGTAACTTCCTGCTCCCTTCAGGTTACCAAGCCAGCTCATGCCTGAAGAGGGCGGAGAAACACTAATGGCTTTTCATTGTTAAGCCCCCTGAGCAGCTGAGCAGCAGAACCATTTCCACAGCTGCAAGGCAGGGAAGTGGTGGCCAAAGAGGGTGTTTTGGTCATGCAGGGGCAGCTAACTTGAGGCAGAAAGGCAAACCACAGCCTGGAGGACGTCATGATGAACTAGTCAACGCAAGCCTAAAATACCACTGGTCCTTAGTCCCACATGCAGACTGCTGGAGCACAGCTGGAGTGCTGGATATCTGAAGGGGGTTTCTTCCCTTACCAGGTAGGTTTGGGCTGGTCAGATGCCCCCACAGCACCTGACATCTCCAACCCACCAATGCTGCTCTAACTTATGGCTTCACCCAAGCTGAAGGGAAAAGAGAGCACGTTACCAAGCTATAGCTAGTTCGATCACTGTTGATGGCAAGGGCTGGGGCATTGCCAGCAAGGCAAAAATCCTGGTCCCCAGGGCCCATCACTGATCACAGCACTGGGGGATGATGACTGCAAACCAGATAAACTGTGTGTCAGGTTTTATTCCTAACCACAGTGTCCAAGGGTTTTTAACGTCCAAGGATTTGGTCAATGTATCAAACAAGTTTAGACCACATTTAAGGAGGTGGAGGGCATTGTTTCATGTTTGGATTTCAATTCAAGCAAATGGAAATGCAAAATCTGATGGACTGAAACACATGTGAAGGTGTGAATCTCTGTGTGAAGAAAAGGAGACGTCTGTAGGGAAAAATAAGTGATGTGAAGTCACTTAAAAGGGCTAGAAACCCTAAATATGTCCCAGAACATGTAACTCTTCCCCCCAGCAGCACCTCGTAATACTTCCCCCAGGCTCACAGGCCAGGTCTGTCCCCACTGGCACAAGCTGCCCCTCTGCTGAGGTTGCAATGAGCTCCGCCAGGCAGTTTTACAACAGTCTGAGAGAGCACTTTTATGTTTAAAATCACATGGAGAGCCTTCATTTCCATAGGACAAGGAAACCTTAGGATAGATAATGATTTCTGCCATTAGTTATTTGGATGCTTTTTGATTATTTGATTATGTGTGCTCTTCCCAGTCCTCTGTGGTGCAGAGTTCATTATTTTACTTCCTTGCACTGAGGTACAGCCTTGTGGAGTAAATGCTCTGCTAATATCAATTAAATTCTAGTATAGGAGTAAGCTTCCTTGATGGTAAAATTAGTGGCCACATTATGGAGCAAATGTGAAACAACTGCATATAATAGAATTATTTTGGATTACTGCTGCTTCAGCTGACAGCAGATAGCCAAGTGCTTTCAGCAGTCAAAATTACAAAGGCTAGCTATCTTTGATTACAAAGCACAGGGTATGAAATGAAAAACAATACCTAATGTTATTAGCTTTTGGAGAACAAGTATGTTGCGGGAGGGGAGGCACCGTAATTTTGATCTTAATTTTTCTTGTACAAATAGTTTCTAGAATTTCTATCAGCATTCACCAGTTTGGGGAAATGCAAATGAAACTATTTAACAGACACTTGGCTCCTCAGTTTCCTAATTCTCTGTCTGTGTGTTTGTATGTGTATAGGAGAGGACATGCGAGTTCCCATTTTCTCCTCACAGTTGTATTTCATGTATATTCATTCGGAGTAAACATTTTTCAAATGCAGTGAAGTGCACAAATCAGGTTTTGTTAAAAGCAGCTGTGGATAAATGTTGCAGTTTTTGGAAGATAGAGAAATTAACTGTGCTTTTCAAAATGTATGATAATAAGGTTTTAAAAATCTCTGGTTTGTGTATGATGGAAAGGTTACAAACACTCAGCTGTGTCTGTCTGCAGTGCCTGTAGGAAAATGAAAATTAATGGTATTTAGCATTCATTTGAAAATGCATTTAGCAAAATCAAATGAATGATACAAGGATTGGAAAGACTGAATGCAAAGCCTGAGTCTGTTGCAAAAGCTGTCTTCCAACTTCTGCAGGAAACACTGGGGGAGTTATTAATGTTTTAATTGTTACAATAAAGCTAGAGAAAAATCTGCTTAGAAGTATCCAAAGTGATATGGGTTTTCTTTTCTCAATTATGGCAAGGCATGTGTCCGGCAGGTTTAGCCCTGCCCAGGGAGAGGTCCATTCAATGCTTACCCCTGGGAAAGGGACTCACATTTAGTGATGGGGGACAATAGTACTCCTGTGCTTTCACTGGGTGGGATGAGGGACTGTGGGCAATGACTGGTTCTAACGGAACAACCTGGTCACTTTAAATCGCCCCGTTTTGGGGAGAAGGGGATGACCAGCATGTCACAAAGAAAATGTCAGTGCTGATTTTAGCTCAGACACTGTAAAGTGGCCACTGTCACCAGAACATTAGATCCTGGGGTGCCTTGCTTGTCACCACCCTTGCAAGCTCCAGAGCTGCTGGCGGAGGAGCCGAAGCAGCCCCCTGGCCCTGGCAAGCTGGGTGTGTGCAGAAGTAGGAGTTGGCCTGCTTGTCTGGAGAAAAGGCTTATGAGCTTTGCAAGACTCGAAGAAGGTGTCGGGTTTAGAGTTGTGAAATCTTTCCAGTGAACTAAGGAAGTTTCCTAAACATTGGAATAATCCCTTATTTCCTTTCGAGTCCTTGGGAACTGGTGTTTTTTCTCTTTCACTCTGAGTGGAAATACCCTCTATTAGACAAATCAGTCTGCTGCAAACCCTCTTCCCCTCTATTAGGTGCCAGCAATTAAGAACCTCTCGTCGCATGTCAGATGTGTGCACCGGGAACCTGGAGCTGCAAAGCTGGAGTTCCCATGTCAGCCCGAGCAGACCACAGGGCCCCTGTATGTTATCCCTAGTCTGTAGGACAAGTACTGGAATAATTATTTGTCTTGTGTGTTTAGATTATGAATAAATAACAGCCTTTAGCCTGTAACCAACCCTGAGATATAGGCTTCTTCACTTAAAAGCTTCTGTTTTTCCTGTGGTGGCATCATATTAGATTTTTTAACCCACTGACCAGACTGGAGGCTTCCTTCTTGCAGCCTGGAAGAGAAGAAGCTAACGACATATGTCATGGCCCATGTTAAATCAAAGAGAAACCAGGATATACAGCTCCAAACTTAATTCCAGCTTCTGTTAAATCAGAATGGCCCCACTGCACGATTACTAATACTTGATGATATTTGACTACAGCACTTCAGCATACTTTCCCATGTCATCTGTTACAGTTATAACACTCACGTAATTTTTGAACAATAGCGATTGGGTGTGATTTGGCAGTTTGAACCTCAGGAAGCCATATATTTCCCCATGACACGATATTATCTAATATACTGGCTATCTTGGATTGCAGCAGCTCTGAAAGCTAGTACAGAGGCTATGATTTAAGGCAAATAATAAAATCCATTTATTGCTTATTAGACATGAAGCAATAACATTTCTGGCATTCCACCGCTCTGCTTCTACCATGGTCTCTCCTGAAGCAGAGGGAACATGCCGTTTGAATTTAAGGTTCTTTGCTGGCATTTTTAGAAGAGGACCTTCCGATGGTGACCGTGCTCTGGGTAGCTGGGTCCCCGCATGCCATGGCTTGGTTTGGCAGGCGGGCTTCTGCCCAAATGCATCTCCTCTGCTCCCCTGCTGTAGTACAAGGAGGTGCCACACAGTGCTCCCCAAACTCAGCCATGCTGGGGGGCAGTGGGGAAAGGGATGTGGGGCTGAGAAGTGGGTGGTAGGCAGCTCACGGCCAGCTGCCTGGCACGCTGGCACGAAAACATGCTCTGGGACGTGCCATTTAGGTCACGATGTGGTTGTTAGGACTGGCATAGACAGCAACTAGAGTCTGGTCTGGAAGGCACCACCGTGTCTGGTAGAAAGCTCATTTTAGGGACAGACGCAGTCTGTAATGTTGATAGTCCTTCTGCCCTCACTAATTGAATTACTGTTGTTATTTACTGTGGAAAACCTTCAGACATCCCATGACTGCTATTAGAAATTAATTGAGGGTTTTAAAATCCTGTCTATGAGGCTGTTTCTTTATCATTTCCCATTTTTCTTCCTGCATTTTTGAAGAAGTCTTTCCATTTGATTTCCCCTCAGTTCGTCACCTTTTATTTATATGGATATTATGTACCTCTTACGCAAAGCCAAATTGTTTCCGTGAATTTGACATTTGGTTGTTTCTTATGTTGAGAAAGCTGGTCGGTTGGCTCACATTTGGATTCTAACACACTCCGCCATGCGGGTGCTGCTGTGGGACGGATTCTGCTTTCATTTACACTGACATAAATTGAGTTGTTTTATGACACCCAGTCACAGTATTCAGTATTTGTATCAGATGTGAGGTCTGTTATCCTCTGAACATAATGTCAAAGAAATAAGCTTTTGAAGAAAATATTCTTTCTTTTTAAACAAAAAATTAATTTGAAAATCATATTGGAATTAAAAAGTATTTTATGTACTTAGCAGCACTTTAACTTGATGTACTTTCTTATTCAATATTCACAATGCCCATATGTTAGCTGCCAGCGCTGCCTCTTGCCTGTTACCATGATCTTCTCCCAGCACATAAACTATTCAGGATCTGATTTTCCTTTGAGTTTTACCACTCAGATTTCCATTCACAGTGCCACACAGGGTGTACGTTTAAAATACTATAAAAGGTATTAATAATGCCTGAATCTGCAAAGCAGAGCCCAGAAAGAGAAAGGATAGAAAAGCAAAATATAATTTTCCCTGTTGAAATTTAAGCAGCACAACGAGATTAATTCTCCAGCTCTTGCGAAAAGCGTCATGGGATCTTTAAAGACCACAGACAAACCGGGCCAAGGTCTTTAAGTCCCTTCAAGAGTAACGCTCCCTTCACACCATATAAACCATATAAAAGAATCACCGGGGGAAAGCCTTCCAACAATTTAAACAGCTGTGCAACACGTAACCCGACGCCGGGAGGGTTTATGTGTCCATGCACGCCGCGCATCCTCCTGATTAGTGCCGAACATTGTGCAACCTGTTCCTGCCGAAGACAGATGGACGTGTGTCGCCGACGGTGCGTAACGGACACCGGGGCAGCGGGGAGGCCAGGCTGGTGGCAGCTGAGCGGGGAGAAGGCATCGCCTCGTTACCCCCCCCCAGCCTCTTTTGAGCAGATGTTTGCGACTGCCCAGGCTGCTGCAGATGCGTTTAATGAGATTAACTCCCCAAATGAGAACTCTTCAAAAGAAATGTATTAGTAATCGTTTGTGTTCTCCCCTTAATGAGATGCATCATCTGCTCGGGACTGAAATAGAGACACACCAGCCCAGGCAGCCCCAGCGCCCACTGACAGCAGTGAACTGTTTCTCTGAAGGACTCTTTGTTGGCCAATTGAAATGCCATGAGTCAAGCCATTGTCCTTCCTCACCCCTGTACTAGGGCTGGACCCTGCCACAGAGGTCCTTGTATCTCCTGGGACATGGGCTCTCCTTGCCTCTGCAAGACAGACACGGGAAACGGAAGCTTTTCCAGAGCTTATGAGGGAAGCAGGGGTTTCCTCCTGCCCAGCAGCATGCCATGACCAGTGTGTCCTTGCTCCCCGAGGGCTACGGGCTCCCTTGGCTGGGGGGGGAATTAATAGTTGTGGGCAATGCAGACACAACTCAATAGGTTTTACTGACAAATCACCAACCTGAGCTCAACCTTCGGAGAGAAAAGGAAAGCCTATAGTGTCATCGTGAATGCAAAGAAAAACGGCACTGCCAGATTGACAGGAAAACCACAGCGAAATTGCACATCTCCAGATCAAAGGAAGGAAAGTGAGAGCAGAGAGAAATAAGCCCAGCAGCAGGGAGGAGGCAATGTCAGGGGAGTTCCTCAACGCACCTACAGCTTGAACAGCTTGCACCAGCCCTAGAGAGACAGCTCCTTGGATGTAAGTGTTCCCTCTCGCAGCAACTAGGCCAAGAGCTTGCACATCAGAGGGAAAGCAATTCCTGATGCAGTCTTAATTAACACACAGGGGTTAATTCAAAGAAAACGAAGAGTAGCTGAATATTAAATAATTAGGGACAACTATATAATTAGATCCACAAAGGGAAAATAAAACACCGGAAAGTGATGTGGTTCTGGTAAGCATTAAAAAATAAGATAAGCAGGTTAGTTTTAAAAGCGTTAGAATTGAAATTTGAAAAAAAAATCCCTAGAAAGTCACCTCCTCAAAGCAGTTATGTAGTGTCAGAAGATATGCCTAGGGCTGAAAAAAAGGGAACCAGACAGGGCAGAGGAATGCCAAGTGGCAAGATTTAAGAGGTAATTTGAGCCAGTCCTTCAGCATTTGGAAATCTGACCCTACTGAGAGCAATAAACAGGATTATAAATTATGGTAGGTGATAAATTAGCAGGAAATCAGAAGGATCAACATAGGCTTGAGAGGAATATAGCCAAAAAAAATAGTAAAGATAAAAAGATGTTTTCTTAAGAAGTGATAGTCAAAGGAAAGAATCCACACGGCTGCGAGAGCACCAGGGACCAAAGGAAGCAACAAAAGGAAGACAAGGGTATTTTTCTGAAGTAACTTGTTTTCGGTGCATGTCTTTACCACTGGTGACACTGGTCCTGTTCCTAAGCATGAGATGAAGCTGCTGAGGAAATATTACTACTGAGATGTTGGAGCAAACTTAAAAAGTTGTATGTTGCTACCTTCAGATAGTATATCCAGGACTGGGAAGGTGCTCCTGTCCTTGGGGAGGCTGATGGGCTGAAAGAAAACAAGCATTTTGTGTGCCTGAGGACTTCAAGTGGTAAACTTACCCAGTATTTACCCACGCACAAGGAAAAATCTGGCAATGGTCTCTAATTGACACATTTGTACCTCAGAACTGGTTGGAACTGTCATTGAAGCTAGAGCAGTGGGATGGTTAGGTACAGAATAAGTTGTTTGGATTTCTACAGAGATCTAGGCAGGTCTCAATCCCAAGCAGTTAAATAGTGAAAAAGTGAGAGTCAGAGCATTAGCATGAGCTGAACATTGTGCAGGAGGCAGAAAGCAGCGGGTAGGGCCAAAGATTTATTTTCATTATAACAAAATGGTGAAGGCAGAAGATCCTGTCCTGGTGTCTGTGTATCAATGTTTTGAAAATCAGGGTGAGTTGTCAGGTAACAAAATTATGGGTGATTTAAAGAAGAAAGCAGGGAAAGATTAATTAAAAACATGACATTCTTGGCAGATGCTCGCCTAATCCTTTTTTTAAAGCTCTAGTGATGGAGACTTCACTGTCCCCTTTTGCCACTCCTCTCCAGTGCTACACAGTCCTTACTATTGCAGAAGTTTTCCTGATGAGTAACCTGTCTTCTTTGCTCTGATGCCTGACATTTCTCTTTATCGAACCCCCAGCAGACACCAAGAAGAGCTTGCTCCTTTCCTATGACTTATCTTTTGCATATTTTAAGAATTATTTTTATGTTTAGTGGCTTACGTGTGTCTAAGGACTCATCATGAGACATTTAAGGTCTCGTCATCTCTCACTGGAGTCTCCTCCATACTGAGCCAAATTCCTCTGACCCTTCTCACTACCAACTCCTAGAGGACAAATCCGTCTTGAATCACTGAGACTGAAATGGGACACCAGCTTTCTACCACATACAGCAAAAGAATTACATCACTTTTCATGGACTGGTCATTTTTATCCATCATAACACAGCTGTTGCCAGTTTTGTGTCTGAATTATTGATGAGTAGTGAATTTGCAGACTACTATACCCCCCAAGCTGCATTACCCTGCATTAATCGGTCATTCCCCTCCCATGTTTCTGGACTTTGCTATTCCTATTGAACTATTAAAACTTTTAATTTATCCTTTTTCAGTTGCACCCAATTTCTTCCAAGCCTTTTCTTCAGTTTGTCAAGATCATTCTACCTTCCCATCTTGTCCTCTGTCATCACTGCAGCTTCTCCCGGTTTAGTCATTCCTGTAATTAAAAAGCATATGTCCGCTCTCTCATGGAAGTAACTGTTGAAAACCTTGAATAGTGCTGGACACAGTACAGACACTGCTGAACCTCAGCAGATACTTTTTTGCAAATTTGAGAATGAGCTGTTGATCACTGTTCTCTGAGTACACGGCTTTAACCAGTTATGGTACTTCCTAACATTTATCTACTTTTTTTTTTTATGTCCTTATTTATGGGAATGTCATGCAAGGCGTGTTGAAAGCCTTAATAAACTAAAGTTATGTCTCATTAACTTCCTCGTTCTAACCAACAAGACCTGTTGCCCTGCCACAGAAAGTAAATTATACATTTGACATGACAGATCCTTGTTAGGTTTCATTCATCGTGTTTTTATCTTCCAGATGCCCCAAATTCTTTGATTTCTTGCTCCAGCATTTTTCTGTGAACTGGAGAAAAGCTGATTGCCTTGTAATTCCCCTGTTCCCTTATAATCATGAGAACTATGCTGACCTTTTTTTAGGCTCATGATTTATCCAAGTTTGCTTCTGACACTCAGGTCTAGCCGTCCTCCTCACTGAGATAGATCATGCTTTTGACCTTACTGTAACGTTCAGGGACTCTCCACTTTCCCTCAATCCTTTCTCTCTTACATTTATTTTCTATGTTGATCTTTCCTGCTAGATCTCTGAGTATTTTGAGGACTGCTTTCTTAGGACCATTCTCTTTATTTTGCTCTTTTCTCTTCCTGCTTTTTCTAAGGTTATAGGATATATCATATCATGGTGACACTTGTACAGGTCACCTTCACTTCAGCATTCTTATACAATATCAAATGAAGAAGATCCTCTCTTCTAGTTACTTTCTCCACCCTCTGCATTAACCATGATGCTTGTGACACATCACAAGATCTTGTGGACTGTCTCTGCCCTGCTATTTTTCTCTTCTAGCAAATGTCTGTGTAGGAGTTAATCTCATTAAGAGCAAGTCTCGTGTTTTGGGTGGTTCTATTAGTTACTGAGAAAAAGTTGCATTCATCTGATCTTCCTGCTATTGCAAAATCCTGCTGTGCTCACGCCTGTGTAAATCTTCTCCTTTTCTATTTACTCTGCAATTTGATGTTTGTGAAAGTATAAGGGAGATCTGGATTGTTTATGTTAGGTGGAAGATGTGGGTAGTTCTTTCTCCCTTCTAATAATAGATCACTGATATGTGAAAGACAAGAAATTCGAGATGGATAAAAGGAAGCCTTTTCTTCTATGGACTTATAATGCGACCTTTCATTGCCATGGGAACTCTTTTTAGCTGAGATGTAAGATTCAAAAAGCCACATGGGGCATGGATGTGGATAGAGTACATTTCCAGATAGCATGTGTATGGAAAACAGCGTCAAAGAAAGATGCTAAATCTCATTCTCCAAAATTCATGCCAGTCTCTAAAGATAAAGTGCCAGAGTGACTCACGAGGTGCTAAAGCAGCTTACCCTCCCAAGATGAGCAATTTTATGTAGGAGATAAGGAGGCTTTTTGAGCCCCAAACTCAGCCATGTGTGGCACGTTTCTGACCACTGGTGGTATCAGGGCAATGCAATTAGGCTGTTCCTCCCAAACTTGGCACAGCTGCATTTACCTCTGCACCCACTTACAGCTCTTACACCTTCCCTGGAAGCATTTGCTCCCAGAATTTGTGGACAATGTGATAAGGTTTCCAGGCTGAATCAGAGCAGGAGCTGTTTTCCTGTTCCTAAACTTCAATAACTTTCTGGCAGCAGTTTCCAAACATCTTTACTTACAATCCCACTTCCTGTGTCACTCATCTACTTCTGTTTGCCCTTCCGGACTCGTGAGCCCTTCTGCAGAATCTGCTGCTTTACGGCATCATGTGCTCCCCACATTCCCTTCCTCTGCATCCACATCTTTCCTGCACTCCCACCTCACACTGCCGCTCACATCCCTCCCCTCTCCGCAGCTCTCTGGCTGCTCCCTTCCTCCTTCCCTCTCCTGCACCTCCTCCCTACAGATGCTGCCATGCTTCCTTCATTTCTGCTTGCTTGAGGTATCCCTTTGTGCCCCAAAAAGTCTTGCTGCATTTTCAAAATCCTTCCAGACTCCTCATTGTCCCAGTCCCGCATCCCTGAGTGTGCGCTCCCAAACTGTCCAACACCACTTTGGCATCGGGTTATGTCACGAGTGAAAAAATTTGCTTGCGATGGTGCTCAGATTTCAAGGGGTGAAGAAGCCCATGTCAGGGAAAGCTGGGAATTTCCTAGTTTGCTTTATTGGAGAAAATTGCAGGGAATGAAAAAGCAAAGTGGGACATGGACCGTTAAACTTGATCATTTGTTAGGAATGGAACTGCAGTGTAAGGAGCCCATAAAGCATATACACAAGAGCAGTAAAAAGCAAAGGGCTGCAGCTTCCTGAAGGAAACTTTATTAAGTTTGAAAGTGAATGATAAGGGTGTTAAGGTAGGATTGTTGTCAGTAGAGTCTTCATCTTTTTTGAAAAAAAAAAACAAAAACCAACGAGCTTTTTGTTCCACAATAAGTGACTCATATCTGCAGGACTGCATCTAGGTGCGAGTGGTTGCTTCCTAAGCAGGACAGCGCTGGCTGCGAGGGCAGCAGTGGTGCCTATAAATTCCATTGCTCCTACCCCCTCACTAGGTCCACCTCTGCACAGACTAACTATTTGGTTTCAGGGAACGGAAGGAATGGTATTATTTAGAAAATAGTATAGAGAAAGAAAGCTTGTAATACCTTTAAAAAATGCTTTTGCTGGCTCCGATCTTGAAGAAGAGATTTTTCCTGACTTAGAAACACCTACAATGGCAGCAAAGACAAATCTCCTAGAAAATTACTGGAAAAAATGTGTAAGGAAGAGTCTGACTAATTTCCAAAGTAATTTTCTAGGAGATTTGTCTTCATTGTCATCAAAGGTGTTTCTAAGAAAGAGTCTGATTAATTTCCAAGGTTAAGACTGCCCTTGTTTAGACAGAAAATCATGTTTGCCATGTTTCCACTCCGGTGATTTACATTTTTCACTTTGGGCATAGGCCAGAGGGATTTACAGCTTGAGAAAGGATCTTCCATCTTCCTAGGAAGCTAAATCATTGGCACTGCTTCAGCTTTTGTGTATAAAGGAGATTAACATCATATTGACGTATAAGGTTGAACGAACCACAAAACAGATGTTTGGATAGTCAACTGAACACTGAACCCAATGGAAAAATTCCATTTTGATCAGTTTGAGGTAGGCCTAGTCATCTTGTGGCTGTGCGGGATACTAAAATCTGGACTTTATAAATGAAACACTCATTAAAAAAAAATTCCTGGAGAAACACAACTGCTTCAGGCTTCTCATTTTATTTTTTTAAACTGCAATAATCTCCGGCATGGATGGTCTGGCCCAAGTGGAATACATTAACATTAGTTATTCTAATAATTACAGATGTTCAGATGATAGCCATCTCCTAGTCACAGCTGGTCCCCATCTAAAATACTCCTGGTGCCGTGATGTTATCTTTTCAGTGACTTTTCACAGAGATTTCTCCGGGACCAAGGGTGGAGGGCCGATGGAGAGGTGTTTCATCGCCGGATGTTTACTTCACTCCCAAAGAGCACTGTGAGGGATCTCAGTTAAAGCAGTGGATAAGAACCGGGATTAACCTTGACCACTCTTTGCAAATCACACACACAACAAGCCGTAAGGCAGGCCTGGACTGCTCATCCCCACAGCACAATGCCTTTGGGTCGTTACAGCCAAGCAGCATAATTAGTTGCTGCTGCTGCGGATGTGATTTCCCTTTCTTAGGCTCACTGTGCTTTATTGGCTTTTCAGTCAGGTATTCTAATACTTACCATCTTTATGGTATATGGCAAATTTCCATCCTTTCCATGCTAGTCTCTTTACCAAGTGGTAGCAATGAAAATCTCCTTGTTTTTTTCTTACCTGAAAGGGGATTAGAGCACTGATTTATTTTTTTATCTCACTTATGAGGCGAAGGGGAAAGGATTGCCCCTCTACCACGTGATTAAGGCCTTTGTTTTAAGCAAGCTTATTATTGCTCACTTTCTCTAACATCAGGAGATCTTTTATTGGGCCAGCAAGAGCAGCACTGAGGCAAGGAGACCTGTGGTGTGCATTGATCCTTATACACTGTAAATGTTAGACGCTTGGGTGCAGCCCTTGCTCGGAGCCTGTCAAGGGTGCCGCTACATCTACAATTCTTTCAGCCAGATTTAGTCAGGTAAATGGTGAGAAACAGAGAACCAGCAAGTGTTGGCTTTGTTTACCAAGAATTTTTCAAATATGCGGTTCTACGAATACCAGCGTGTCTGGGATCACATCACGGGCAGATCGTGTTTGCTATGGGAAGCCTGGAGGTGAACCTGACCTTCAGTCATTACTAAACTGGGTAACGGAAAAAGCCTAAATTAAGACTCTTAAAAGGAGCAAGAGAGGAGGGTTGTTGGTTTTATTTTTTTTTTGTGTAATTTGACCTGACAATATCTGTATAAGCAGAGGAAACATATGATACAAGTTGCAATTTTCTATTAAGCCTATGAGTGTTAGCACCAGCATAAAAAGAAATGATGCCTTTGAAGTACCTCAATAGACTGAGATACTTATTTAGACAAGGAATGTGGGTTGCAAGATGAGGAGCTGGTCAAAAGCAAGTCTGCCTCTTCCAACAGTGCTGCCTCCAATTTCTGCTTTAATTGAGGATATTAATTTGAGGTCTTTCCTTCAGCTGCAAAATTTGCAGATATGTTGACTCTCATTGATCTCTGAGGTACTCTTAGGCTCACACCAGGAGATACGCTTAGGCTTAGACCAGAGACGAAGGTGGATCCTGTGCGTGCAGAATCCTCCATGAATATTATTTACTTCCTTCTGTTACTCCCTTTAGGTCAAGATTCACCTCCCCTGACTTCAGATGATTTAGATGATGCTAGTCATCTGCTACAGCCAATAGAAGGGGAGAGATACAGACTGTAGGGTGTATGCAATTCATGGCACTTATAATATTATAAGTTTCATTTCTCACCACCCTAAATGCAGCCGCTGGAAGTGACTTGCCCTCTTCACTGACTTGGACATAGACTTCATAGTCCCATGAATCTGATTAGATGGCTTAAGGTAAATTTGATGAAGGAACATGCTAGTGACCGTGATGACTTTACGCTTTCTTTTCCCCAAAAGTCAGAGAGCTGAAAAGGAGAGAAACATTGTCAGTGGCATCCAAGGTACCCAAAGGAAAGCTCAGCCTATAAGCCTCATACAGGGAATTAATTTTTGCCTTTCGTCCTCCTTTTGTACTCCTCTCCTTTGAGTTCTGTCAAATTTTACTCTTTATATTTCATCTCCCTCTTAATTTTATGAAATAAATACCTGACACTGGGCTGGAGATGTGCCATGGTTTCATGATAAGTGAGCCCTGCTTAAACAACTCATTTCATCATCATCTAATTTTGGTTTCTACTGTCATTTTTGTCTTTCTCAAACTCTTCAAACTCTTTAGCAAGCATGCATGTTATCCCAGCAAATATTTATTTTAGGTCCTAACTGGAAAAGCTCCTTTCAATTCCAGGGATATTTTGAAAGTCTGGAGGTGAGTCTGGGCATGTCTACCTGGATGGGCCCAGACAAGTGCACTCACCTGCCATGCTCTGAGCTTATCAAATGGGAGCCAGTTCTGGTCTGGAAACCATTGAGCCATGTTCCTGCAGCTCTGTGCCCAAGTTAACATGCCTTGCAGAGCAGACCACATCTGTCTGTACCCATCTGCGTAGACATGCCTTATGCATATAAAGAAAGCACTTAATTTTGGTTTTCTCCCTCTCATTGTTTGTTTCTCCTGATGCACAAACGCACGCATGTACACACACGTGTGTGCACACACTCCCACTTTATATACCTGTTACAATCTACAGGGGCTCAAGTGCCACCAAAATATCACAGGTATTATTTTTTTACAAACAACAAATACCTCCTTTTTGAGTGAAAAAGCAATTGAAAAACAGCCTATATCATCTCTTTGTGAAATATTATGCTGGCAGATAAACTAGATGACCTGACTGTGTGTTCCATCTCTAATTTATGATTTGCGATGTAGGTGAAATTAATTGAAAGCCTGGCACTTGTAAACTCTTTACTCCAGGCAATACACTCCAGAAGGAATTAACAAAAGAGAAGTGCTAGTTCAAAAGGCAATCTTTTCCAGCTACATCTGCATTTAAGCTTCACTCTGCGAACTCACAGACCTTATTGAAATGAGCAAAGGGAATAGAGATCCTGAATTTACCCATGTGCAAACAGCATCTTGCTATGCAGATGCAGACTATGGCCTGAAACCAACTAAGGCTTTTTTTACAGCCCTTGCTGCCTGCCCCCAGACCCTTGGAGGAATTCTGGCTGGTGCAGACTTCCTCCTGGAGCATTAGCAAAAAGCAAGCTGGAGCAGCAGCCTCACGCCACCTTCAAAGAGCGCTCCCCTGGCCCCGCTCGCAGAGCCAGTCCCCCTGACGCTGGTGTCCGCATGCCTCTCCTCCCCAACCAGCTGTGATTAATGGCCCTTGGAAGACCCCAGGTGTTCTGGGTGCCTGATGCTCATGACTGTAGACAGCTGTTTTGTGGAACACAACCGGGATGGAAAAAGCCTTGTATCCTTTTCCCCCTTTTCTCACATTAGTGGAAAAAGAGCCTTCAGTAGTGCTTGAGAAATTACTTTTGCACACAGTGCTCTCATAGACCGTAGAGGGCGCATACTGATATATGAAGTGGATGCCTACGGATATATTTCTGTGTTTTTGGCTAAACAAATGTAATGGATATCTTCATTACTAAAAGTCTACTCCAATAGCCGGCGGCGTATTTACCCACTTTTGTTTGCAGTGATGACTGAACCGCTTCCCCATCTTGTAGCATTTAAACAAGCATTTCTCTGTTCATGCTGGTGGAGGTGACTCTGTTTCTAAGGGCTTGTCTACAGGGGGAGGCTAGTGTGCATTAAGATAGGGTATGAATTTACAGTGCTCTTGGGGTATCCGCACTTGATAGAAAAGTTATAAGGATGGAAAATGTGAAATTATGCCTGGTGGAATGGCTTGTTTAGCTAAATCTGGTCTAACTGTGGATAATGCCTTATTCAGATGGCAATTTTGGTCACCTGGCAGATGTTCATAAGTTCACATAGCTTTTGAATAATTATTCCACAGCTTCTCATCCCATTTTTAAGGCATGATTTCCACTCTCTCCAGTCACTGTTTTTCTTGGCCTTTTTCCAGATGTGAGTGATTTGATAAAATCCCTGTTCAAATGTAGAGTTTCTGCCGCTGTAATCACTTTTGGCAGCTTGCCCAACAAGATAAGCTGATCCCCAAATATTAAAAAGATTGGACTGATATGAAGCTTTACTCCATCATCCTTGAAAAACAAACAATACTCATCTCTCCATGAAAGGCTGTTCTTGGAAAAAGAGATTTGATTTTTAACACAGAAAGCTGAGGGCAATAATAACAGCCTTGCTTAATTTCTCTTCATAATGTCAGTGATGCCGCGACTCTGTATTTTTAAACCAAAATGTCCCTCTAAGGCATTGGTAGGTCTTATAAGTACTTCTATACAAAGACAGAGATTGAGTGGATGTATACTGGTATTTGTACATCATTCCAGCATTCTTTGGCAGTGTTATTAGTATCTGCAACATCCAGACTTTCCTTTCCAAAGCTGCTGCCTTCCTGAATGTGCACATAAAAAGGCTAAAAAGAGAGCCTTAGGCTCACACTTACTCAGTGGTGTTATGCTGGAAATTCACTGGGCTTTAATGGTCATACTGACATTGATGATAAAGAATCAGGCAGACATATAATTTTAACTATTTCACGTAATGACAGAAACATTCAGGCTGCCAAGGACCTCAGGAGGTCTCTAGTCCACATAAAGCCGTGTTAGGTCTGAGATTTAATCAGGTTGTTCAAGCTTTCATCCATCTGGGACCTTAAAACCTCCAAGAATGGAGTCTGCATGGCCTCTCTGAGCAACCACTGCTTGACTATTCTGATGAAAGAAAAGTTTTTCCTTACATCCGGTCTTTGCCTTGTAGCTCAGTCATGAGTTCCCTTGTGAGTCAAGCCAGTTTCCTGATACATGTGCTTGTTTTCCTGAATACTAGGAGGGTTTTGTGCTTGCCAGAGTTTGTCAATAAAGACTTGCCAGTTTTCCTGAGCTTTTTTACCTTTCAGAGCTGGTTCTATGGGATCCAACCTGCCAATTGTCTGAAGGAGTTGAAGTCTCTGCTCTCCTGAAGTCTATGGAGTGTAGTCTGCTACTCGTCTTTCTCATTCTTTTTGGTATCTTTAGGTCCACTCTTTCAGGATCTCCACCTCCAAGCCTGCCCTTGATTATCACTCCCCCAGATCAGTGTGAATGCTTTATGAATAGCAGGTCCAGGGTGGGCATGTATGATCCCAGGGTATTTCTAACTCAAAAAGTAAAAACATGAGAAAAATTCAAATCAGTGAGATAGAAAAGGAAAAAATTAATATATAAAGTCACTCGTGATTTTTTTTTAAATTTTATGGCATTTATTTTACACACTTCTCCATCAGTAATGAAATGCTGTCAATGCCTCCCAGCAATGTGGAATTTCCTTCTCATGAACCCCTTCCCTGACCTCTGTCTCCAGTGAAATGAAATGTCATGGCCTGAAATCAAGCAAGCAATTCCAATAATTATCTGTCACTTACAGTGCCTCTTTCCTGCACAGCATAGCAGCGCCCCATCACCTCTATCCTACAGCTGGGAGAGTACGTTAAGCGGTTGCTCTGGGTCTCACAAGAGCTGGAGGGTAAGTGTGTGTCCTGCCTTTCCAGCCAGCCCTTGTCCTTCAGGCCGTGCTGCTTCAGTCAATGATTTGGTAGTGAAATCATGGCACTGGTATGCCTAAATCCTCTACGGCCTTCACTTTTTTTAGCTGCTGTAAACACCAAATCATTATCCTGGTTATCTTAGCTGAAATGGTGGACAAAGACAAGCGCTTAGAGGGAAAGAAAATAACAGGGGTGTATAGTGTGGCTTCAAGTAATCACGTAATGACAGGATGTGGAGAAACTCAAAGACAAAAATATCAGGAGGAATGACAAGAATGGTGCCACAGTAAAGAGTGGCTAAAATGCAGGGAGCAGAGCAAAGCCCTAAAAAGGCAGGCTTGGAGAGAGCTAATATAACATCCTACAGGACATTGTTGTGTGCCGCGCACTAGAGCGATTAAATGACAGCGGAGTTGCCCTGATGTAGGAAGAAAAGCAGGACGAAGGGCAGGCGGGAGTATGAGGGGGTGAGAAAGAGCAAGCGTATCTCACTCTTACTCCTCCCTGCAAGTGTTTTTGCACAGTTTATGGTGATCTCCTGCCAAAGAGATCAGCATAAACTGCATGATGGCGCGTCAGATGCACACATGACGATTGTCTGAGGAGTGAGCGCTGCTGCCCTTTGCTTTCACCCATATTATACTCATTAATAGCTTCCTCAAGTAAATAAGCTTTGAGTCAGGGGAGACAGATTGCATGGGAGAATCTTGACCTCTATTATGAGTCTATCTCTTGTCCAAAACCCACAAGAGTCTGGGGCCTGTAGTGGGAACTTACATCTAAAATTAGAAAACTTGTGACAAAAATAGAACTCTCTTTTAATAGCCTGGTTTTATTTTGAGATACCCTTCAGGGAATGCCCCACTGAAATGTGATCCAAAGCCAATTCTTTGACAACACAGAATTTGTCTTATTGGTGCAGATGATTTAGTGGAGTACTCTTTATTTTTAAGTAATGGGCAATCATCAAAAAATGATTGCACAAAAAATTAGCTGACGTGTTCTGAAGCTGCTGGCAAAGTGGGGTGCTCAGGCCATTAGCAGTGCCACTCCCCAGTGCACACAGTGACAGCAGGTCATGCCACATCCACACAGTGCTGAACTGAGATTACATGCCCCGTGTCAAAACGTACCCACTGCTGTCTTGAGGAAACCTCGGGAGGGGATAATGCTACACTGGAGGCTGGATAGATCCTGGACTGCTGAGGATTTATTTCCCACATTCTGACTAGAGCAAGTCTAAGGGTTAAATAATAATGCTCTTTGTTTAAATGAATCTGATATGCTTTAATGGATTTTTCTCAGCTCCTCTGTTATTGAAGTTGCAGTGTATTACTGAGCCTTCGTGTCCCAAATTTACACAGATGCAATTCCGGCCATGAGCCAAGTCGTAAAATGGCAAAACATAAGCCTCGAGAGCAGCAGGCTTAGGAAAATATACCATTTACAACCCCTGCCATGAAGTACTTTCAAAGGCCTAATTTTAGACATACGCATTGGAATTAAATAGCAAAGGGATCAGTGGGGTGAGAAATGGAGGATTTTTTATTCAAATGTCAGTTATAATTAACCTAGAGCATGAGGATATTCTCTTGTCCCAGGGCATTCAGGGTGGCGTGTAACAGCATCCTTGGAAGCTGGTGGGGCATCCTGAGAAAGATGTTCCTCGCCTTGGGCAACAAAACCACCAAACATTTCTGCCGATGTTTGTCCATGAAGGGTTGCTTTGGTGTCTGTCCATCAAGGGCTGGCCTCGGGCATGAGCAGTCCAAGTCCTTCCCACCATCCTCCTCACTGCTGCAAGGCTACCCCAGGGGCATGTTCCCGCACCACCGCCCACACCATCATCTTCCTTTTTCATATTGCATAATTGTAAATCCCCTGTGCTCAGGAAGGAGCAAGCGCTTTCAGGGTGTGAAGGGAGCAGAAGCTCCCAGTGCTTGGGTTCCAGGAGGCTCAGAGAAATTAGGAGGCAGTGTCAGTCTTCTCCCACGGAAGTGGCCTCACCACCCACATCCCTGGTCCTCCCGGCGTCTGGCTGTGGGATCCCACATACTGACGCTGTGGTCACGCCTGGAACTGTTGTGCTTCTCCTTGCTTTCGTATTTTCTTTTTTGTCTCTCTTCCCCTTCCTCCGGATGGGGGTGGCAGCCATCCATGAGACACAGCGGAACACCTTCAGCAGGAAGGGGAGTCGTCAGACAGGCACACTGCGTGGGTTTTTTTCTCTACTCGTGCCGTAGGCTCTTCCCAGAGTCAAACCATTTTGCTGTGTTTTGCCAATATACCGCCTAGTGAGACAGCATCAAACCTACAGTTATGCCACAGCAACGCATACATAAAGCCTGAGGCCAAGAACTTCAAAATCCGAAACCCACACTTTGGCTCATGGCATAACTCTATGCAAAAAAATGGGAGGATCTTGATTCCTCACTCCACTTTGGCGGTTTTGTGCTATTTTAATGCTCAATTTCCATGTAATGAGGCTGTAATAAAAGAAGCGTAACGGAGTAGAATGATGCACAACAGGCGGAGGGAGGCCTCACTTACAGGGAGTGCCAGAAAACTCCCTTTGAGACCCCCAGAGCTCAGAGGTGCTCACTGCTGCCTCGCCATGTCCAGAGACCTGCTCCTGAGTAGAGGACAACCCTGTTTCCTCCAGGGTCCTGTGCTGCCACCTCTCAAACCAACTTCCCCAGGGCAGGACACACACCTTGCCGTTGCCACTGCTTCTTGGAAAAGGACCCCGTTTCTCACTCAATCTTACTTCTCCAGAATGTGTTCAAGATCACAGGCCTGAACAGCAAAAAACCCTGGTAACCTTTTTGGTAGCTGAGATAAAAATTTGGAGATTATTCACGTTTCACTCCCCACCCATTTATTTACCTACCATCAGCTGAGGTGCAAAAGATCTGGATCTTCCTCTTTTTAAACCATTGCTGGAGAAGCTTTGGCAAGACTAAACAGTCTCACAGGTCCAGCTGGACAAAGTGGGGTTTGTCTGACCAAATGTGGACATCTCTAATGTGGAAGTCAACAGCCGACACCAGGATCTGCACTCCCTTTATAGCTGATGAAGGTTTTAAGTGAATTTCCAGGCTATACTGACTGCATACTGCAGCAACGTCTCAAGAAGACCAGACAAATCGCACTTTCTCAAACATGATTTCCTCCAGCAGCTCTCAGATGTGGATATCTGCACCAGAGGAGTCTAAAATAGGCAAGATGAACTCTATCTTTAATGACACTTTCCATACTTCAGTAAGCTTCCAACAGCTATTAACTGCATTTGAAGCACAGTGCCATGTCCCAGTTTCCTGGAAAATGTTTAAATCATAGACAGAAGCTCCTTCTCATACAAGTTGCATGTGCAATACATAACAAATTCCTGCTCCCAGCCAGAAGCTGGGATTACTGAATGCAGCTGCATGATTGCATTTTGCTTGTCAAGACACGAGAGCAACAAATCTCTCCTAGGTGATAACGGTGTTTGGAAACCCAGCCACCTCCAGGCTTCATCTTCTAAGAGTTACAGTGACAATGGAGTTTTAAATGGACCTTAAAAAAAAGTAATGAACATAAGATGAGAATGTCACGGCACCTTGTAGATCAGCTTTTATGCAATTTAAGAAATGTTGTCATGGTCTGCTTCAGACTTCTGACTATATTGCTGTGGTGGGTGGTAGCAGTCAATCAGCAGAGACCTGTATAAACCCAGCACATGCAGATGCCTTTATTTGCGCCGTAAGAAGGAATAGTTAAACATCTTCTAATGTAAAGGTAGCCAAAGCCATTGCCCAAGGAAATGGTTAACCATCACTGCAAAGTCAAAGCAGAAGCTAAGACATCACCAAAAATTCAGATTCTCTGAAAAGTGACCACATGCCCAAGATGCATCAGTTACATCACAAGTAAATGAGGACTGATGTTGTCACGTCCTGAAAAGAAAGCACAGACAGAAAGTGTGCTTCTTGTAAGAGTTGACTTGGAAATGGTGAGCAAGGAAGCTGCCAGATATTTGTTTTTACTGTGTTCACAGAAACACGTTTTGTGTAAAATATTGCATTCTTTGTAAATAATCAGTACAATCCCAGAGATCTAGTAATTGACTTCTGTAATCAATTCTCCTTACTAAACCCCGAACATTGGCTAGCCTCTCCATCCAAGGGGTATTAATATATTGTCCGGGAGCCTGAGTAATTAAGGGCAAGGTAGATTTCTGTGGTTTGCACTGAAAAAAGCAGAACTGTCAGTACCTTGATAATGAAGTGACCAGGACAACTTTTGATTTGGTGACTCACTGTTGAAAGACTGTTCTGTATGCTCCTTACCCCTCTGCTTAGTTTGGACACACTGTACTCAGGGATGCTACCAAAATCAATATCGTAGATAAGATTATAGACTTGGCTAGAGTCAAGGAGATGCTGCAGGGAAATAAAAAACAGTAATTTGAAAGTGCATGGCGTAAGGAGTACCCTATTCATTTCCAAGCAATTAGCAACCCGTAAGGAAAACTAAAACCGTCCATGGCAGATGTCAAAGAAAACGCACTGAGACACCTTCCCTCTTAATAGATTTAAAAACATTCTCTGTGCAAAAGGACATAATGGAGTCAGAAAAGGGCCACCTAAATGGTTAAAGTGGTTTATGGTGCAGCTATAAAGCAACATTAAAGGTAATAGGGAGGAAGATACTCTGTAGTAGCCCTAGTATATCAACTGGGGATGCTGGGGAGTACCAGAAATGGACCACTGTGGACTGTACACTCTCCCTAAATAGCGTCTCCACTGCCACTGTCCATACTATTTCCCTCTCGGGGAAAGGAAAAAGAAATCAGGGAGAAATTAAATTATTATGGGGTACAAGAATGAAGAAAAGGGAGAGGAGTAGGAGTCAGAGAGTGAAAAAGAGATAAACATGGCACCAGAGGGAGATCCTGAACAGAGAAGCCAGCAGTGCCCTGGAGGGAGGCTGAGCAGCAGTGCGTCCTGCAATGATAACACCAGAGCCTTTTTTCCTACACTTTTATGATGTTTAAAAATAGTTCTTGAACTGAGAAGAAACAGCATGGGTCAAATTCGGGGGTCTGGGACATGTCCCTTCCTGCTTCAAAACAGTGGCTCCTCCTGACTGTCCCTCAGAAGGATTGGCATGGGTTGACAATCCCACAGGAGACTCAAGTCATCTAGGAGCCAAATGTGTGATTGTTCCCAGCAGGGAGAGCAGGGTCTTCAGTGAAAGGTGAGGACCCACCATCTCAAGCATCCAGTACCATGGCGAGGCTGACATGGATCCCTCCTTTCTCTCCACCATTTATCTCAAATCTTGGTCTCCCATCTAATAGGGTCTCACCCTGCTGCCTCAGTGCCCTAAAATGTGCTTTCCTAAAAAGCTGCAATGCCAGGCGGTCTGCATGCTCAGTGCTGATTCAGGGGCTTTGCAGAGAGAGTTGTACTTTGGGGAACAGAGCAACCGAACCACCCCAAACTAAACCAGCGTTCAGAATGGAGAGACAAGGTGTGAGAACCCGACAGAAAACCACAAGGGCTGCCTGTGTCATTCCCCGTAATAGGCGGGTCAGCAACTGAGATCCTGCAGGAGCTTTTCAGGCTCAGAAAACACTCTTCAATCACAGCTGAGCTGCGAAAGGTCAAAGCATTTGACTGAAGAACCGGCAGAGATTTACTATGAAGTGCCTCTTTGTTTAAAGAGCTTAAAAGGGGGAAGTTTAGTAAAGTACAATAAATAAACTCCGGCAATCTGGTTTGAACAAGTCTCTTATCGACGGTTTCAGAAAAGAGAGGGAAAGCAGCAAGTCTGGGGCTGAGGCAGTGGTGGCTGCAGGTGTCCTGGGAGCTGCACCTGCCCCGGCAGCGCCCGGGCTCCTCTCCAGTTGATTTATCTTTCCATTTGACCACAGAAAGGAATTAAAAAAAAAAAAAAATAGTGAGTTTACTTTAATTCACTTTAATACAGTGAAGACTTGTTCTTTTATCAAGAGCGACAGTCTGGCTTCTCATCTACATATGTGAGCAGGGGGTGTGCATCCCTCTCCGAGGTACACAAGGATCCGTGTCTGTCCTGGCTGCTGTAACAGAGCTTCTACTAGCAAGGGACAGTTAGTCAGGAAAGCATGTGTAAATAATTTATTACAGCATATAAATGCTTTCAGGAGATGGAAATACTAGCTACAAAAGTGCTCTCTGCTCAAATGGGAAAAGACACAAGTTCAGTGGCTGGAAGCTGAAACCATATAAAATCAAATGAGACATAAAATTTAGATTTTGACCAACGAGGCTGTTTAACAGTGGACCAGACCGCCATGAGCGTGGTGAAGTTCTCGTCTTTTGATGTCTTTGTATCAGTGCAAGGCTTTGAAAAGGGCATGCTTTAATGAAGTGCTAACTGAAGAACCTCCCAAAAATGATTGGCAGGCCAGAATGAAAGCATTTGCAATGGTCTGGGGGACAAATATGGGCAACTGCTGGTTTCCTTGGCTTTCAAGTCACTCTGTGATTCGCATATAATACAATTCACCAGCATACTCTTTTGAAATCAATATAGAATTCAATAACCCCATATATACAATATCATGTCCTAAACATATTTTTTCCAAAGTTAAGTCCCAAGCAAACTTTTCTAATACCTAAGGGTCTTTAAAGGCTTTACAACCCTTACCTCAGCTCTTGACTTGACGGGTCTTTAAAAGCTATACAACCCTTAATTCAGGTCTCAACTCGACCATCTATCTTCCAGTTATTTCAGGACCAGCAGAGGTTATACAGAAAGTCAGGAGCTCTGCAGGCCAGTACGTCAAGCAGGGAAACTGCAGTCCCAGACGGGATCTCCAGCTCTCAGCCCACTACAGGGCACATCAGTTCTCTCTGAACCCATCCTGGGGCTGGGTTCTTGACCCAGAAAGCCAACCACATCCTGGGCTGCATCAAAAGGAGTGTGGCCAGCAGATCGAGGGAGGTGATTCTGCCCCTCTGTTCCGCTCTGGAGAGACCCCACCTGGAGTACTGCATCCGGCTCAGGAACAAGGACGTGGACCTGTTGGAGCAAGTTCCAGAGGAGGGTCACCAAGATGATCAGAGGGCTGGAGCACCTGTCCTCTGAGAACAGCCTGAGAGAGCTGGGCTGTTCAGCCTGGAGAAGAGAAGGGTCCATGGAGACATTATAGCGACCTTTTGGTACTTAAAGGGGGCGTACAGGAGAGATGGGGAGGGACTCTGTCAGGGACTGTAGTGATAGGATGAGAGGTGACAGTTTTAAACTGAAAGAGGGCAGATTTAGATTAGATATTAAGAAGAAATTCTTTGCTATGAGGGTGGTGAGACACTGGAACAGGTTTCCCAGAGAAGTTGTGGATGCCTCATCCCTGGAGGTGTTCAAGGCCAGGCTGGATGGGGCTTTGAGCAACCTGGTCTAGTGGGAGGTGTCCCTGACCATGGCAGGGGGGTTGGAACTTGATGATTTTCCAGGTCCGTTCCAACCCAAACCATTCTATGTCTCTATGGTCTTGTCCTGTCCGTGCCAGGACAGCATCAAACTATTTGAAATAATCTAATTTTAATTCTGTTTAATTTGATTTTGTCTTTCTACTTATATTTGGATTTGAGATTTATTTTCCTACACACAGACTGATTCTCACTCGTTGGTAGCTATTAAAATATGTTGGTTTGTTACTAAAAGTAGCCCATAACTACAACTGGTATTTCCTTTTTTGGTAGCCAAGGTGATATACTATACACATGTTAAATACATAGCTTAAAAATACAACTCCGGTGCTGCATGAACAAGAAACGTTTTAATTGGAACATGCTACACATATACAACAAAATGATACCTTAGACAAAGAAAACATTATTAATAGAAAATTAATTGAACTAATGGTTTCTGATCAGCATGTTCTTCAACATTTTCAAACTAATAGATGTCACCCTCTCACACCTCATTTTTATAAGTGAATTGGAAGCAGAAACCTGGCTTTTTTTCTTTTCTCAAATCCCGGCTGGTTTCTCAAATTCTATTACATTATTGAAGTAGCTATTGAATTGAACACATCTGATAGGAAGAAAATATCCTTCCAGCAGAAGAGACTACAGATTGCCAAAAAGAAATTTAATGCTTTAGCAAATTCTGTTTCCAGAGCTCAGCTAGTGATTTCATAAGTAAATTGACTTCTACGTAAATTTCATTTAAACAAACATATACTGGCAAAATAATGTTCCATGTATAACCTAAAGTAGCATAAGATCAGGAGTTAATATAGGCCATGATGATTCTTTAAATGCATTTAAACTAAGCCCATTAAAGTGCATTTATTTTTAATATGGAAAATAAAAATTTAATTTTATTTTTTTATTTAGACTTTTGTCAGCTCAGTGCCTACTGCTATATTCAAAGACCCTTAGGACTCTGAGAAGCTTTTTGCTTGTCTGTTCCTGCAACGATCCTATGCAAACTCCTCAGCCTTATCACAACCTTGTGACTGACTTCTGCACTTGGATCATGTAAGGACAACTAAACAAATGCAAGCTGAGCAAGATAGAAATATCTCTTTGGCTTCCAAGCCTGTAGAAGTTCAGTCTCATAGATTCAGGGAGTTATACTTTTTTTGGTCTACTATATTACTTCTACTATTTTTTAGTCCTGTGCTCATTTTCTGGACCTCTTTTTCCTCTTCTTACCATGCTAACTCTGTTTTCATGGAGGATTTTGGAGCGTTTTAATTCCTTCCTGAGGTATGCAACAACTAGGCTCGCCCCTCACAACCTTCAACATTTGTGTTCAAGATATTGCCCTGAAAAATACCTTTTGTCTTTAAAACAAAACAAGTCTTTCAGTTCTATAAATATATGTGTGGTTTGATTTACCTCTACATTATAAAAGTATATTGCCAATGAAAAAGCGTGGAGCTCAAAGATACATAGATAAATGAATATATATAGGTATACACTTTTTAAAAATACATATGTATGTACATATAGACAAACACGATTTGTGCAAGATCAGCCAAAAATGTGCTAAACGCAGGAAAGGATTAAATAAATTGCTATAAGAAAATTGACATCTGGAGACTTTTCTTCAGACTCAGTATGAAGCAAGGAAAGATCCTTATTTTTGAAACAGTGTTTAGCTTACGTGTTTATTTTTTTCCATGACATTTTACAGAATTAATTATTTGCTTTACTGACGTTTTCTAATATCTTTGCCTCTCTTTACCTCCTCCTGCTGTGCTCCATTACGAACCCAGTGCCTGGAAAAAAGTTTATTTTTTTTTCTATTCTCCATTTCAACGGTATAATTAGTGGTTTTCTGTGCGTGAGGGCCAGCACATGTATATATGTGCATTCATGTATGCTTTATATCCACAAATGCATGTGTGTGTGTATATATATATACACACATACATATACATATTGAATGTTGTTTGTCATTACAAATACTCTGCAATTAAAAATTAACAGCAAAATAGTAATTACGTATAATTTTTATGTTTCTGAACTGAGGAACTATGATAAGAGCTTGAGAAATTATTCCCATTGGGAAGATGAACAGCACTGAGATGAACTCTTACAGGCATGCCTGCATAGCACCCGACTCCAACAAGGAGCCCACCTTCTCCCAGGAGCCCAGAACCAAGCAGGACTCCATGCTGGCACAGATCCTGCCTCTTCTGGACCAGATCACTTGAGAGGACCAGGGCCAGAAGGAGGAACTATTCTGCTGAAGTCAGTGAAGTTTTCAAGGCAGTCTCTTAAAATAAAAGGAGTTCTACTAGGTAGCATGCTTCTCTGGGGAAAAAAAAAGAAGAAAAGCATGGATTGTGATGTCCAAATGACTGTGGTATCAGGTGTAATTTGCATGAGATTGTGTTACCCTGATGTACTTCCATTGGTCTTTCCTAAAATTTCTAAGGGATGGAGTTCAGATCTGCTATTGCTGTTGATTGGGTTGCTTTATACTAAGATGTTCAGATTTTATTAAATGAGGTCATACAGTGGTCATGGAGAACATTTGAATTGTTACTAGATTACTGTTAGCAATTAAATAAATCAGAAAAGAACAAGGATACTTTATCACGGAATGCAATTTCTACCTTTAGTTGAACAGACTGCTTTGCAAACAGAGCCTCATTAGTATCAGCCTAATGTAATTCTGTACTTTGTTTTGCAAGGGAAATGAAGTTCAGGAAACTTCACTTTAAAAGGTTATAGATGTGTAAGAGTGAAAGAAAGATGAAAATGAACAATCACACCCAATTTAGGATGATCAATCTTCCAGAGGGGAAGAGATAAAATCTCTGTCTTCTGGAAAAAGAATATGCAAAACAAGTCAGTAAAATCATTGGGCAATATTGAAGAACAAATAAAGCTACGATCAAATAGCCCATACAATGAGAATAAGAGCAAAAATGTATAATGCCTGTAGGCAAAAGTTAATGGTCTAAAACCAGAGACAGATGACCAGAAATGCATGGGTCTAAATAAAGATATTTTTATACCAGATTGCATGTGAAATAGGAGGAAGGAGAGAAAATTAGTGTAACACTAAACTAAAAATTATATCAGAAAGTACAGCTGTCTGTGCTGGTGGATAAACAGTATGTGCGTTAAAGGCAGCCTTGGCAGTCAGATAAAATGACAGTCATCCATGTCAATGAGTCCTAGGGTATCACTGTGGATTAAATTGTGGGTTATAGGTTAATACTGGGGCAACTGTCCACATCACTGGAGCACGCTGGTGATCACAGCCTCCAGGATCAGAAACAGAACAATAATGGAAAATTTCCGTCATTGCTCATCCCGATGACAATGGAGGAATGTCATTACAGGCATCATACAGAGACAAAAGTTGTAGACATCATAAATGACTGTGTTTTCTAAGAAAAGTGAAAAAAAACCCCTACTCTAGATGAATACTAGATGTACAAGAAAAAAGCATCTTGTGGGCATTGTACAAGACACAGTTCAAGGTATGACCATAGAGAAGATATTCTGCTGTTCCTATGCTACCAAAGTTCAATGTTCTGGTAGGAGACAAATGTTAAAGTCAATTATATTATCCCAGCACTTTAAGAAGGGTGATTAATAAAAACAAGGAAGCTTGTTAAAAGGGGCTTTTTGTATAAGCGCCTTATCAGAGTCTT
Organism: Calidris pugnax; assembly: GCF_001431845.1. NCBI lineage: Eukaryota > Metazoa > Chordata > Aves > Charadriiformes > Scolopacidae > Calidris > Calidris pugnax. Next base: position 10,511,316 of record NW_015094506.1, on the reverse strand, counting down.
TGAGTAAACATAAATCACCTACAAAAAAGACTCAAATCCAAACTCAGGCCTAAAAATAAAAAATATAATAGCCTTTATGATTACTCCTTTGGAGTTAAGGAGCTGCCCAGAACTGAAAAATTCAAGTAGACTCCAAATCAGGAAAATAGACAAGAAGGTGTATCCAGGTAGCTAAATGCAACAGTATAAGAGGGCATGCTAAAAGGATCTTGAGAAAAAGAAAAAGAAAAAGAAAAAGAAAAAGAAAAAGAAAAAGAAAAAGAAAAAGAAAAAGAAAAAGAAAAAGAAAAAGAAAAAAAAAAAAGAGAAAGCCAAAAGGATTCTTTCGTCAGAATTCAACATAGAGAGGCTAAAGGAAGTTTGCACAACAAAGTTTTTATTTACAGGGGCGAGACTGAAGGATTGTGTCAAGTTGAACTCTCAGTAGAGAAGTTTTAGAGCAAATCAATAAAGTGAGTAGCAACACATTGCCAGGAGCAGGTAACAATCACTCAAGGGATGTAAGGGAATTCAAATATAAAATTGCTGAACTTTTCACAGTAGTGTGTAACCTATCGCTTACATTGGCCCGGGTTCCAGAGTAATGGAAGGTGGCAAATGTGGCCTCAATTTTTAAAATAATCTCCGGAGGGGAGCCAGGAAACCAGAGAATTGTAAATTTGACTTCCTGCTGAGGCAGACTGATGGAAGTTATAATAATGAGCAGAATTAGTAGACGTGAATATATACAACTTACTGGAGATAGTGAACAGGGTTCATAAATAAAGAAATCATGCCCCACAAATCCTGTACAGTTCTTTGAAAGGATCATTGCGCTTGTAGACAAGGGCAGCTTGAGTAAAAAAAATTACCTTTTCATTCCTAAACCTTTCTATAATATCCCTCCCAAACAATCTTACAGAAACCTAGCGTCAGGGAGAGATTGCTGTGCATTAATAACTGCTCAAAGGAGACGGAACAGCAGGCAGGAATAAATGGTCACTGTTCTTCCTGGAGCAGTTACTCAGGAATCCCAGGGGGATCTGGCTGGGAATGGCCACAAATCACCTGGAAAAGCTGTAGAACAGCTAGAGGAGAAAATTTGCTGGTGTTTTGGAAGTAGTCAGGACAATTGAAACCAAAGCAGACTGGGGAATTTCAAAAGTTTGTGTCATGCTGAATAGGTGATAAAATGGAAGATAAAATTCATCCTTGATAAATACAAAGCAATACACTGTGGGAACACAGTCCTAAGCACACTTAGGCAATGATCAGATCCAAATTTAGCTGGTTTTGTTTTGGAGACGAGGGAGAACTTAGGGCAGTCCTCAAATGACATCTGCCTGACAACCTTTCTTTGCCGAAAATATGAACAACATTAGGGATGGACTAAGAGAAAACAGCATCATGCTAATGACATGGGTTGGCTTCTCTCTCCACCTCTGCCTCATAAAGGATGCAGGAGAATTAGAAAACTTAAGACAGAAAGGTGACAAAAATAAGCAGAGGTTTCTATGCAAAACAGAGCTTAATATATGAAGACTGCTAACACTGGAGAAAGATGGTCCAAACAGGACACACCCAAGAATTATAAAAATCCAGAATGATATGGAGAAGAGGAAAAGGGAACAATTCATTTTTTTCCCAATACAAGAACTAGGGTCATCCAGCAGAAAGCCTGAACAGCACATCTTAAACAAACAAAAAGAAATATTTTTCCACACAGGACACATAAAATTATGGAAGTGCCAGAGGATGCCATGGAAGTTTAGCATCTAAACAGGTTCAAAATTAAATCCGGTGGCTACATGGAGTGAGGTCTGTGGCTGTTAAACAGCAGCCCTGGTCAGCAAGTCGCTAATCTCTGATTTCCAGAAACTGGGAAAAATATAACAATGTAAAGATTAAACTCGGGCTGTTTCTCATGGACTCCCTCTGCATCTGCTGCGGCCAGATGGGGTGGATGGACCCTTGTTCTGACCCAGCTTGTCATCTTAAATTTCTCTGTGTGCTTTAGTTCACTTTAGCAATTGGTTATTTGGCGATGCTGAGGCAAGAGGGAGGTGGCCTGATGGTTGTGCTGGTGCTCAGCTGCACAGAAAAGGTCAGGTTCTCTCATTCTTCCAAACGGGTCAAAATAGCTGATAATTCTCCAAGACTGAAGTCTGTTGTGTTAAAGGGTAGTAATCTCTCAACCCAGAGAAGTGCACAGGTAGCAGGTTTGGGTAGAAAACAAGAGTGTGCTGTAGTTGGCAGGAGGAAAATCAATAAAGCAAGCCCCAGCTGTTACTGATGAAGCTCTAATGGCATTAAAGGATAAATGCCAGGGTCATTCACCAGGCACTTTGGGATTCCCCTGCACCATATCTAATGTATGGATTAGCACTTTCCCTTTTAAAAATTGAAAGTTAATGACTCAGAAATCCCTAAAATAGGAATGGTTGAGAGGTGTGATGAGCTGGCTGTAGCACACATTATAAAATTTAGTCTGTAAAGTGTTCACAATCATTGTTAATAACACAAGATCTCATTTTTTAACCTAAAAGAGCTCATTTGAAGAAGGCAAGTTGCAGCTTTGTTTCTCTCAACAGATGCTGACCTCGGCAGGAGCTGCTCTGCTGGCTGACGGCTCTCCAACTCCTGGGAACTGCTGCTCTCTGGTGCCCATCTTCCAAACAAAAACTGGAACAATATCCCTTTCATCCTCCTTGCCCTGCTTTTGATGTTGCTACTGAACCACCTCATCAAGAGAAGAATCAAGATGTAGTAACTCATGTTCAGATGCATATCCTTTTTAATTAAGTGTTGGCAAATAGTATGCACCTGAATTGTAAAATGGCCCTATGTAATATGTAAATGAGATTGACTCAAGTTGCAAATTGGGTTTTGTGCAGCATGGTGTCTTCTACACATGTGACACAACAGTAAAGAAAACTCTAATTTTGGTGGTAGGGGTAGCTTAATTTAAACATTTTGAATAGAAAACATCTGGACTCCTCATTTCAAAGCTATTTTCACTTTGAAATTGATGGAGGTATCCTGAAAATGGGGTTAAAAAACCTGAAAATGAAACAAAGCACTCCTTTTTGGAGCTGGATGGTTGAATCATTCTGTCTCAAAGAGACTGTTTGCTTTAAAAGGTATGTAAATCTTATGTTGGGTCCCTGTAGTCACAATGGCCTTTGATGCATTTTGCAAGTGATGGCTTTATTTCTGTTTTGATTTTATACTACAGAAATTACATAGCTGAAATAATGAATGACTTGGTAATATATCTTTCAGTATTTATTGCTTATTTTCATCACAGTTCTGCCATTTTTATTCCCTCTGCAAGCCAGTACATCTTCCTGGATGTTAGAGACTGGTGAACTAAATAAATATAAAGCAGAAACTGTCTGCAGCAAAATTTCTATTAGAAGCTCTCCCTTTTCCATGTTAAATAATTATGTCCTATAAACCGCACAAAGGAAATAACAAAGTCAGCCAGTAAATCAGAGGCAGTAAGTAGAAAAAGGGACTGTTGATGGTGTCTTTAACTGCTGAAAATGGATATATGCATGAAGTAGCAATACTTTACAAACTCATAGTTATTTCTGACTTTATTGAAATGCCCGCTGCTCGTTACAGAGATTTAAGAGGTTGATGCTATGAAGTATAAGAGCTATATTTAATGAAAGTTGCAGCACTCTGGCTTTCTGGGCTACTGCAATTATGTTTTACACATACTGTAGAAGCATTAGGTTCACCTTTAACTGACCATCAAAACATCCCATGTTGTTATTCACAGAGATTTCAACATTAATTGCTTGTAATGACTGTAGAGTTTTTTGTTAATACTCCTACTTCCTGCTTGTGTTGTTTACATTAAAAATGATTGTGTTTTAAATATTATATGCTAAAATTTCAGGTACAGAAAAATTAAGATTAAGGGCCTAGAGTCAAACAAAGCACCTAACCGGGTATTTATCCTTTTACTGTAAGAACAGCTCAATTGGCCTTAAAGCATTTTGCTTACATGCTTAACAAAAGCCCGTGTTAAGAGCTTTGCTGGATTAGAAAGTGAAATAGCTTAAAACCACTATTTAGAGACCCATATAAAATAACTGGAATATCATTCCTCCTTTTTAGCTGTATTTTAATTTTAGAAAAAGGCTATTAATGAAAAGCTTTTCTATAGGCCAAAATAGCTATGTTACTGTCTTTTTTTCTACTATCAAACTTGTGGTCTGGGTTATGCCAAACTACCACATCCCAGTCTGAATTCAGTGTTTCTGATGGAATAACTCTGATGGATATGCAAAGCAGAAGCATGCTGGAAGCTCACGTAATGAGTCCCTCAGGAATAGCTATACAAGGCTCATATGGTTTAGGTGTCCTTGGATAACCAAAGTACCCTTTGACTTAAAATTCACTTCAGTACTCATTCACTTAAAATTATTAAAATTGTAGATAATATTAAATATCCAACAGGGACTGCACAAATAGAGTGAGCAAACAAAGGGAAGGATCTGCCTTCTTGAATGAGGCTTGGGATTTAAAGACATTTTTCAGAAAAAGGTTGTCCATTTGCATGAAACCTTCATCTTTAGAAGGATCCTGAAACCAAGTTTTTCACAAGTCCGATTTCCAAAGGGACAATTTTCATGCAATTTCTAATCAGATTGCATTTGAGTCAAAAGCTACTATCAATCAAACAAGAAGTTTGTCCATATAAATTAGTCAGAAATCTAAGATATTGGAAGATTTCCACAGCAAAATTAATTCACCCAGAGCCTATTCTGAAGTGAACAGCCATGTGTTACAAAAAAAAAGAGGAAAAAGATGGCAAAAAAATAGAATCCAGAGGTGGCAAACAAAATAAGTGCACTGAAATGCTGAAATGTTTATAAGATGTTAGAGGTTATTTTTCCTGCATAAAAATCAGCAAATTAGCAGTAACCAGATCAAACCTACCTGCCATTCAATGAGAGAGGAAGAGTGCAGCAAGAGGTGCCGTGCTCGCAAAATCTATGCATACTTCTAGATATTCTACAAATACACTTGTTATGTAAGTATTTACTGATTGTAAAATGTTAGCACAGAGGTATCATGTTTTATTTTGGCTTTCTTTTGAATATACAGTCACATCCTTACATACCATCCTTACATAGTAATTTTTATCGTCTCTTGGCGTCATGTGTTCTGGGATATCTAACTTCACAAAGGTTATTATTATCCTATAATTTGTCGCTTACAAACGTGGGCTACATTTTAGCTGCCAACAGCACAGGAATGGTTATAGGTTCCAGCTGAATATTTCCAAGGCATTTATGTGTTGTGGTTGCAATAGAATTATTCTTCAGATCACCCCACAAAATTAGGGAACTATGAGGTCATTTCCAATAAGCAATTACCACATAATTCACTGAGTGATTGAGGTGGGGTGCTGGGGGGTGGAGAAGAACTGTTGTTTCTTTTGTTTCTTGCTTATTGTGTGTTCCTTAAATGAGCACCTTAAATGGTGCAATAGGTAAAGAGCATGACCTGCAACTGTCCCTGAAATACAAGACAGAGATATGGAGAGAGTGTCCATTAGGAGAAAGAAATTAGAGTTAGATCAATGGAAATTGAAGTTACAAAGGATGCTGAAGGAACCAGAAGTGCATACTCATCACTAAGGTTCACTGGTGTTGTCAAGGTGTGGGTGCTGCCCTATTGATGAAAAAGCTATTGTACTAGACACAGAACAGTTGTTTTGGGTTCAGGGACTCATATAAATCCCTCTGTGTGTATCTCCATCTTCAGATTTACAGCTTGGGGGTTTATAAGGAAGAGAGGGCCATTCATACCTTGATTTGTTCTTTCCTGCAAGATCTGGCTCCAAGATCTGGAAACGTGCTGTGACATGATGAGTGAGGTTTGGCTTCATTTGTTTTCCTCTTTTCCTGCTTGCAATCCTTGCTCACACTCTGTGGGATTGCAGAAGCAATGAAAACAGCCTACATGGAGATGAAATACCTATTCTCATGGCATCTCAGAGGACCTGACCTGGGTGTAGGTGCATGGGAAAGGTAAGAAGCAAGAGAAGGAAAGAGATGGGGGGGATATTAAGGGCTGAGTTACCCTCAGATGTGCTTCAGGAGGTGAGGAGTGTTGGTTAATACTGACTTCCATGTCTTCTGGGCACTCATTTGAGTAACCCCTTTGCATGTTTTTCATTGCAGCTGTGGACACCTGTGTTGGTACCAGGACAGCACAGTGGCTGCTGTCCTTGTGCTGCTGACTGCTGACAGGCGGAAAGCAACTCTGATGCCCGGAAAGCAGATGGCTGCTCAAAACACTGGGCAATGTATTATCCATGCTGGAACACCACAGAGGCACCATCAAAGGATTGGTCTTCAGCTCTTCGTCTCCCTCTGAGGTTGGTGGTACAGGTATTGGAAAAAACAGAGTTATGCCAAGACTGAATGGTCTTGAAAATCCTTTTGTTTCTGACCAAATCCAACAAAAACTGGTGGCATAAAAGGTTCCCACTTCAACATCCTTGGCGATTGGATCAAAGCTTTTTTGACTGCTGACTATTATATTCTGCTACTCCAAAAATGAGATGGGCTCTGCCTGGAGAAAAATGGACTGCTGTTTGCATCAAGCCAGCAGGAACGTAACCACCAACATATTGAAAAGGTTTCATATGTAAAATGCTCAGCTTTGACGAGTAAGGCCTGAAGTCCTTATATGGTCTAAGATGGTTCTGGATTTGGCCAAAGTTCAGAAACTTGCTTTCTGTCTGTACAAACAAGCCCCTGGAAGTCCAGTCAAGACATTCCTAAAACAGAGCTTCTTACAGTTTAAAATTAATAGTCAGTAGTAAGTCATTATGATTTTACGCAATAAACCAGCTATAAGAGTTTGCAGCCAGTTCTTAAACTTCCAGGAACTGTGCTGTGGGATGTAATGTTTCTATAGAGATCTTTTGTTGTGCCACAAAATAGGTCCACAAATGTACAGCAGGGTGTCCCCTCTTCTACGATCCTTCTTATATCTCTCTGCCATATAGTACAGTGGTGCCTCACGCAACGCGCACACATCTTCCCATAACTGCATTGTCTAAAGATTCCTCGTGCCTTTCAAAAAGATGGAGAGTAGAGATAGAAAAATATGTTGAAATCTTCAGTTTTCAGAGGAATAAAATCTGAGCTCTACAGTTGCTGTTTTTGTTTCCCTATACTGGTACTTATATTCTACCCTTTTTCTCCTGCACATACAGCTTCACTGTATTTTTTGTTCATATTCTAATCTGAGTTAGAAATAAGTCTGAGATTTAGGAATGAGAGGTTACTAGAAAATATTAATGGAATACCACTCACTCAGATTTAAAATAAATAGCAATCTACTGCAACATATTGAAATGGAAATAGATTCTAAAATGTTTTTCTACATAAACAATTTTTTGTTGGAAGCTCAGGGAACTGGAGAGTTCCATAAACAAAGTTAATTTCTTTTAAAAATAAAGAAAATTGAAAGGAAAATAATGTATGGAGTAGGATTATTGATATACAACAAATTTACAATGAGCTATTTCTTAAAGCTCCTAAAACCAGTAAGAGAATATTCCTTCAAATGACTAAATTTCGTTATTTAAATTATTTTAATGGATTTCTGTAGACTTTATGCATACTGTTCTGTGTTAAATTAAACGATACTGTAAAAATAATTTTGCTGAGAGAATTGTTTAAAGAAACAGTGTAATTTCCATTGAAACTGCAAAACACTTTTCAAAATAATTTTAAATGTATAAACATGAACTGTTATAGTGGAAATCTGGCTCAAAGGATTAAGTGAGTTGTGACTAAGGACATATTTTTATTCTGATTTTTTTGTCTAGACACAGTTAACCAAAACAGTGAAATTTTTTAATCAATGACTTAAAAGACCCTTATCATTTTCTACAGATCAAGATTTTTTCTGCAAATTATAATAAAAAGAAAAAGATTCCAGAACTTCCAGAGCAATGCCAGAACAAATTAAATATTTAGAATCCATCCAAAGAGTATTAGTTTTAAACTATTTTTTTTTCCAACCATACTGGAGAATATTGTTTCTGTGAAAAAACCAAAAAGACAGTTTCTGAACACCAGAATTGATGAATAAAAGGAGCTGATCTCGCAACATGTTTGTTGAGAAATCATTAACGTGCTTCCCTATTTAAGAGCAGCTGGCACATCACAGAAGACTTTTATGAACATTCTGATTTTAATTAATCCCTTGGGGTTCTCCATTGACCTCAGGACAGTTACACAAGGATGAGATTTGTCTTCTTGTTAGAAACAATTCTGTTTATAAATATGTCTTTAATTTTGGTAGGAGCTGGGTGGATTCTTCACTCTTTCTTAGTAGAGCGCTATGAGTACAAAGCTGAGTTATTTGTTCATTGTTCGGCTGCTGCTTAATTAGACTTCTCAGTTCTAACCAAACTTGTTATGGAGCTCACCTGTTGCTGGGCTTGTGTTATAAACTCAGCTTTCATCACAGCCTTGCACATTCTTGTTTGTTTGCATCTATGGCGTGCTTTCTATGGTTTTCTAGATAAAAGAAGCCAAATTTGTGGCTTTCAAGACTTAGGTTAACCCAAAGGAGAAGGGCATGGTAGTACATGACTTCTTTTTCTTTTCAGCTGTGATTTCTGAATTCACATGAGCTGAGGACATGCAAAGTTACCTGGGAACAAACCAGCACAGATTAAGATCACAGTAAACCCTCTCATTAAAACCGCCCATCTTTGCCCTGACTGTAAATATTCCCATGTGTCAAACTAATCTTTGATCGCATTCGCAGCAAGTAGCTGTGATGTTACAAAGAGGCTTCTCAGTCACTTGAGGAACGAGTAGCAAGAGCTGTTGAACTCGTATAGTTACGTAAATGTCTATTTCCATGTCAGGAAGCTTGTTAATGTATCAATAAGGAAAGGTGGGGAGAGGAAGGCACGTGGGAGAAGAGCCACACACATGCCAACATTACGCCTTCTCCTTCAGGGGAAAGTGAGTCAGAAATTTTTTCCTTCCACACATCCTTGCTTTGAAGTGGTTCATTTTGGCTTGATTTGACTGTGCAGGAGACATTGCAAACCAGCGTTTGTGCAGATACTGTCAGCCCTCCGGTGGGTAATGAATGTGGTGTAGACAGACACCACAGCACTGCCCAAAACATGTTCAAAAACATCAATCACAGGGATTACACAATGTATTTCATACCTATTTACATGCAGAAATCTCAGCAGCTGGGCTAATCTTGTAGAAGCAAGTACAATTAGATGATATTTTATATGTATTATATACAGGGCTCTGTGCCAAGCTCCACGCTCATAAACAGCAGCGTAAATCCAGAGCAACTCCCTCAACTTCAGTGGAGATGACATCAAAGCTGAGCCAGGATTCATATTCTAGGTTGCTTCCCACTGCCTACACTATGTTGCCTAAACTGAACCCTGGCTGCCTCATTCCTGGCACCTTAAAGGAACAGCTACCAAACATTTTAGTCTTATTACAGAATAATAGTAGTGTGAATTGCTAGCAACGCTGGAAATAGTAACCTAACACCAAGAATTTGCTAGTATGGATTTTACACAAAGTGTGCGTGTTCTTGCGTGTGCTCCTATGCAACATTCATACAGACAGTATAGATGCATGTGCAAGCTCTGAAGAAAAGGAAGAGAAAGGGAACTTCAGCAAAACAACAGAGAGGAAAGTGACAGGGTGATTTCAAAATATTTTTCCAAACTTACAGCAGTAACAGGCAACACTTAGCTTGGTTATACTGGGGTAAAAAAATCAAGTGTTGTAGAGTGCGTTTTGGACCTTTGACATTACTTTTAAGTCAGTTTTCCCATTTTCTAGTGTAGTTCTTTAATGAGGATATCCTATGGCTTGGGTAGGATGGTCACACAACAAGAGCTTACAGAGAACCTACTTTTATTTGAATTTCCTGCAGTTATCTGTATCACATGATAACAGAGCCTGAAGACCTGTCTGTCTTTCTCCTTGTCCCCCTTGATGACTTTTGGGCAGTTGCAGCCATATCAGAGAGATGTAGAATTCTAAAATATATTAAATTCCTACAGGTTTCCTGATCTTCTGTGACTGGGTAGAGGAAAAAGACCTAAAATAGTGCTATTAGTGTGAGCTCTGAGCACTATTACTAGATATTAAGGGAAGCCACCCAGGAGAATGGAAGTTTAAATATTCCAGCCATAGGCAATGCTTCAGTCAGAGCTTGCACCTTATGAAGCGAAGAATGTCATTATTCACTGAGGCACACGTAACCAGACCTCATCGGGTCTTCTGCTCAGGGAACTGCTTCTTAAGCAATAAGAAATATTATGCCTCCATCCCAAAACCTGATAAGACATAAGAGGTTAAAATCTGAACGTGGTTTGAAGTCATTACGTTAGTTTTCTAATTAACCTCTAGCAATTTTCTAATTGGCAGTGTCCCTTTAACAGATGCTTTGAAAATCTATTCTAAAATGGTATCATTAATTTATTTCTGTGTGTTGAATTCTCTTTCTTTATGGTCTTTAAAAGTAAATTTTGATACATTTTAGCACCTTGCACAGGAAACTCTGGTGAGCTCAGAAGGATTTCTTGTGGTTGGATTTTAATCCAGAGCTTTCCAGCAACTTTTTAGATACAACCTTGACTTAAATAAAACTTAATATCCCCCATCGTCCTTAACTAGGACAGTCACTGCCCTCTCATCTCTGGATGGGAGGTCCCCTGGGAACTCTGCCATTCCCTGTGGAAGCTCCTTGTACCCATTGCATCCTCCACCATGGCTCAGCATCCACTGATGAAACAATCAGGCTAGTTCTCAAGATTTCAAGGAAAGTCTTGAGAACCAATATCCCAGAGCTCATGCTTGCAGCTGTCTGGGCAGTGGCTAGGAAATACGAATGCCTAGTTTTGTGCTTCCTTGCAACTGTTAACTGGGAAGTTTGAAGCTGACACATAAGGCACTGAAGACAAACAAATCATGTGCATTTAATTTAGTATTCAACTAAATAAAATTGGAGTTCCTGTAGCTCATCTTGAGATGGAAAAAAAGGACCATACCAAAAACATTAGTTTTCTAAATGCCAGCAAGTCTCACAGAGAGTTCGTATTTGAGTGTCACAAACAGCAAGCACCATGCTGCAAAGTATAAAAAAACTTGAATTCATCCTTGGATCCTCGGTGAGGGTGTATTGTGCTCATACTTGGAAAAGAAACGTTCAATTAACTTCCAGGAAGTCAATCTTTCTAAACTATAAAACCATAGATACAAGCTTAATGCCTGCAGTCAATACTTGGCTGCTGAAAGAGACCCTTTCACTTTGTTAAGCAGCACCTCCAGAGCCCTCCCCTTTCCCACGGGATGTGCTGTTCCCATCCCCGGTCACTGCAGTGGCTGAGGTGCACGTTTCTGTAGGGCCTTTCATGGCACGGCACGCTGCTCTACAGTCGTGCTTTCTGCCCCTGCCGAAATCCTGTGGAGAGAGGGGGAAAGGAGGTTCCCTTTGAAAACAAACAAAAAAAACAAGCAAGAGAAGAAAATGCCTATTGACACCTCGCCGTGCCAGCGCCGCCTGTGTGTGCTCTCCCGGGCAGCCCGCTGTTGGCTAAACCAGCCATGCAGTGAGCTGAACTGATTGCTTTCCTCCCGCTTGCCCCGGCGGCAGGGAGCCAAAGCCCGTTGCCTTATCTGTTGGACTATGCCTTGGCACCCACGGGGGATGCCAAGAGCATCGCTTCCCAGAAGACACCACCTGGGAGCTCCCCCCGCTGTCTTTGGCCAGCTGGTGGGCTCCTGGGACTGCCGGTGACCTTTCCTGTGTCCCACCTCTCCCCACCAACTGCTTAGCGTCTTGAACCTGCCACGGTGGTGCCAGAATGGGCAGAGCTTGTGCTCCCCAGCCACGCCAAGCACTGCCCTTTGAATGGGAAGCAGCAGCGGCAGCCTCTTGCGCCTGGGGATGGCTTGGCCACCGACTGCTGGCTGTGGTGTTACTCATTATCCCAGCCGCACGCACGGCTGGAGTTATGATGATTTCTACCAGCTTGAGGATAAAACCCTAAATGTACAATTTCCTGCCCTTAAGGCCTTGGCTTTCCAGGATATTTCAAATGTGGGCCTCTCATTTAAACGAAATAGTGGACTAAGTGCCGAAATCTCACTCAGGTATTGGCTTTAGGCTCTTCTCATCGCTTTCCAAGCAATCCCTCTTAAGCCGGGAAATCTAACAAAAACAGGCTTGTTCAGATGCACTGCATAAGTCAACTAAAACTGAAACCGAAGGACAGCAGTAGGAGAATTGGGGTCTGGAAGGCAAAGGACTAATTAGCTGTGGTGCATTGAAAGATCTGATAACAAATACAAAGCAGAACGGTTTTTAGACGGTCTGCATCTGACAGAGAAGACTCCTGTTGTTTCTTAACCAAGCAGGAGGGTAATGAACCTCTTGCTGTGCCGGTTCGTTAGGACTGGAATGCATTGTGACTAAGGAAAAGAAAAGCAGCTCTGACACTTATGACTGATGAGGGTTTTTTTAATGAGATGAGCTGGCCTGACTTTAAAATGTTCAATAGATTTGTGCACGGTTGAGTAGAGGTTGCTTCATAATTGTAATGATATTGCAAAGTAAATGCAGACCAAGTTACATGAAACCAGTCAAATGCAGTATTCTGAATTTCTGCAGAGTTATACTTACAGCATATATCTAATGAATATGGAAATTGGCTGATTTGGAGATAAAAGGGTGTTAAAAATGGTTCCTTGGAGCTCCTTCTCAGGCTTGTGTTTTGACACTTCTTTTTCACCTTGTGCTTGCTGTGCCAGGCTTCTGTGACTGCGGAGCTTGTTTGAATTCTGAGTTCTTAGTACTGGTTTTAATTTTAGTAATAGAGTTCATTTGGATTTTGTCTGGTCTCTGCTGTGCTAAAACACAGCTACATGAAACCACCGTTTTTTTAGTGGATGAATCTAACAAAAACTATCAACATTTACAACACTTACAACACTTAACATTTACAACAAGCAGATCAGAAACTTCAGTAAACATTTAGGAACCTGCTCATGATTATCTTGACAGTGACTCTTCTGAGTTAAAGCAGGCCAAGAGCAAACCCTGGAGAAACTGGTGTCTGCAAACTGTAGACTTCAAATAACGGTTAAAAATCTACTTGTCATTTCAGACTCCTTGGAGATTTTCCCTTATTTCGTCCAATTCAGGAGTTCAGTTTCTTAATTTGTACAGTTAAGCCTTCCTGAAGAAATAAGAAGCATAAGGAGGAATTACTCCATCTGTACCCTGGCATCACATTGGATTTCAGGATCACTGGGTGCAGCAACTTGTTTTGATGAAGCAGTAAGAGGTTTCTACAAAGACTGACATTTCCCATCTCTGCTTTCTGCAGTGGATGCCACCAGCCCTGGAGCCACCCCGTCGACATCTGTGCCATCTCCTGTGCTGCCAGAAGGAGAAGTCGATGGCCACTTTTATTTTTGTGCAAGCTCTACAGGCAGGGCTTGCAGGTGATGCAAAGATCCACTTGCCCCAGGGGAAGAGGCAGAGAGCACCTTCGGCAGGAGAGGAGGGTGTCCCTCCCTGGGGTGGGACAGAGGACAGACAGATATTGACACAGCACGTAAAGAGCTCTCAGTTGCCAACCTACGTGCCCTTAGGTGTCCTGAGTGACTTCTAATGAAATGGTCACTTGTGGAAAATAACCTTTACGCTGGAGTGCATTCAAGCCAGGAGGGTTGAGGCGTCCTGATGGAAAGGCAGTGAAAATGCTGTTTCACTGGGTGGATCAGATGGGGTCCCACCAGGCACGCAGACCCCGTGGAGTGGGCAGGTTGCCTGCAGCCCCATGTGTCCCCCATCGTGTGTCCCACTGTCCCCACGGGGAGAGGAGCCCTCATCTTCCAAACCTTGATGCAGCAGAAGGGCACATTTGAAGTGTTTATTTGGGGAACAAAAGCTTCCTTATACCTTGACAGCGGGGCTGCCTTCAAAGCCCTCGTTCAAACAGAGCTGTGTTTATCGAATTCCTCTGCGCTGAGTATATACATGCCTGAGATTTTAATTCTTTCGTAACTGTGAAACACTTAGTCTTATTTCTATCTGGGGCATTGGGATGGGAATTATTCGATATTTGTGCAAATTTTGGTGTGTTTGGATCAAGACTGGGCAGAAATCAAGTGTGCGGGACTTCAGAAGTTTCCCTGGGCAGAGCGACTCGGGAGGAGGGAAATCTCTTCTCCCCAGTGGCCCGTTTTGTGACAAAGTGTGTCATAAAATCTCAGACATGGAATAAAAAAGCCCACATATTGCTTTTGATAACTACTCACCCTCAGGCTTTCCGAACAGATGGGAGCACTAAACACCAAAATTCTTCAGCTTACAAACTGGCAAAAGGCCCGGTAGCGCTGCTAACAGAAGGAGTTGTATGAGCTCTTCATTATTTACAAATTGAAATTCTTCTGGAAAGAATTACTATAATATGTAGGACATGATCCCAGGTTTTGGCAAAATGTATTAGTAACATGAGCTATTGATCCTAGGAATTAAATTAGATCTTGGAAGGTTAAAGTGTGATGTTGTCTAATGTATCAGGAACTTTACCTCTAATGGAAAGTTGTTTACACCTGTTGCGAGTGCTTTAGTTAATGCATGAAAGTTGGTCTTTCCATGAGGGAATAGGCCGGCCGTTCCTCTGAAGCGGTGCCTGTGGAAACCAGGCGAGCAGCTCTGGGCTAGAGGCGTGATTAGAATATCACTGCCACAGGACCAAAGTGCTACATCTACTTTAGCTCCTTTTTTTTTTTTTGTCAAACGCAAACTTTTGGTTCCCAGTATCTCATTGTGGAAACTTCCTGCAAATAATTCAAAACTCTGAAAGCTGTTTATTAAAAGAATATTTTACGAGGTGGGTTTTTTGCTTCTAGGTTCTGTCAAACCAGTTTACTTTTAAGGATTCAACTATATCATATCCCACTAGGTACTAGCATAGGTACTGCTGCCTCTGTAGCGCATCATCAAACAGGGTTTTTAAGCATTGGAAATAAAATGGTGGGAACAGAGGGCTCAGCTATACAGGGCTGTTTCTGTAATTTCAAAAAAGTAAGGAGCTCTGGGTTCTGAGGCCGGTGGGAGCTGGGAGCTGCCGATGCAGGCAGCCGTGAGGCAGCGAGGAGAGCTGCTGGGAGGGGAGCGGGAAACATCATGCAGACATTTCCTGCTTCCCAAGGAGTTTCTGCCAACATGCTTCATCTCTAATTTGGGAAGGGAGGATGCCATCTGGTATAGCGGCTTTGAAGGGAGTATGCCCGTGGTTTATGTTGCAGGTGGCAGCTCCGGCGGGACGGGGTGGAGGGAGACAGCCAGGCACAAATTCAAGGAGCGGTGGTTTCCTGCTTGCCACATAACATCCCTCCCCACGGGGTACCCATCAGTTGGAAGGGGATGCGCCTTTCTCCGAAATACCTTCCTCATTAAACTTTCACTGGCACTCCTATTGTTTCCCTTAAATGTTTCGATGTTGACATGTTGTTTTGTTGAATAATTCCTGTCCATCTCTGTTTAGTTTCCCTGCCTTCAGTAGGCTGTCAGCGCTCTTTGATTTGCCAGGCTTATGGCAGTCACATAACAAGGAAACTTGCAATATGAATCAGTGATATATAAGTGTCTCCCAGAGGACGCAAGTGATGGAAATCCCAGTTATTGGTTATTATTGTACCAGTGGGAACTGAGGGCTGGGAAAGAGATCATCTTACCAGTCTCACTGTAGTAAACAGAGCCCCTTCTTTGTTCCCCTGAAGCCACTAATTGCAATGGCAGTTACGTTCAGGATCCAATTTTGGGACCATCCACACGGAGTAAGGGAGAACTGTTTGAAGCATTCGGATTATCCTGCAGGCTCGAGCTTTCATTGGTTTCGAGTCAGAACAAGGTCTCCAGAAGGCAGTCAGACTATGATCGTTTCTGCAATGCACTTCAGGAATATCCAAACCAGCTTTAGCCACGAAGCAATAGAGCTCTTTTTTTTTTTTTTTTTTTGGACCACACTATCTCAGCATTACACTGTAAACAATACTACTGTTGTGGCCTCAGCTCAGCCCTCATATTTGGACACTGTCAGCTGGAAACACACAGAAAGGAGCTATGTGGCATAGGACCATAGGGAGTTTAGAGGAGAGCCAGGGCAAAGAGCTATAAAATATAGCTGGAGTTAAGCAGTATGGACGGAAACCTGCCTATCCAACTTGGCTTCAAGAACAGGGTTTTGCCGCGAAAAAATAGGGCTTTTTTTTTTTTTTTTTTTTGCAGGAGTTGTGCAAGCTTCATCTGAAGCCTGCTGTTGCTGCGCCGTGCTTGGAAAGCTAATGGGAGGAAGGAGGCTCGGGCACTGTGTCTTTGGATGGCAGCAAAGGCAGAGTGTTTGTTCAGCTGCGCACGTGAAGGTGGGCAGGCTCTTCCCCCTGCTGAGGAGTTTAGTAGATCTCTCACTGTTTTATTCCCCAGTCTTTGCTACAGAGGACTACGCTGCATTTTGGTTTTGCAGGAAATCTTAGACTCCTGCTCCTGCCAGCTTGCCTGTATGGGGCATCAATAAAAAGTGAATGAGGGAGCCAGGCCTCCTTCCATGCATTTGCACTTTTAAAGCAGATCTTTAAAAAAAGAACACCACAGTTTGAGCAGTGCTCTAACTAGAAAAATTCTGAGGGACAAATATTAATCGTTTCTGTTCAGCACAAATGTCTATGGTTTATCTACAGCTATCTGCCAGCAGGTCCTGAGGCAGCTGGGTTGTGTTACTCCCTTCTCCCCCATCCTTCTGGTGTATTCTTCATTAGCTTAATTCTTTAAATAAATATTGTTCTTTCCCACCGTTGTGAATGCAATTGTCAATCATCTGCCAAGTGGCTTAGCAGCTTGAGCCCACATCCTGAGACCGGTGAAAGCTACAGGCACTGGCCCTGCCCTTACACCTGCTGCAAGCAGGCAGGTGAGAAGCCATGCAAGCAGAGAGAGCTTTATGAAGGAAAAGGGGACATGGTTATCAGTCTGGGAAAACACAACACCATTACCTTTGGAAATAGGGTTGAGTGCCTGTTCTTCTTTTCCAGCAACTGCGAGTGACCTCCCAGCTCCCACCCTAGCTGCCAGCAAAATTGTCCCTTCCACCAAAATCCTCCCAAGGGGGAGGCAAGAGGAGGCAGAGCCTTGGAGCAGTTGCAACAGCTTCAAAAGGAGCTGCTTGCCCCAACATACAAGGTCTTGGGGGCCATCTGTTCTCTCAGAACCCAAGTTCATCAACAGCAATAGTGTTAGTGAACCTGTGAGTAAATAGCTCGTGCAAATAAAACCCAATTGAAGCACCTCTCCAGGGAAAATAAAAGAGTTTTAAGATGGTGATTGGACTCGCAGGAGCAACACGAATTTGTTTAGCAGAGGACTTAGATGTTTTAGAAAGTGTTTTCCTCCTGGTGCAGACACCAAACTGCTTCATGTTCTCTGGAAAGAGGTAACAGCCACAGGCTGCTCAGCTCCAATACCAAAGGCAATCCAGCTGCTGAGCTGCCATGGAGTGGGGCAGGAGTAGGCATATGCCTACCTACATGCACACATCCATGCGCACATCAGGCAGGAGACTGCCAGAGCTTTCTCTAAATGATTTCAGCAGAGTGTTTTGATTTCTACAGTCTGACACATTCCAGCCATTTAATGAGAATCTGGGGATTTTTATTGAGATCACATTTAGGGAACTGAGCAGACTATTTTCCTACGGGAACATCAGTCCTATACCTTGCACGGAAATGGAAGTTGCCCTTAAATTCTTTTATTTACTTTTTAAATCCCGGGTCTTACAGAATACAGGGAAGTGAAACAAGGTGATATATAACTAACAGAAAAATGTGAAATTCTTTTCAAAGGCTTGACATTGAAATGCATGCCTGAAACTCACTGTTGCATGAGTTAATATCAGGCAAGTGAAAGCAACTGGCTATGAATAGAGGCAAATTTCTGTTTAAAATATGAAATGCACTCCACAATCAAGAACAGCTCTGTAAGGTTATTTGTCAGGATGTCACCGTGCTGCACTATCACAAATTGATTTCAGGCAGAGGATCATTGAAATTATATCTGACTTGGCCAGATGCCAGCAGCATTCAAGAGGTTATGATTTCCAGGAAAAAATTATGATTTCCAGGATGACAACATGGTCTCTATCACCTGCAGAACTGTGAATTGTAGGTTAGTGGCTCCCAATTGTTTTGTAAGAAAGGCTCACTAGAGAAAATTGATAGTATTATATGCCTTTCCCTCCACCCCCAAAATCCTGCTCCTTTTCCTCCTGCCACTTGCCGTTAGTGTTGCTGCTATTACCACTCTCCTCTCCTTCTCTGACCACCCAACACGGGATTCCCACCGTGTCCTCCTCTCCTTTTGTCATTGCCTCTCAGGGGGCACCCAGGCAAGTGCTCTGTCAGTGGTTTTTAGCTGGCACCTGCCCAGCTGTTTTTGGAGAGATGACTTGAGAGTGTCGTGTTTTCTCCCTCTACCTGAAGATGCTGCAAAATGCTGATGGGCTTTTCAGTAAGTAGTTGCATCTGTTGAGATGTGTGCTTTTCCCATGTTAGAAAATATGTGTTTTCCTAACCACTGAGGACTGTAAATAAGTGTTCTCAGGTCTGAATGTATCATTAGACTACCCTGATGGTATTACATTTACATCCAACAGTTCCCAACAGAACAAAGATCACTACAACAGCGAGGATAGTGTGAGGAAGCAGTTTGAAAAAATCTGCAGTTGATTAAAAAACTATCTGAAACAGCACTTTTATAATGATGATGGAGGAGATGTTTGAAGTTTGGAATAGGATTAATTGATCATCTTGTTTCACTGATACTTTTTACAAGTTTGTATGACAGCAGAGATGAATAGCTTATTTTCAGCAACTTCATCTCAAATCATATAATAAGAATTAGGGTTTTTAACCCTCTACCACCATATCATGTTTATGAAATATCTCTTAAAGTTCTCTTTTCGATCCTTTTATTATCGATTCTGCTAACCTTTCACTTGTGCACTTTAATAAAAAGCCATTCTTTTGTGAAGAAACATCATGACTGCAGCTGAACTGAAGCCTATTGGTGACTGTGAAAAAAGGGTTATTGTATGACCCTTTGGACAACAGGTAGCCCCACAAAACCAAGTGTCACGGGCTGAGTTAGATCAAGACATGCTGTTAAAACTACTGTCTCGTATTTGCTGGAGAAACTGGTTCTGTCAACTGAATTGGTAGCGGCACCCAGTGGCTAAAATATAGACTGCAAATTTTATTAGCCCAAAGATTTCCCAACTCCAATGTACTCGTGTCCACCAGGTAAAAAGCTTCCAGCTAAGCTCAGGGAGATCCTAGCAAGGGGAAGCTGTTTCCAGCCTCTCTCAGGAGTACTAAAAGAGTTAGGCGTTGAGGTATCTAATTACCCTTGTAATACACCTTTTTCACTGAACCAGCTAAATATAATTATTTTCCTAAAATTATTTTCCTGTGCAACTGCTGCAGTTGCCATGGGAGGGTTATATAACGATTTGTGGGAAGGGATGTGATCCACATAATTGCAAATAGGAAGCAAAATATCTGCAGTGAGCTCCTGGCTATATATAGTCTATGTTATAAAATACTATAATACTCCCTGCCTTTGACATTATATATATTTCTATATGTATATACATGTTACATATGATCACACGTGTGTGCACGCGCATGCACATGGAGCGTTTTGTAGGAAACCCCAGGATATCAACACCAAGAGTCCACTATTTGCTGGTCCACATCACTCACTGTTTAAAAGCTGACGTGAAGTTGAGCAGTATCCACACGTCATGAATCAGTGCTTGTGGAGGAGACACCGGGGCTGAAATACGGGCCCCCTGAACGCGTCTGTCCTACACGGGCACGAGGGCAGCTGATGCTGTGCTTCCCCGCAGGCTGCATCCCCTGGTCTGGGTAACAGGGGCAGCAGAGCTGCAATGGCATGGGCAAGGTACCTACGTTAACCGAGATGTGCCAAGCATCCCTTAAGCATGTAGAAAGGCTTCTGATGCCATATCTTCCCTGCTGCTGGAAAAACTCTCAGTGATTTCCCCGAGACATGGGTTTCTCACTGCACAGCCTTGGACCTTTGGACTGAGTGCCAGGACCCTTTCAGGAACCTCAACCTGGGGTGGGCAGCGGGATGCTTGTCTGTAGGTAAGCACCCACTCTGACAGCAGCAGCCGGAAACATCTTGTTGTAATAATAAATATATTTCTAAATACTCAGCCAAAGCTCTTAGTGCACCACATAAAAGTAAAATAACCTTTTCAAGGCAGTGTAAGATCAGTACTAATATGAAAACCAGAAACACACCCTTCACGCGAGATAATGAACACAGATGGCGTGGGGTGCAGGTGGTTACAAGTGTGTGGCCTCCCGTGGTAGTCCAGAGAGATAACCTGGAGTGTGGAAAGATGGGAAGGCACAAAAAGAAAACCAGGGAAAAGCTGGCTGATGCAGAGGCAGTGAGAGTGAGCCCTTGCAGAGGACTCACCACAGCCCAGCCCTCGCCTGCCGGCTTGTGGTCGTAACTGCAGATCACCACTGACCTCACAAAGCCATCTGCGAAGCTTACGGGGAAGCTGCCAAGTACACTCATCATAAAGATGTTTAAAAACATGCACCAGCAGGTGCCAAGTTTTCTGTCCCTTGTGCACCAAGAGAAATGCCTAGCAGGACAGTTTCCAAACTGGTTTCTGTTCTAGTTATCTCTCCTAGTTGTAAGCCTCCCTCCTACCACGCACCTCCTACTTTAAGCACCGGAGATAAACACACCTACTGCTCAACTGGTTGCAGATGTGATCCTCACCTTGTTGAGTTGTTCCTTTGGGAAGTACTGGCTGAGAGTACATCCTCCCATACAAACGCTTACTTCTAAGAGGAAGATGTTGGAGTTAGGAAGAAGCAAACAGCTGGAGACACACATCCCTGTCTCTAACCCCCACCCCTCTGCAAGGGTTTCCTTTACCCTCAGTAGAAGCAAATGCATTTCAGCCACCCACCTTCACAGAGACTTTCACAGGCTGGACCATGAGCTGGATACGCTGGGGCTTCCTCCATTTTCACTCTCCAGCTGCTGGGCAGACATCTCAGGCAGCAGGATGGGACAGGAGAACTTTAGTGATAGTTTCCTAAATAGCCAGAGAAGACCTGCTTGTTCATTCAGGCCCTGCCTGTATGGTTAATAAAGCACAGGAATAGCTCCTCTTGGGAGGCAGAGGACTCTCCACCATTGATGACTCTTAAAATAGGAGAGACAAAAATCTCTTGAGAATGATTTACTTGTAATTGTTCTTCCATTATGAGAAAGTGGATGGACTAGAGGACCTCGTAAAGTACTGTTCAGCCTTATTTTCGATTGTTTCTAGTTGCGACTGAAATTTTCAGTCTCTAGAATTCTCTGAATGATGTGAAGGGACTTACTACATTGATTACAATACCTAACAACAACACAAAAAAGAAAGAACAAAAATAATCCAGTACACTGGGAACAGTGATACTTCTTCATAGCAAATGTAAAGTCTTATTATGGCTTAAGTTCATTAAATGCTGATTAGTTGTGGTCAATTAAAAAAGTACTGATTGATACATGAAATAAAGTTTGTGTTGCATTTAAACTTGTACCTAAAAGAGGTTCCACATTCCTTTTTCATGCTTCAGTAATTGCTGTCTTTCATATCTGAGCTAATTCTTCTACCTTCAATAAATATGTATTAGGGAGATATTTTCTCATCAGTTTTCCCAGGCAATACTTTGAAAATTTTCTGCCTGCAAAATGTTTACCTTATTTTGCCTTGCTGAAGCTTAGTGGCCTCTGCAGCCATCATGCTATGAGGGACCTCCCCACTCCTCACAGTGGTAGTAGAGAGGTCAGCAACCCCAGAAGGACTTGTGAGAGCTTTTTCCTAATCACTGCAAAATGCAGGATGTTCCAAAAGGATGAGAGAGTGAGAACCCCCTTCCCCACTCCCCTCCTGCCAAAAAAACAGTTTGAAGGGGGAGAAGGAGTGATAAATACAGAGCACTGGTAGAGAATGAGAGATAAAAGCAAATGCCATCCTAGCATGAGAGAGAATTTCACTGAATTTCACTGAATTTTTAGAGTTGGAAGGGACCATAGAGATCATCTAGTCCAACTCCCCTGTTATGTTATTGGCCTGAGTTTGGGATGAAGATACGAAGCACGAATGCATAACAAATCTTCCTGAATAAATGGCATCATCCCTATACACACACACACATCTCTCTTTTCCAGCTATTCATTATTCCTGTCTGCTCAAACCCGGTTCTCTTCAGCAAGATAGAGACAGAATCTCAATCACAAATTTGGTGGGATGTTGTGGAACCACCCAGGCAAGACCAACTCTGCCTGTCATTCCTTACCAAGGTTTATGCTCTTAAATACTGCCCAGTGAGTTGAGACTTTGCTGTCCTGATGTTTCCTAATGTCAAATCTGAAGCTTACTGTAAGTTTCCTGTCGTGCAATCAACAACGGGAACAAACAGTTTCCTTTCCTGTTGCGTAGTTGAAGATCACCACAACCCTTCTCAGTTTACCCTTTTCTCTTTTCCTCTGGAGAAAAATAAATTCAATCCAGTTCTAGTTAATCCAGTCTTGTCTTCAAAGGCCCATTCTGTTTTTTTGTTGCTTTCCATTGGTTCTCCTCTTCCTTGAAGCGTGATGCCCAAAGCCAGAGGCAACACATCAGCTGCAGCCTTGCCATTGCTGAGCAGAGCAGAAGGATTGCTTCATGCTCTTGCAGACAATATTTCTGCTTATACAGAAGTTTCATCTTCAAGTGATTTGGCACAAATGCGTGATGCTGGTGACTCATATCCCAGCATGTGACAGGATACCCCATGGATCCTTTTCTGCAAAACTGTGGGTTACCTTGTTTCTCCAAACCTTGTGCCTGCAACGCTGGTTGTTTCAGTTACATGTGGAATCTTCTACTTTCAAGGAACTTGCATCATCTTTCTAGCCATGGGTTTTACAGATGAAGAAATTATGTGGCTTTTTCTTCTTGTTTATTGAATTTCATTCTATTTTTCCCCCAGGCCACTTCTCCAATTTGTAAAGATTATTTTGAATTATAATCCTGCCTTCCAAAATGTTTGAAGCCCCTCCCAGCCTGGTGGCTGCCAACACTCACTGCAAACAATGACACCAAGAGACTTTTGAACACAGCTGCTAAATGTTGTCTTTTTGCTGAGCTGCATCACCTATGGGTCCTTTTTTGAAAGCATTTTCCTTAGCCTGGATTAAGAGACTCTAAGTACCTTGAAAAGGGAGAGACTTTATTTACTGCTACTCTTCTAAACACATCTGGGCTGGCAAACTATGTTAATCCAGAGCATTCCTGCAAAGATTCTATATCTGGTGGCTCTTCCCTGTGTAAAAAGCAAGCTTTTTGTTTTGCTCTGTTTTGCCTGGCCTCCACATACTTCTGTAACAGATCTAATTCTTGAACTACCTTTTTGAATCCAGGCGGAGCTACATATATGTCTATTCATTTTTTTATTTTTTTTTTTAAAGACAATGATTCAAAGGCTTTTTGTATATGCTGAATGTTCACAGAAATACTTAACAGAAGTGCTCATGCAGAAAGCTAGTTCTTGCTATGGTAAACTTTGGATCATTATCACATACCTTACACTATCACAGAGATTCAATATGTATTTTTGGCTGAATGTCATGTTATCTGAAGGATTATTTGGATGGGAGGTCTCATAATAGATTATTTGATGAATTAATGAATACAGAGATCATGAGATAAAATGATAAGCATACGGAGAATATAGAGATACAGAGAACACTATCAACCCTCAAGCATTGATATTGCAGACAAACAAATTATGGCTCTTTTAAAATTCCTTTGAATTTTTTTTTTACTTTGAATTCAGACAAAATATTCTATTCTGTTTCAGATCCTCCTTTGGGATAAACTGCTATTGCTTCATTGACCACAGACTTCTGACATTTTGTACTAACTGAGGACTTGCCTTTGTTATATTTCAACAGGAATATTAAAAGCTATATACTGTTCACATGAAAAAAAAAAGAAAAACCAAACCCAAAAACTGTATCTGGTATCCTTTCATGTAGATTAAGACGTGGAAGGTTTTAAAGCACAGTATGCATCAGTAATTCAAGCTCTATTTCAGTTTCAGACTGTACAGTAAATATTTAATTTCATATAACTGGTAAGATTATAATACATAGAGGATTATTTGGACAGATCTTCTAGTAGATCTGTGCTTTTAGAAGTACTAATACAGGCTGGGTGGAGAATGGATTGAGAGCAGCCCTGAGTAGGGGGACTTGGGGGTGTCAGTTGTCAAGAAGCTCAACATAACCCAGCAATGCACGCTGGCAGCCCAGAAAGCCAACTGCACCCTGGGCTGCATCAAAAGAAATGTGGCCAGCAGGTCAAGGGAGGTGATTCTGCCTCTCTACTCTACCTCGTGAGACCCCACCTGGAGTACTAAGTCCAGCTCTGGAGCCCCAAATACAAGAAGGACACAGACCTCTTGGAGAGAGTCCAGAAGAAGGCACCTCTTCTATGAAGCCAGGCTGAAAGAGTTGGGGTTGTTCAGCCTGGAGAAGAGAAGGGTCCGGGGACACCTTACAGTGGCCTTCCAGTACCTAAAGGGGGCCTACAGGAGAGATGGGGAGGAACTCTTTATCAGGGAGTGTAGAGCAGGTATAGCATCCACCATCCTTGTTTTCGTCTGGCCATCCAGAATCCTCTGGCTTCACATTCATAATCAGGATTCCATTTGAGCAAGACAGCAAATAGGGCATGCAGCATAGGTTTGTTGCCCAGATTTGGCATTGAACAGTGTCCCAGACTGAAGGGAGAGGAACAGAAGGGGGAAACTGTGGGAATACTGGGTGTTTACACCCCATATACTGGGGTGTAAAAAACTCCTATGGCAGAGGGAATTTGTAAGGAGCAGACAGCATTGTTAGGAGCATGAAGACAAACATGCATGAAATATGGGGTGATTAGGATGGTAAAAATAAGAAGATAATAGACCGAGAAGGAGGGTGGGAGTGAGAGAGAGAGATAGAGAGAGAAAGAAGAAAGAAAGACAGAGAGACAGGAGGGAAGGAAAGGAGGGAGGCAGGGAAGGAAATGGGCAGAGCAATCCCTCTGTCAGACTCTTCATTGCAAAAGCGTCAGCAATTAAAAGACTGGAGATTGGCTTTCCAAATGGTATTCCAGATTGATGTATTGGGGGTACAACCATCAACTAACAAGCTCTTCAGGGTAAACTTGTTGGTGAATCATCAGAGACAATGACAATTCAATCAGATCCTTCTCAGAATGAACAGAGTGAAGGGAAATATTATTAAAAAAAAAGAAAAAATTTCAAGCAAATTCATATCAAATTAAGTGGTTTGTCCCTGTTTTCTTCAGAGGCACTGCTCTTCAACAGCATTCAAGGAACGGCAAGCTCTTGCATTTAGCACATGTCACTAATTAAAAACTATTATTGATGTAATTAAAATACTTAATTCCACCGCTCTCTGGTGGCAAAAGTAATGTATATCTTGGGTCTTTCTTTATCTCAGAGTGGGAGCACTGAGGAGATAATTTGGCAAAAACTACCTTTGTAGCCTCTGGATACAAAATTGAAAGTTCTCTTGGTTAATTTCATTAGCTTAATTAATTTGGCTAACTTAATCAGACTTTCATTGAACCAAGGAAAAGACTAAGTACTGCTGTAGTGTTGATAATGGTTTTAAAAAAAATGCTCATTAAAAGATTGTTGATACCCAGACAACCCCAAAAAAATCTTCTCTATAGAAATAGGGGAGGATTTATATGCCAAACTTGTCTTTCCCTCTGTCGTCTTTTTGATTCCTCTTAGATGACACTAGAAGAAAAAAAAATCAGCTTGCAGATGGCAGCCTGCAGGCACTGAATACCCTGCAGCACTGGGCTGGTTCCTCTGCCTCTACCGTCCTGTTTCCATGCAAAAGCCTCTTCAGCACAAACAAAAAGGGGGAAGCGACACTGAGACACAGGAAAAACAATTGCCAGAATGATGAATAAGGAGTTAAACTTGGGTCAGCTTTTACCTTTCCTTGAAGATTTGTTCCTGGAAACCAGCCATGGAGCCAGGGAAGAAAGGTCAAGCACCAGCAGTGAGAGATCAAGACTGGTCTGAACACCGGAATAGTTTTCAGGCAACCCCCCGAGTGGAGTTAACATCTTTCATTGCCTTCCTACACACAGCTAATTGCAAAGTTATTTTTTACTGATAAGCCATTCATTTCACAGCATAATTGCATAGATCTTTAACTTTGGGGAACAATACAGTAATTTTTCTTTCTCTCACCAAGAGTACTTCAAAATACAAAGGTCAGTATGCAAGGACAAGTAGATACATGCGTAAATAGATGCGTGCGTAAAACACGCATTTGGAAAAACATTTTGTTTCCTATTTCAAAATCACTTAATTCCATCCGCCTCTCTGTATTAACCTGTCTAGCACCAGTGTGTTGTTTACATCTTTACTTACAAAAGAAAAATCCAAGATGCCTCTCTGCAGACATGCTTGACTCCTCTCTAGCATAGCTAAGTATTTTAATTTGTAAAACTGGGTATGTGGAGGCCTGTACACCCGGTAACAACTGGATGCCACAGTGGGTATTTCAGGTGGGATCTCTCCCACAGTCAGTGTCCGGGCTCTGGGAGGGGAGGACTGTAGGAGGGTAGGAGTCCCAGGCTGATGGAGGAAAGTCGCATGGAAACTGGAGTTTCTGGCACATGAGAGATTGTGGAGGATCCTTTTCCCAAACTGCGCTGGCGAAGCAGGTTTGGTATGCTGTCATCTTTTAGTCCACATACTGGAAAGTGAAGGATGCAACATCAGTGTTACAGTGCTGAAGGGTGGACTTGGACTGTTATCTGAGTTTAGACCTAACTGATGCAATTGGGTCTAATGGCAAGCAAAAGGAACACTTCCTATTATAATTAGTGGAAGGGTATTTGAATACTTTGGAAACTATTTATAGTTGGGGCTTGTTCCTTTGTATATAGTACCCTCTAGTACCCTTCTCTTAAAAGTTAACAACTACGTCTGTCTATCTGCTACAGTGGCATATATCTGTAATCTGACTCAATTCCCAAGTGATGTCTTTGTGTCAGATTACGAAACTCTGGCTGTGGCCAGATTAACAACCACAACTAAAAGCTGGAGGTATAAATAACAGTAAGCGTGTTTACTCACATCTGCAGTGGGATTGCACAAAATTTGTATCATTTCGGGAAATCAGAGAAATGGGGGAAATACATAGTACTTGATCCATTCGGAACCTATTCTCATCCTGGTGCATATCAATATGCAATAATGCTACGATGGCTCCTGTACCAGTTCTATAATTAAAGCTGAGATTCTTTAAAGCAGTCATTCATTTTGCTTGTCTCTCTGGAAGATTATAGCATCTTATTCCCAATCTTGGAGCACTTGGTTTTCTTTTTTCAATTCTGAGTGACCATTCCAAGTTTAACTTGAAATACATTCAATGAACAAATTTTAGCATGCATTTTAACTTTTCTATGATTTTAAGGTTCTTATTAGTGGAATGACACAGGCTTTTCAAATCCTAATAGGTGAAAATTTCTTGAATTCAGTTGCAAAAAGCTCTGTTTTTAAAAAGCTCCTGTTAAACTTATCCATTAAAAAGTGTTATCCCTTAAATGCTATGTTTGTTAGAAATGAATAGGGTGAGACCAAAACTTAGTAAGACAATGGTGCCAGAGATAAGAAAATACTAAGGATATTAGGCAGATGGTGGCTCTGCAAATGGTTGTGCTGGTGCAAGATAGTACTATGGTGGTTTTGTGCTAGATGCTCTTAATGACAGCCAGTAAGTCTTTAATAAAAAAGTAAATTAAGAAACACTCAAGGCATCTGTGAAAGGCATGTACGTATCTCACAGCCTCAGTTCACATCCACAAGACTTGAACAGAGACGTACCCAGGCTCCTGGGGAAGGGGTTACTCACCATTTCCTTTGCCACCTCTTGGCCTCTACCCAGTTGTTTACCACCAGTCCTCCGCTTGAATTTATCACCCCTTCAGATCTGCCAGCAGAAAAACCTGCACAAGCTCTCCTACAGCTGGTGCATTCGAATCGGATGGGCTGGTTTAGACAGCTTAAATAGCACATGTGCTGACCCGACAGATTTTGTTTGAAATGTTTAAGTAAGCCTTCTGATAATTATCTCCTCTGCAGGTGTAAGGGTACAAAGGGGCAAATGAAGAGGAGTTTAGGACAGGCTCTTGATAGTTTTCCTTTTCTACTGGCACAGTTAGGTGTGGCAGATTAAATTTGTTCTTCTTTTACTCAGGGTGTGTTTATCTAATGCTAAGGAACTGACTTGATGCAGAAGTTTCTGGTCTGTATTTTGGTGCACACAGGAAGGGCCACATCATACAGCGTTTGCCCTTTTCTCATTCGATCAAAATCACTCTTGCTTCACACCTCGCTCTAGATCTTAGGTTTCTCTACTGTGTGATTATTATCACTGACTGAAGACACAGCCAGATCAAGAGCTTGGGTCACTTTTAAAAGTATTTGAGCGACACCAGGCAGTACCCTTCCTAGCTGGTTTGACATAAGAATGAGGCACTGGAAGGAACCTCCTGGGTCATAAATTCGTGCAGGTTTCCATGTCATATACTTCCACCATAAAGTCATGAAATCCCACTCTAAAAGCATTGCCGCTCTCTGTATTCACTGCTCCTCTTAAAAAAATTTTCAAGGGCCACATTCTGATAGTCAGAATCCATCCCAAAATTTCCAGCCCCAGTTAGTTTAAGGTTGAGTCTTTTGGTTATAATTTGCTGGTTGTATGAAGAGAAGCATTAACCAGCATCCAGAGCACTCTGCTAGATCAGAGATGCCCAGGTGTTGCATATGGCTCCAGCGTTTCACCAGAAGGGAGCATCTCCTTGGGGAAGTGGCTCAGATGCATTAGTGGGACTCCAGCAAAGCAACATTTTCCTTGGAGCCCACAGACATATTATATATATATATTTGCAGTAATGTGTGCCTTCCTGTAATTCTGTAATTTTATTTCTCATGCATATAATGCTTTTACTGGTGTGGATTCCCAGAGCCTCCTTGAAAGGTAAGTCATTTTACTTCTTTCATAAACACAAAAGACAAACACAGGGTTAGAGAGGGATTTGTCTTGTCCAACGTTATATAGGAATGTTGTGGCACAGATAGCCCAGGTTTCCTGCTTGTGTTTCTGATACAAAATCAATCTTCTCAGTGTTGCTTTAATTTAGATTTTGAACATTTTTCAATGTAGAGTAGAGCAAACTATATTTTTTCTTTGTGTATATTCTTGAGTTCCTTTTCTGTAACATTGCTACTGTATCTCAAAAATATCACATTTGAAAAGAAAGGAAACATAATGTGATTGAAAAAAAATGTGTTTTACATATCTAATTGTGGTTTCCTGATGTCGTGGTTTAACCCGAGCTGGCAACTAAGCACCACACAGCTGCTCACTCACTCCCCCTCAGTGGGATGGAGCAGAGAATCGGAAAAGTGAGAAAACTCATGGGTTGAGATAAAGACAGTTTAATAGGTTGAGCAAAAGCCATGCAAGCAAGCAAAGCAAAGCAAGGAATTAATTCACTGCTTCCTATCGGCAGGTAGGTGTTCAGCCATCTCCAGGAAAGCAGGGCTCCATCACTCGTACCAGTTACCTGGGGAAGACAAACACCGTCACTCCAAATGTCCTCCCCTTCCTTCTTTTCCCCCCAGCTTTATATGCTAAGCATGACTTCACATGACACGGAATGTCCCTTTGGTCATTTGGGGTCCCCTGTCCCAGCTGTGTCCCCTCCCAGTGTCTTGTGCACCCCCAGCCCCCCCCCACTGCTGTTGGGGCAACGTGAGAAGCAGAAAAGGCCTTGACTCTGTGACCACTGCTCAGCAGTGACTAAAACACCTCTGTGGTAACAACATTGTTTTCAGCACAAACCCAAAACATAGCCACATACTAGACACTTCGAAGAAAACTAACCCAGCTAAAACCAGCAAACCTGATTTCTTATCCAAGATTTCATAGCATTTATAATGGAGATAGGATGAAAACCTTCTTCCTTCCTTTGCTTTTTTCCTCCTTCTGTACTTCTCCCTCTCCCTCCCACAGTACAGAAAAAAATTAGTACCTGTGAATATTTTAATACAGGCAAATATGTG
The DNA here is from genome assembly GCF_001431845.1 of Calidris pugnax. NCBI lineage: Eukaryota > Metazoa > Chordata > Aves > Charadriiformes > Scolopacidae > Calidris > Calidris pugnax. The sequence goes on along the minus strand of NW_015094506.1, from coordinate 10,480,981 downwards.
AGTAGTACATTCATGAATTCAGGTAAATGTCTTCTACCTTTAGTTGCATTATTAGCAGACCTTTCAGAGTTAATTGCTCATGTTTTGCAATACGACTGGAATTTCCTCTCGAGGGTCACAAAGGCGCCTGTTCTTGAATTTGCCATTTCCTCATTGTAAAGACCACCAAAAAAATGCAGAAGGGTCAGTAACTTTTAGATTAAATGATGCATAGAAACAAAACTGAAAAGCAGAACTAAAATCCAAATCTGCAAACTCAGTTTCAGTATTCAAATGCACTTACTGTGCCAGGAAGGGAATCCTTCTAAGCAAAGCCTTTTGAAAAAACTGCTCAGCATTTCCTTTTTATTTTGTCAACATTTAGTTACAGTACAAAATTGACTTAACTATATAATGAGGAAAGCAGTTATTTCAAGTATTACACTGAAGATAAAATGCACGTTAACATTAATGCTACCCATTATTACTTTGTAAACGGAGGGTTATTTACCCTTTTGAGAAAAAACATTTCAGAGCCAAGTTAAGGTAACCACATGCCTTAAATAAACCAATCAAATCAAACCTTAATTGGGCTCGGTGCTTCAAAACAGGGAAAATATCAAAGTTAAGCTAAATAAATTAAACATAAAAAATAAATCTCATTTACTGAGTAATATTTTGTCAGATTCTCCATGGAGTCATAAATTCAGAGAAATTTAGCATGCAGATGAGAAATAAGGAGGAGGCAAGCAGCCACATGAACTGTAGTGGGAAAGCAATCATAAGTTAATTCAGGATGTGTTCTGCCTAATACTGATGAAGATCTAAACGAGAGCTCTTTAAATTGTACATATAGAACCAAGTCCTGGTGTGATTCACATTCCAACTTCAGATCTCATACGCCCTGCTGAAATATATAAAGCTTGCCTCAGAGAGTGAAGGAGGCTCAATTTGGTTCCCTGGCTTTTTTAGAATTTTTGGTTGGAGTGCCAGAGTTAGGCAGCAATGCTTTGTAAAGTCTAACATTAAGAGGCAGACTCCCTTGCTTGCCCTTCCTTCAATGCCTGAAAAATAAGACACAGTGTAACAACAGGATAAAAATGCCAACTATGGAACTGACAGCCAAGAAAATAAAGCAAGATTTGCTTTTGTATGCTCAGTTTTTATAAAAGTATCATAGAATGGTTTGGGTTGGAAAGGACCTTTGAAGATCATCATCATGGACTGATTGCACTGTTCTCTGGTTTGCTGTATTAATAACAAGTATTACACTCTGCAGCATTTAAAAATAAAGCTGTAGCCTCCCTTTCTATTTCCATAACATCAGGAGAAGCTCAACTCTTCTGGTGTCCTGATGGGTATCTCTGCAAGAACGGGTTGAAGATAGGAGCTCCTATTTACTTTGAAAGGAACTGAGAACACTTTGCCACTTCAAGAACTGGGTCACTCACTCATGAGCAAAACTTCATGCACTAATTCTCAGTGCAAAGCTGCTTCAGTGGCTCTCAGAAGTGCATGCAAAATTAAACATTGCAAGATGTGGCTCTGGTCTGAGCTACTGTTTCCCTGGGAAGAGGGAGGAAAGAACAGAAATGAAACAGTGATTCAGGCAGGAAAGAGGCTGCAGAACTGGGCTCCAATGGCTGTCCCTGGGACAGGTGGGGTGCAGCCAGTTGTGTGGGGTGCAGGATATCCTATCCTATCCTATCCTATCCTATCCTATCCTATCCTATCCTATCCTATCCTATCCTATCCTATCCTATCCAGGTAGTACCTGCTACCCCACACAACTAGACAGTTTTTTTGCGACAGCAGCCATATGCAGTCCAGCCTTCTCAGGTCCTAGAATAAGCAAATTTGAAGCAGAATGCTGCGGTTTTGGTAGTCAGAGAAGTCTGCAGCCGCAGGAGCCGCTGCTGTTCTCTTAGACTATAATAATCCTGATGTCCTGGTTTGAGTTAAAACAGAACTAATTTTCTGTTCAGTAATTTTACTTTTTTAGCTGGGCCTCTTCTAACTGACTGAACTCTGAAATCAACAGCATATTGTCCAGAAACTGTTCACTCTCCCAGTGACAAAACCTGATGATACCAAGGAATGGCATGCAGAGAGACCCTTGCTTATGCTTATTGCTGTAACAACCAAGGTCAGGTAAATTTGTTATTTGCCCCATTGGAGGGTTGGAAGTGAAAAAGCATAGAGGGTTCCCACCTGTAGGGAGGAACAGACAGGACAGGTGACCCAAAACTGACCAACAGGGTATTCCATCCCATCTGCATCATGCTCAGTATAACAACTGAGGGATCAAAGGGTCAGCTCTTTCTTTAATGGCCAACATCTGAGGAGGACCCTGTCTGTTTGTCTGCCTTTGATCCCGATCTGAGCATTCCTGACTCCAGATCCGGAATCTGGCTCCTGTCCCTCACCGAGTCCAGCCTGGGGCTTTCCCCTGTGCCTGCTGGTGACGTGATTGTCATCCTGGGAGCTTGATATGGTTTTGGATATACTGTATACTTTTTTTCCTTTTTTTTCTTTTCTTATTCTTATTCTTATTATTTATTATTTCAATACTTATTTTCATTAAAGTAGTTTAGCTTTATCTAAACGTATAAATCTCTTTTATCTCTTCCTCTCCTCTCTTTTCCTTAGAGGAGGGAGGGAGGGAGGGGCCATCCGTCGTTCTGATCAGTCAATCTGGTCAAAACCACGACACCTGGTCTCACCCACTTAACAAAATCAGTCATTTGGTGAAGGAAGTGCATGTGGCCTATTCTATACATAAAGGTTGAGAAAGAGGTCATTTGGTCAGCCCTCAAAGCCAACAAATGTAGAGCTCAGTGATTTGCAAAGGGAGCGATGTTTGCAGAAGGAAACCTATTGCTGGATGTGCTCTGTGGCCAGGACCAAGGATGCCCTACAGACAGGAGGTTGGTGTGCTTTCACGATTAGCCTCATAGATTGTGAGCAAGAGGCAGACCACGGAGAGCTTTGTATTTGCACTGAAAAGCAACTAGAAGGCAAGGTGGTGTATAATGCAGTCCAGCATGTCATGTTCAGCCTCCTTTGCAAAGCTGTATAAATTGCATTTCTGTATACAATTTATTTTGGTGATATTGGCAGGAGGATTTACTTTGCCTACGTGTTGACTAGAAGTTCAGCCCTGCACGGGGAGCTGCAGGCAGTGCTTGTTAGTAGGCAAAGCACCTCTTCGCATCTGGCGAGAAGAAATATTGTGCAATGATTCTGCCTCGCATCCTCTACTACTTTTTCCTGATTTTGGATGCATTTTGGAGTCACTCTACAAGAGATAAGCAGATGAGTTGTGGAGGGCTCTGAATTTCACAGTAATATTTGGCCTAGACGCTGACTGCTGCAAGGTGGTCAAGTATTTTTGCTGACCAGAGCAACATCAATCCTTGCACAATAACTGCTGCTGGGTACAGTAATGGAAAAAGATAATGAACATTTGCTAACTACGTCACACTTCCTACTTGAAAACGTGGCGCTCGATTCATTTACACAGAGGTTACTTTTGTACTTATTCTCGCTGTAAAGCTACTTTAAGATAAAAGCTGTGTAAATGGAGGGTCAGCTGGCCTCTGGGTTTTGAACATTATGTCCTCTTCTCAGCAAGAATGGCATGGGCTCTATGCCCATCCTCCCCCAGAGTTTCCAGAGACGCCCCTGAGAGAACACTAAAATGCATTTTGCTACCTTTCATAAGATGATTTTTCATTTAAAACTCAGCAAAACGGTAATTTTCCATTAGCTGAACATGCAGCCTATACTTCTTATTCTGAGGAGCCTTTACCAGCAATGACCCAGAGGGAAGTAAAGCCCGTTGGTTGCGCCATTCGACGTGGTCCAGGCTGCCCGGGAAAGTGGTGAAATCATCATTCCTGGAGGTATTTAGAAGACGGGCAGGCATGGTGCTTAGCAATATGTTTTAGTGATGGTTTTTGTCAGTGTTAGGTTGACGGTTGGGCTCGATCCGAAAGGTCCCTTCCAACCTGGACAACTCTATGATTCTATGGCCTGTCCTGCCCCCGAGCGGGTGCTGGGTGGGCTTCCATCCCTCAGCAGCACAGCTGGAGAGGGCAGGGCTTTTTGCCTGCCCTGCTGAACTCGGGAGAAAGCCCGGAGCCTTTGTTCTACCTCAGGCAAAGCCCATGAGGTTCCTAAGCACAGAGGAGCTGACACCTCAACCTTCCCGCTCAGGGTGGCAGCAACCGACTGGGATACCGGGGTGCCGTGTAGGAGGTTTACCGGGTGTAAGCCGGGTTGCCAAGCCCGCAGCATGCGGAGGTGGGGTGCCGCAGCCCGGCAGAGCCTAGCCCCGCGCCCACCGGGCCTGCCCTCGCCCCTCCGCCCGCGGGGTGTCCTTCAGCCGGGCAGGGAGCGAGGCATAAGCGGGGTGCGCGGGGGTCGCCCTGCCCCGGAGGCGTCCCCGTGAGGGACCGGGTGCTGGGCGCCGCCGGGGGAGGCGCGGATGGGGCGGCTGCCCCGGCCGGTGGCCGGGCGAGGTGGCCCGCCCGAGGCCAGGCGGTTCTCGCCCCCCCCTCCCCGCCCCGCATCCTGCATCCCGCCACACCGCGATGAA
>NW_015094506.1:10444995-10475594 GCF_001431845.1 Calidris pugnax | reverse complement strand
GGCGCCGGCGGCCCCCAGAGCTTCGAGCTGCCGGGGGCCCCCATCGACAACATCGAGGTGAGCGGCGGCGGCGTGCTGGTGGCGGGCGGCAGCTGCGTCTACGAGCTGGGGCCCGAGCTGGGGCTCCGCCGCCGTGTGATGCCGGCGACGGAGGAGCAGGGCTGCGGGGAGCCCCCCGACGTCCGCAGCAACCTGCTGCTGGCCTACGAGGAGTCCCGCGGGGTGGGCGTCGTGCTGACCGGCTGGACCCAGACGAACGGCCACTGCGAGGTGTGGGAGCAACCGACCTACCACCTGCGCGTCAACCGCAGCGAGGTGGTCAGCTGCCTGCCCGATGGCTCCACCGCCGGCGTCGTCTTCCAGGTGGCCAACGTCTGGTACCTGGCGTTGGCGGCCACCTACTCGGCCCTCCCCTACAGGAGCCGTCTGAAGTGCGAGCCCTCCCAGTCGGACGAGGCGACCGTCATCACGGTGCGCAGAGTGGTCGACCTGTTGACCAAGGAGGATCTGGGCATCATCAAGCGCAAGAACGAGCCTTTGCACTTCGTCGACGCGCTCCAGTGGGGGGATCACTTCTTCTTTCCCTACTACAAGTTGAAGGCCAGGGAGGCCAACAACACGGAGCCACCGAGCATGGCTGTCCTGCACCAGCTGCACAGCCCCTCGGAGGGTGGCCTTACTTTGAAAGGGCACGTGTATTTGGAGTGCGGGTGCAGGGGCCTCATCGTTTCCTCCAGCCTTGTCCGCCAGGGTGAACGGGGCTGGTGGGTGGGTGTTTTCCGCCACAGTCGCGACCCTGAGGCCTTGAACGACAAGGCCTGGAACGACACCGCCGTCTGCATCTTTGGGATGGAGGAGGTGAAGAAGCAAGCCTGTGCGTTGTCGCACTTCGACGTGGTCGGGAAGAGCTGCGTAAGTCTGGGCATCGTTTTGCTAAGCTTTCGTCCTGCACGCCATTGTTGACACTGTTGTTGTGGCTGGTGTCACTGTGCATGAGTGGTGGGGTGTCCCTGACCTGATGGCACGTGAAGTTCCCGGGGAACTTCAGAGCTGTGCCAGGCTTTGTGTGTCAGCCCTGGCTCCATCAACCCTAAAGATTTCTGCAGCACTTTGCCTCTAAAAAGCCGATCCCTTGCCAGACCTTGGAGTGTTCTTCCCACCTACATCTCGGGAAAGACATGTCTGAGGGAACACCTGAGGGCATCCCGGGTCAGGCCCGAGTCCCAGGCTCCTCACTCAGTGCGCCCTTTGCTGCCAAGGATTAGTCGTACTTCATTGTATTTTCTGTACAGCCTAGATAAAGCATCTCCTACCTTATTCTGTGCATTCACATCTCATGTCATTGCAGCTACATCAGAAATGAAAAAAAAGCCCATCAAATTGACTCCTGTGCACTGGGCTGTGTGCGTTGTTATCCACATTGCTCACTAGTTATTTACGGTTGTTTGTTCAGTGGTAGGTGTTTCCCTAGACTCCCAGGACTGGCCTTGCTGGAGGGGGCTCACAGCCACCCCCCTAAAACCTGTACGCACAGCAGAGAGCAGTAGGCGATATGTCTTTGTTGTTGCAGTGGTTACGTTTTCACAGGCAGTGGTATCCCATGGAGATCCCCTGGTCACCTACTTCTCTAACACTCTCTCTTCAGCTCCTTCCTCCTTTTGAGGGTGAGCTGTGTGCATGGAGGGCAGGATAAGCAAAGCTACCGGCTTTGCTGTGGCCTCGGTAGCTAGTAAAGAAATGAACTAGAAATGAAATTCAGGAAGCTAAAAGTGTAATTCAGGAAAAGGTGCTTTTGCAAGGCCCTTCCATGCTTTTAAGTCACACTCAGAAGTCTTTTCAGAGCTGAAGCAAAAGGAACAATGCTGAAAAGTATCAGGGACAACCGTGGGGGATCAAGCAAGCCATCGTAAAGCAAGCCCTGCTCTTTTGCAGCTCCCTCACCATCCAGGGATTTTGCAGCTTAACCCCTGAATCCTTGCTGTGTTATGATGGGAGGTTGCTGGAAACTCCTTGAAAGAAGTGCAAGTCGTTCCCTGGCTTCCCAAATCTGTCCATAGCAGAGTGCAGTGCTGAGATCCTTCCAAATACAAACTACTGGAGGGGACGTGTGATTCAGTCTGCTCATCTCCCTGCTGAGTTGTGGACTACTGCTAGTGTTAGAGGATGTACTTACGAATGAGAACCCCACATGTGGGTGAAACAACTGTGCTGAAGTAAATAGTGAAACTCTTGCCACAGAGCCGGAGCCGATCCTTTCATTTCCAGTGGCAGTTTATAGCTTACTGCCTATTTCTGTGCACTCACAAGGCAAACTTGCTGAATGAATTTGAGGTCTCGTCCCAATAATACCTGTTTACTAGTTGGATCTTTAATTTGTATACTATATTCCTAATTATTCAATTATTCATGGGGTTTCTTCACAAGATGCTTTCTGATCCTGCACAGCAAAAAAAAAAAAAAAAAGCCGCCTCCCTGGGCAGCAGCAGATCCTTTATAAACACTTTCCAAAGCCCCATGCTAGAAATTCCAGAAGAGTCTTACAGATTTCATTTGGTAAGGTAATGCAGGTAGGGTCAGGCAGGTATTTCTGTCTGAGCAGTGTTCCTCTCAATCCCCTGCCCCCATTGCCTCCCAGTGCCTGAATATGAAAAATCAACAATCTACTTGTTTAAGGATCAGTCTCATTCACATCAGACTCATGTGGCTCCAAAGTTACTTTCATATCCCAGAAGGCTTTTCCCTTCTGGAAACGTAGGTTATATTTGGGTACAATGCTGAAGAATCCCAACTTTAAAAATTATTAAAAGGATTGTTTGCTTAACATTATGTCCCTAACTATGGTGATGGTATTAATCATGATATTTTGGCACAACAATAAATACAGTTTACCACTGACAGGAAAGTGGTATTTTAATATTTTGTGAGATAGCAGGACATCTGGGTGTTGTGTAGTAATATGACCTGTAACATTACATGGCTAATTATGCTCCCTTTTTTAGCTAATTATATGTGCTTATGGTGTATAAACATAGAAATAAATGCATGTAGTTCAGCTTTAATATGTTTTTTATGCTACAGAAGGTTAGGCTAGGCTATTGCAGAGTAAGTTTGGAGATGACAGGCCCATATGCTGCTGCTTCTGGGTTGTTTTAGTCCAGATCCTTCCTCTGTCTCTCACCAAATCATGGGAGTCTCTGCAAATGTGGAACGTGCTCTTCCTGGACTTGGAAGTGTGTGGGCTTCAGAACTGCCAGGAGAATGGTGAGCAGCACGTCCCGTCAGCACGCAGATTTTAGGAGAAGTGTGCAATTGCTAGCGGTGGCTCTGGCCAGAAGGGAGTGCCTAGTAGTGGGGAGCTGACAGCAGTACATTGCAGTATGATGTGTAGGAATGGCAGCAAGCAGCAGGACTTAACCTCTGCCTTGGAGCCCAGTCTTTTAAAGGCAGTGTTGGTACTAAGGAAGTGAATGAGTTGCAGCGTCATGACTGCCTGGAGTGCGAGACCTGGATGGTGTTTGTGGCGGGTGGACCATGGTGAATGTCAGCCTGACTTTTGCACTGCAGATGCTGTGTGTTGTAGGGTGCTGCGGGTCTTAGTCTTCCTTGCTGGGTACGCTTAAATTCTGTGATATGATGTCCATGATGTGACTTATCACGGACACAGACTGCCAGTTTATGTAGGAATTGAAAATACAATGTTTTTCACTGCAGGAATACAATTTATAGTTAGACTATAGGTTAGGGAGTAGCATCAGTTTGTTTTCCTTTTGGTCTTGTCATTCTTCAGGTTTCTGTAATTATCCTGATTACCTTTAGGCAAGACATCGTCTTACCTGTCTACACTCACACAGCTGCTTGTCTTTGCACTGTGTCGGCACTGTGCTTCTCAGTATTACACTGCAAGAGGGACTTAGCCTGAGGTATTTGTGGTCCTGTACTGCTGTGTGTTCTGCTCTGCACTCATTCCTGTAAGGTACTGAGCTTTCTGGCCGTCACCCAGTAAAGCACTTAAGGGCATATTTAACATTAGGCATATAAGTATTTCCATCATCTGCAAGGGAACTGCCCATGCATTTAATGTTAAGCATGGACTTGAGTACTTCACTGGATTGGAACCAAATTGCTCCACATCCTGTAGGAACTCATTGTAGGTGTGTAATCTCTTTATCCTCACACTACTACTTAGACCAAAGTTGACATTTGCATTAAGTTTTAATGATGGATTTGAGTCTGTTATTGAAAATTAGTGATTTTTAGGATCCTTGCTTACCAGCTTTATCAAAAGGTATATGAGTGCTGCAAATTCTGTGGAATTGCTTCTTATGAGAACTAGCTAATTTGGTTTTCATTTTGTGTGGTAGTATGCACAAAGCATTTTGTCCTGGTTGGATGTTTTTATTCTGGACGTATATAATACTGGATTCCCAGAGATGTGATCTCTAACTAGCAAGAGGCAAGTGGTGTCTTAGATGAAACTACTCTGAAAACATTTTGCAGTTTTATATTCAGCTTGTTTTCCTCTGATCCACACTTGTCTAAGTTCTGGTTATATCTACTTACACAGTCTTGGGGCCTATGTGTTAATGGACTCGCTAGCATAACCTGCACGTATGTAAGCACATCTTCACAATTGCCTAAGTTAATACCCATGAATTTGCCAAATTTCACTCTCATTTTCTTTTCAGAAACCTGACTGAGCACTGACAAACATTTTGATGGATCACAATTATGAAATCGAAGCTCTGTAGCCATTACATAGGAGGAATGTTGGAATTTGTTACGAACTTGTTCCGGTAGCTAGTGAGCTTTAAGAAGGCCTTTCCTTCTGTTGTTCCGTGGCTGAACAGGAGCTTTTAGAGTCTTGGATCTCTTCCAGAGATCCCAGGATCTTGTGGGTCACAGCCAAAGAGATGAGTTGGAGAAGTACCCAAATTAGAGAACGTCAACAGGAGAGAGTTGTAGGATGTTACCTAATCACAATGGCAAATCTGGAAATGAGGTTTGCCATTAAAAAAAAGTTGCGTGGGAAGAAAAGGATTCTACAGTTTTTCAGAGAAAATCCAAACGTAAGTTAGGTGTATGTCTGTAAGACAGAGAGAAGTTGCTGTAGTTCATATTGAGGTGTTTATTTTATGATGTGCAAAGGCTAAGTAGCTGTGATAATTACTGAATGCTAAGCTACCTTGGTTGGATTTTCATCTGGGATTTAATGCAAGTGAAGATACATAACAGTCTGTTCTTTGAATTTTTCCATTTTTCAGTGGGTGATAAATATGTGGGTTGGTATATGCCCCTTAATTTATCTGGCATAGTTTGGAATCCTAGGACAAATCCTAGCTGGTATAAGCGCTGCTGAAATTAGATTTTGAAGTCAACAGAGTCACATCAGTTTAATCATGGCCATTAATTTTCAGGAATGACATTTGAATTTGTGTGGTAACTAATTCCAAATGATTCATGGCCTTTTATTTAAGGAAAGAATAACAGACTTCTAAATATCATTTGGTATCAAAATTGATCCTGTAATTAATTTTCTGGTAGTAAAGTAATCTTCTGTGTATTACCATACTGCTGGTATTTCATCTGATGTTTGACAGGTTTCTAGAGTTAACATTTCTAGAGTGAATATTTCTGTCCAGTTACAATGAATTTTCAGTTCATCCCTGTTTGCTGTGGGAAGTAAACCACGGGGGACTTGTAAACTCTCACATTGTCAGTAAGAAGAAGAGTAGTTTTCAGTCATTTGGCTTTACCAGGTGTTCTTAGCGAAAACTTTTGAGAGCCTGGGGGCTCTTGAACAGAGGATTCGCTTCCTTGGGATCACAGAATCATTCAGGTTGGAAAGAACCTCAAAAGAGGTCTCCAGTCTGTCCCCCTGCTCACAGCATCGTCAGCTCTGAGATCAAACAAGGTTGTTCTGGGCTCTGTTCTGTCAGGTCGTGAAACCTCCAGGGATGGAGACTGCACAACTTCTCTGGACAACCTGTTCTGCTTAATTGTCCTTAATTGTTTTTTTTAGTCTCCTGCCCACTAGAAATCTCCCCTGTTTCAGTTTGTGTCATTATCTTTTGTTTTCCTGCATACACCTCAGTCAAGAGCCTGGCTCTGTTTCTCTGGTCCCTCTGAAATTGTCTCTTCTGTAGGCTGAACCAACCCAATTCCCTCAGCCTCTCCTCATAGGGCAGGTGCTCCAGGCTCTGACCATCACAGTGGCCCACCACTGAACTCACTTCCATTTATCAAGAGCAATGCTGTACTGAGGGGCCCAGAGCTGAGTGCAGTATCCTAGACACAATTGAACATGTGCCAGGTAAAGGAGAATGATCACCTTCCTTGCTCGATCTGGCGATGATCTTGTTGATACAGACAAAGATGCTATTAACCTTCCTTCCTGTCTGGATGTACCGTCCAGCCAACTGCCCTCCAGGACCCTTGTGTCCTTTTCAGGAGAGCTGCTCCCCAGTCTGTACCATCACGGGCAGTCAGTCCATTCCAGGTGCAGGACTTTGCATTTGTCTTTGTTGAATTTTTTGGCATTCCTGTTGGCCCATTACTACAGCCTGTCTAGGTCCTTCTGAATGGCAGCCTTGCACTCAAACATGACAACTCATTTTGATGTCATCTTCAAGCTTGACCCAGAAGCTTTCAGTGTCTTCCTCTAGGTCTTTGATAAAGATACTGAGCAGAACGTGTCCCAGGATAGGTTCCCTGAGGAGCTCCACCTGTGACTATTGTCTAGGTAGAGTAAAAGCCATTAACCAATACCCTTTGAGCCTAATGATCCATCAGTTTTTCCACCCATCCAGTAATCCCCCTGTCTAAATTGTAACATCTTAACTTGGATACAAGGATGCTGTGGGAGATGTTGTCAAGAGCCTTGCTAAAGTCAGTGACATCCATAGTTCTCCCCTCTTCCACTAGTCGTGTCATTTCATCACAGAAAGCAATCAGGTTGATCAGGCATGATTTATCCTCAGTGAATCTATGATAGCTTTTGCCAGTCACTTGCTTCTTGTTCTTGTGCTGAGAAATGGCTTCCAAGAGGATTTGCTTTATTATTTTGCCAGGGAAAAAGTGAGACTGACCAAGGTGTAGTTCCTCAGGTCATCCTTCTTGCCTTTTTTTGAAGATGGGTGCAGAATTTGCCTTTATTCAGTTGTTGGAGACTTCCCCTGACCTCCACAACTTTTGAAATATGAGAGAATGGTCTCACAGTGTTATCAGACAGTCTCTCAGCATCTTCCTACAGATCCCATCTGGTTCCTCTGGGACTTCTGTAAGCTGAGATTTCTGAAGAGATCTCTGGCTTGGTCCTCTTCCAGTCTTTGTAGTTTCTGTCCTCCTTGAACTCTCTAGGTACAAAGGACCACAAGATCTTGCTGGTGAAGTCAGAGCCTTATCTGTGTCCACTGTTACCTGACCTATACAGCACCTGGCCCACATTTTCATTGTTTATGTTCTTATTGCTCCCGTCCTGGTAGGAGCTTTTGTTGCCTGTAACATTTCTTGCCAGTTTCAACACCAGGTGGTTGGGCTTTCCTAACACCATCTTTACATGTCCAGGCAGTTCCTCCTTAGGTGTTTGTTCCTCCTTCTGCCTCTTCTATACTGTTTTTCTGCACTGTCGTTCTGTCATGACTTCCCTGCTTAGCTAGGGGCTACCTCCTGATACATCTGCTTGTTTTCCTGAGTTTTGTGCTTGGAGGAGGTTGTCCTGAAGGATGAAGGACCTACTAGCTTTCCTGAGCTCCATTTCCCTTCAGAGCTTTCGGGGGATCCCACTGACCAGTTCCCTGAGCAAGCTGAAGCCTGGTCTCTGGCCTTGTACTCTGCCATTCTTTCCTCATTGCCCTCAGGATCCTGAATTCAGTTATTTCATAGTTACTACAGTGAAGGCTGCCGTTGATTATCACATCTTCAGTCAGTTCTTCCTTGTTTGCAGAATAGCAAATCCAGAAGAACATCACCCTTCACTGACCCCATAGGATTAACAAAGCCTGGCGTCCCATCTCCTTCATTGGCTCTGTAAAGTGAGGAGCACTGTAGTCCTGATCTGCACAAGGCAATGTCTTTGGTGTCCACATGGATGTGCAACAATGAGTAGTGATCTAAGGAATGGAAAATCATTGGCAGTCTCTCTGCAGTGTAATGGGTCAGAGCCCCTGAAAATAAAGAAACATGTTTTAACAGCATGATGGTTTAGCAGTTTTGTGCCTTCATCTTTCACAGGAGGGAATCTCCCAACTACCGTCACCCACCACTTCCTCTTGCTTTCTGCTAATACTTTTTTCAAGCTCAGTTGGTTTCAAAGCTTTCCTTAATGGAGCTTGTTCTCCCTCATTGGCTAGTAGGACACTTTATCAATTCTGTAAACTCAGGTCTGAGGGCAGAGGAGGAGTGTTTCTGCTGCTGCAAGAAGTCACAAATTTCTAGCCTCCCCCATCTCAGGAATCTCTGTAAATCTCTTCCTCAAGCATAGCCTATGCCTGTCCCTCCTGCCTTGCATCTGCAAGGTCTCTGTGAAGACCCTCTCATTTCCTGCTCATCCTCCTCGATTTTGTAGTCTCCTCGCTGGGATGCTTTGTCCACCTAGCATTGCTATGCAGTGCACAAATCAGAAAACCTCAAGGAAATAAAATTCTGGAACAGTTCATCTCATTACTTAGCCCTAATAAAGGCTCGCTGCATGCACCAATATTTAAGTTTGTTGCCCTCTGATATAATAAAAATTGATGCAGGAGGTTGAAGAGTGGTGAAGTTAAGAAAGAAGAATGAGGGTCCAGAAGTTTTTTCCCCTCTAGGAAGAACATTTATGTATTGTTCCAGTGTTGACTATTCCTATACACTGCTCACAAATCTTGTGTTCTTTTGTATAACTGCATCTGTTCATTCACTCTGATACTCAAACCCTTTATTTATACTTTTTGGCCAGCTGCAATATGTTGAGTGCTGCGTGAGCGAAAAATGCTGCCCTTCCCTCTGAGGCACGCAATGTAAAATAATCGGGGGAAATCAAGACAGAAAGTAGAAGTGTGAATATGGTTGCTGCAGCTGGAATCATACAGAGATGAATCTGAAAATGAGATGCAAAATAGAATATTAGTATAAATACCTTCCATGCCAATAACCAAACAGCACGGGGAGGTGAACTTAAAAGCAAAATGTAAGTTAATTCAGGAGATCTCTAGTCTTACCAGTGCACATGAAGATTTTGGGGGACTATAGAAAAGAACAAAGGAAGGAACTGAATAATTAAAAAGAGAGTGGTCTTCTAGAGCAGTATTGTCTTTTCTTTTTTGCTTTTCTTGTTTTTGTATGGTACTGAAAATATTACAGGATAGACAGATAGATGATCCTGGAGATGAGTGACTCTTCAAGAATAAAGGAAGTTTAGACTGTAAATGCATTTAAAAGTTGGATTTAGCTGTGAAATAAAAAGCTTGGGAAGGCCCTACAGTACTGTAACCCCATTAGTCACAGTGGAAGAGGTAAAAGGGCTTGTTAAAAAAATAAATGCAAGGGAAAACGGATGACAGAAGGGTGAAAGCAGCAGCTGCACCCTGGAGGGAATGGGCAAGCTGAAGAAATAGGTTGCAAAAGAGAGAAGGCAATTTTTGTTGTGACTGCCCACCGTCTAAATTCCCCGTCTTCTTATCTGTATTAGCTCAATGTCGCATTGACCCTCCCTCTAGCAAGCAGAGTGAGGGGAGGAGGCTTCCACACTTGTCAGTATTGGTTCTTCAGTCAGATGAGGAGGGTGCACTGATATGACACTAGTTATTTTACTAGTATGTGGGTCAAAATAAAATCTGGCAGCAAAGCTTTTCAGAGACTGGGTCAGTCCTCCCCTCTTCTGTGATCTTATTGTACAGACCCTGCGAGGTGGTTTGTTTTCCTTACACTACTATACGCTGCACTGCAGAAAAAACAATAATAATCCTATTCTGGTGGAAATCAAAGCCTGGAAGTTTCACCTCCTCATTCTGTAGCCTGAGTGAAGGCTCATTGCGTGCACCGTTGCTGGAGTTTTGTTACCTCTGATCTAATAAAAAAGTAAGTTAACTTTTTCCACCTTAAAATGCTTGTGATCACTTTTTTCCTGCCATATCTAAACCAGACCTCCATGGTACTGGAATCTCTTGCCTAAGTGGGTTTTACTGAAGTTCTGTGCCAGTACATGGCAGTTCCTGTGTCTTCTTTCTCCTGCAACAAAAAAAAAAATCTTTAAATATGAAAGCTAATCAAATCTTCTTTTACTCCAAGTGGCTTTTCTTGCAAACTAATTAAAATAATTCAGATGACTGAAAAAGATTTTAATTGACTTAGGATTGCAGTTTAGAAAAAAGTTATTTCTATGTGGAAAGACTTTTTGGGGTTAAGCCAGCATCCTAGCATGCAAGAGAGTTGAATTCAGCTGTTACTGTGTTATGGATTCGCTTGATAAATTTGAGAAATGCCTTCACCTTTCTGCAAAATGTCAGTCTTGTCTTGTGCATCAAAGTGAAATAGGTTCTTGCACTCAGAGGGTTCCTGTAGGTTTAGGAATCCATCCCTGAGGCTGGGATTCTGGGCTTTGTAAGCTGATCTACTGGGCTTGTTCCCAAGGACCTGATCTCTACCTGAGCTCTTCCCCCCACCTCTCTGTGCCTGCCGCTGCTTTGTGCCAGCACTGGTGTCTGAGCAGCCACACGTTCATGTGATGAGGAAAATGACTCAAATGAAAATATAGGTAGGTAGATGGATTTTCAGACCATTTTCTAGGCACATCATTTTCTTAGCTAAGGTCACTGGAAAGCATTATACTAAATAGAGAGGAAGGGGAGGTCAAGCTTGGCTGAGACTGGACCCCTTTGGAGAGCAGGTGGGATCACCCCTTTGGCAGCATCTGCCATGGAGATTTACTTAAAGCAGTTACAGGACTGCAAAACTGAGGTACTGCTTCCAAGGGAGATACCTGGGTTTGTAGGGACTGTGGGGCAAAGACCGTCTCTTACATGGCAAATGACTTTATTCTCACACATCAGGGCTTCCTTTCAGCACTTGGTCATCTGCAGTCAGGGTTATTTGGTTTGGTTTTCTCTTCCACAAGATACAGGGATTTCCTGCATGATACTTTCTTGCATGAGCTGCTTACACATGTTTGTCACTTAATTTCCTCCAGCTTGGACAGAGAATTGTAGGTAACATGTAGATTTTAAAGTTCGCACAGGTATATTTATGTTCCTTCTGATGTGAACTTTATGCTGATTTATCCCATTTTTGTATTTATGTAATACACAAGTCTCAACTTCCTTTAGTGTAGCGCAGGAAACCAGAAAAGGGAGGATGAAGCTTTGTGCTTTCTGACACACACAAATTTCTCTTTGTTTGAAGTACCTCCTATCTCTAGAACATTTGTATGCCTTTAAAAGTGCTTGCTGACTGTATCTTGTAGCCTTCATGGTAAGTGCCATCAGGTGATAGAGATCAGATGATCTCTATGGTCCCTTCCAACTCTAAAAATTCAGTGAAATTCAGTGAAAGCGTGGCTTCATTGAGGAGAAATGGCAATTCAGAATAAGCTCAGGGCATTATGTCCCAAAAAAGAGAAATTCTGTTGCAAAGGAACTTGCTGCTGTTAGGCCAGGTCTGTGTCCCGCTGAGATCAGTGATTTAGTAGATGTAATCTCTGTTACAGGTATGACCAGTTGCCATGTATAGAAAAGAAGTAGTTTCATGTTTCAGTGCCATTTCCAATGATAAGTTGCTCTGAAATTGTGTGAGAACTAAATCGTTACCCAAAGCATTGTCTAAAGCTGAGTTCTCTGAGAATCTTTCCAGGAATTTTTTTTTTTTTTCTTAACCTTCTGCAGTACAGGTGAATGATTTTGTAATGGCTTTCTCTTCTATCTGATTTTCAGGAGGCACAATCAATCAAGAAATTACCTACCTTGATTCACTCTGGATTGGTGGTTGTTTATGGCACAGTTGTTTTGAATCAGATAGTTCTCTTTTTGGGGACAGATGATGGACAGTTACTGAAGGTAAGCTGAGTGTGGCAGTTCTGCCCTTCTCCATCAGCTGCTGCTGTGTTCAACTGGGTAAATGTTTTCTGGTTTAGACACTGTATTATAAACAGATATAATCCCCTGAATCTCTATTTCTTTTTTGTTTGTTTGTGAAGTAACTGCTGTATTGTTACTTGGAGAGCAAGATAACTTTCAAAAGCAATTATGTCCCCTGCTTAAAATTCATGGAAATGCTTCACTAAACTGCTAATGCCCACAGTATCAGTTTGTGGACTGTAGAGTTCTAAGTTACTCTGTCTTTTGTTTCCTTCCTTGCTTTGATTTTCCAGTAGAATTATTAAATATTGTTATATTTCAGAAGCATATTTATTCATTTGTTAGCCTATCTGTGTGATGTGAATAGCTGTCCATTAGAGACAAAAGTCAAGATTCATTTTGCCTAAGCTTCTGTATAGTTGACCTCTTAAATCAATCACCTGGAAGTGAAAGTCACCTTATCTCACTCTCAAACTTTTCAGCCATCCAGTCAAATGTCTTTTATGCTTTAATTTTTTTCTGGGCTTTGCACAAATGTGCATTTCCTGTCTACACTGCAAAGGATTACTCTCATTTTTTTGTTTTTATTAAGCAGGCGGTTGGAGAGGAATATAGTAGAGAGCTTGAAAAGCTGTTGCCCATTTGATTTCACTATGCTTTTGATAATGAAAACTGAAATTGAAGTATTCCATGTCTCCTTAACACAGTGGAGACCATGAGCATATCTCCCGTGTTTAGCCATGTTTATGGAAAACCTTATGTCAATGTTGGTGTGCTTATTAACTTTCAAAATAAAACTTCTGTGGTCTCTGGTTTTCTTGAATTCTGTGCGAAGGCTGGTGGAAAACTGTAGAGTTGGGCAAGGTAAGAAAAAGAAATACCATCTCAGATGTATAGTCACAGAAGCCACAAAGAAACTTCTGTCCTGAAGGCAGTTGTCAGTTAGTTGCAGAGGTTCCTTTTTACATTATGCATGTCTAGGTGTTAATTTGTTTTCTGAATGCTAATACTTTCTTCTCCATTCATAGGAGTACTTAACACATTATGACTTTGGGATATAGGCATCTCTTCCACATTCAGTTTCTGCGTCAATCACGAACATACTTGGTGGGAGGAATGTTTGATACACTAAACCAGTGCCAGATTCAGTGCAAAATGTGTCTGGCACGGATTTTGTTGAAATTCTGTTTTGGTGGTCTTTTCCTCCATCTTTCTGCAGTGAGAGCCAGTGGAGTAGGTGAATTGGACCAGTAAATCATCTCAGAAGCTCTGATGTAGCTGAAATTAGGCTTTTGTTTAAAATGCAAGCTGATCAATAAAAGGACTTGTGAGTAATTTAATTTTGTGTGTTTTAGACTGTTCTTAATAAGCATATGGAATCCAGTTGCCCAGAGATTTTATATGAAATTGAGGAAGAAACGTCCATTTTCCCCAAGCTTCGACTTGATCCAGTAGACAATAACTACATCTATTTGTCCTCTGCCAATAAGGTAAGCACAATATCAAATAAAATAAAAAATTGAGCTACTGCTTTAAAGATTTCTCCCATTTTATAAGCGAAGCATCTATTTGGGTCAGAGTTAGACCTTAAATGTCAAAACAGGAGTTGTCAACTTTACATCTAATATCTGGTTGTGTTGTCTAAGTTTGGGCTGCACTTCTGCAAAGCTCAGAAGAGCCTCCACTGACATGGTGCCACCCACTGTTGCTACAAGTGCTGCCCACTGTTGCTACACCCTTAATCCCATGCTTATTGTATATCATCCTGTCGAGAGAGTCTTCGTTTCTCTTTTTCCTGGAGGCATCATGCAGAATCAAGCTTGGAGGTAGCAAACAAAACTTGTAGACTCTTTGAAGATGGAATTCCTCTGAATTAGCAATCCAGCTATTGGTAGGCCAGGATTTGCTAGTCAATTACGGAGTTTCTGATGGGGAGAAATCTATTCATTTGAGAGATGGGTTTGAAGTCTTAGTTCTGCTGAAATCAATGATAAAAGCCTCATTGTCTTCAGCTAGGCATAGCAAACCAAAACACAATCAGAAGTGATTAATGTGTACGCAGAGTGAGGCCAAGGAGTTCAGCAATCACCGGGAGCTACCGCACGCCAGCAGCGCTGCATCTCAAACAGAGAGCGGCTCCCAGGAGCCAGCGCAGTTGTTGCAGCACATCCTGCAGCGCTTACTGAGCATCAACTCGGCAAAAAAGCCTTTGTCTCACCAGCAGCAGGGAGCATGGCAGTAAAAACGTAAGGGTTGGCTGTCCGTCTTGGCTGGACAGGATTTCACCCAGCACTTGATTACCTTCACTTACAATAAAATCACTTTTCCAGCCGTGAACATAGCATTTTAGCCTGCCGTCTGAGAGAGAGTGGGTAAGTTGGTAGGAGAACTCCTGACCGATATAAACCAACTATCACAAATGCGGAAGGAATCAAAATTTCATTCAAAAGTGTATGTAGTTATTAGAAGTAAAGACTTGAATTTTCTTTACCTTTGCTCAAAGAGCAAGTTGTTATAGAGGAACAGCCTTTAGGAATAAATGCCTCTCTCTGTTCATCTCTTGGAGCTTAAGCAAGGCTTTAACACTGTCTTTTTTAACATGCTAGTAGTCTATGGTATTGGTTGATTTCTGAAATGATTATCTTACACACCTTCAGATAAATAGAATTTTACAAGATACGGCTGGAAAAAACAGTAAATGTAGTTCTGCAGAAAGCCATGTGTCCATTTTTCTGTTCACAAAATATAGGAAATCTGAATTTGTAAAAACTTGTAAAAAAAATTTGTAAATTTGTTAAAAAAATGGTTTCAATTAGGAATATTTTTCTTACTGATATTATTAATTAACATTTTTATTAATAACATTATTTGTATTCAGTATTTGTAATCAGCTCTCTCTTTTTCTTTTTCCTTTCCTTTTCTGAAAATGGCTGGCTAGGATATTCGCGCTGAATGTACAAGTATAGCTACATACAATATAGCCACAATTATGTACATTGACTTATTGAAACGGCATTTTCATGCATGCTAAGTAGTTGCATGCGTTTGTTCTAGTGTGCACATGCAGTTACCTGACATGGGGATGCAACACAGATGCATTTTGGTTTATGCATGCATTTTTGGATGCACCTTCATCAATCATTTAAAAATCTCAGTTCTGATGAGAGGAAAATGATGTTCTGCTGAGCAGAACATTGTTTGTAGAATATACTTCCTTTCTATTGTTATCTATAATTCACTATGCTAATTAGGCTTTCCCACATTACTTTGTCCATGCTGGCCTTGTCATTGTCAGAGGAGTTTCATCGTCTGATGGCAAAATACAGCGTGTGTAAAATAGGCTGCATATTTCTATCCAAAGGTCTTCTGGCAGAGGGAAATCCATAAGGAAACTTTCCCGAAGGGATCGTGTGTGGTTGCTGTCAGATTTTTAATGGTAACCTTCACTTTCCCTCTTTATGGAGACTATTTTAATTCAGTGTGATATTACCTTTTTTGCTTTTAGGTGAGAAGAATACCAGTTGCAAATTGTGGTAGATATGTTTCCGAGCAAGAATGCTTATCTGCAAAGGATCCCTACTGCGGGTGGTGTTCTTTCAATCAAAGGTATTTTTTTGTATTTTAGATTTTCATATAAAAGCAATGTGTTATTAGTCAGTGTACATTTTGACTGGCTTGGGGCTATTCTGTATCAAGATTTTATCTACAGAATTTTCAAAGAATCAGTCATAGCCATAAATGTGAGACACTTTATTGTCATGTGAAAGGGAGCTTTGCACCTTTTAATGACCATGTTAACCTTCAGATTTTTGAGATCTACCCATAAATTTGAAGTTGGGCTAAGAAGAAAAAAATATTTTGGTTTTAGAACATACGGTTTTTTGCTTTCCAAACTGATTGAGAAATAAAATTGTATACTTGTGCTTGAAGCATCCTAATAGCTAGAAGTGTCTTGTATATGAGAACAGGGAAAGAGTGCTCAGTTGTCTTCAGTATTCATAGTTCCTTGCTTTGGGACCACTGCCTTTGGTTTAGGCCAGAGGAGACTTTCTTTCTAAATGCTTCATCCTTGCGTTTGAGTCGTTAGTTTTGCTGCTTTCTTTGAAGCAGGTTTGAAAGCTGCTGTACGTCTTTGGCCTGGACTGGAGAAATTCCTGGGTCATCAAGCCTAGTCTTGGCAATTGCAAGCAACCGCATCATGTAAACCTAGTCGTAAAATAATCAAGGGCCATCCTAAATTTAGATAGGCCTTTTGTTCTCCCCACCCTGGTGGTGTGGCTATCTGAGAGTCTCACTGGTCTGCTGGTTAAAATCTGTCTGCTTATTTTCATCCCCTGTGTGTTCGTGGACAGGTTATACTCTTTTGTCCTGGTGTCCACATCACCTTGGCTTAAATAGGTTTTCCCCCTCCCTCATCCTTCTCAGTGTTTTTGTGAAAACAGTCTCTTTCTTCACTTTCATTTTGGTGTGCCTGAAAGAGCCAACTTCACTAAGATCCTCTTACATAGGACACTCCTTTCTTCACTCCACTCCAGGAGCTCTTCTGTGAAGGTTATGCATCCTTTTAAAATAAGGATGGCCAGGACTGTCACAGTACTCCAGAAGAGATTTCAGCTGTGCCTTGCTCAATGGTGTTTAATCAATCTGACCAGAAAGCACCTTAGTTCATGTGTCCTGGGATCACAAGTGTCTTTTTCATGACTGCATCACATTGATGAGCCACAATCATTCATGATCAAACAATGCCCCCAGGTCCTTCTCTTTCTTTGTTTTCTTTCCAACTGATGAGTTTCCAGTCTATAGCACATATGGGTTGTGAGATTTTTATTGCTCTAAGTACATGTTCTTGTACTACATGCTTTGAAATGTCATCCCATTTTGAGGTTATCCAAGTTTTCCCGTGTGATATTCTCATCTTCCTCTGCATGGTAGCGTTCCCAGCTTTGGATCATCACCAGATGTCCACAGCATAAACCTTCTTTTATACCAGATCATCACTGATTAAACATCACACAAAAGTAGTTATAAGATCGGGTTTTTTGAAGAATTCCACTAGAAGCCTTCTTTTAGAAGGTTAATACGACCCATTTTGATTTGGTTCATATTAAGGTGATTTTGCTGAAGATCTGCTACTTTGTGTTTGCAAAGGTAGTTATTAGAAGAGAGTAGGTGTGTATTCCATAATGTGTTTTCTTCAAAGTCTCTTTTGCTACCTTGTTAGAAACAAGTATATGTTATAGTGCTAAGCTTTTCGGGCTTTTAGTTACCTTATAAAGAGTTTGTGAATAACAGTTATTAGTAAATCCCCTGTTTATGAGGGGAATCACCAAAAGTTTCCGTCTGGTTGAAACAGAAAGTGGAGAAAAAAAGAACTGCTACAATATGAATCCCATTCAACACCCACATAATTTTTCACTGTTAAGCACTTAGCATCATTAAATATTTGGTTTTGTGATGATAGGGCTCTTGAGTAAAGCTTTAGAAAAACAGGAAGACGTATTTTTACCAGCATATTAATCAAAGTCCATACACGTCCACTAAAGCAATATATTCCATAATAATTTTTGAGATAGATTATATGTTTTACTGGGAAATAAATTTTATATTAAATATGCATTCCATTTTTTAAACAAAACTTACCAGCAGTGCTTCATTTGAAAGACAGCATGAACACAAATGCAGTATTTTCATGAAAAAAATCTGCCTGTCTTATTGCAGGTGAAAACAAAATGAAACAAAATGTTTCTACTGTTCCTATTTCTACTCTTTCTTCCACAGGGACAAATACATAAGTTATCTTTTTCACTTACAATCATTCAAAACAATTAGTCATAGCATTGTGTGATTTCTCTTAACGTTTACAGATTTTCTACAGATGAATCAGATTTACCTGAAGTTTGCTGAAATTATTCCAGTAGAAGGCACTGATATTTTACCTGTATTTTCCATATGGAAATAACATAATATATCTTAGTTACCTGACATGACCAGATTTACTTTTGAATTTGGTCAGTGTTTGTGACATCTGTGGACTTCATTCAGGGGCTGGTACTGTGGAAAAGGAAGCCAGAACTTTCTCTGAAACCACATTCTCATTCCATGAGGCAAACTCAGTATGCTTTAGCAAGGTAGAGAGGGCAAACTCAGTAAGATCTGTAGTTAATACAAGATTAGCGAAGCAGAGACATAAGTAAATATGAATGAGCCAGTATGCATAGGTATCGTGTTATCATAATGAAATAAGAAGAATTTGATTCCAATTGTGAAGAGGAATCTTTAGTAGTATAAAGAACCAGCTTGCTGTGAAAGATTAAAAAAACTCTTGACTCTGCTTTTCTCTGTGCACATATCTGTGCATACTTGTATAGGCTCTGATCCAGTCCACCTTTCCAAGAAAGCCAGACTCCAGAAACTTTCAGTCACTTTTGCAGCACTGGTATTTTTGCTTTCTTAGTGGTGGTCTGAGTCTGCATGTTACTTTCAGAGCCATGTGGTTCACAAATAATATTTTTCTGTTAAATTCATTGCAAGGTGCTTGCAAACAATATCAGATGTCTAAAAATAGGGATAGAACAAAATAATCTAATCTTCATGTGAGAGGAATTCACGTTACTCTTGGCCTGTGTAGGGCAATTGTGAGAATTTATGTTGAGGGGCATCAGATGCTCTACTTCCCCTTTTGTAACTGCTTCCTACAAAATGACCATTCTCCATAGCACATTGAGTGTTAAAGGTCAGCTTTTAGAGCAACAAAAGGCACATTTTTTTCCTGTCATGAAGACAAGTACAATCCTGGGTCCTGCGTGGTATTACTTTTTTTTTGCCATTAAACTCTTTGATTCTTCATCGCAAATAAGGGAAACAAGTTCACTGCCTGAGTTCCTCAGGCAATGTAAGAAGGCAAATAACTTCGTCCTAGGACGGTTTGAAATAGCTTTATAAACAGTTTTCTATTTTAATATAAAACTGAAATGCATGCACTCATTTAGTGCCACGTGTTGCAAGCGTGTTGCCTTGCATCTTCAACATTATGATCCTCAGCCTGGCCAAAAAATACATGATGTCTCTCTTCCATTCTTGCCAGTGAGAGTTGTCTATCTTTACATACTTGAGCATCTGGTTTATGCACATCTGGTGATGATGACACATCCCATCCTCTGGGGTTCTAAAACTGTGGTGCTAATGGACTTCTGTGATCTTAGTGAGGTGAAGAGAGATACAAAGGAGACTGAAATTTGTCCTAGTTAAGACAGTTTGAAATATGTCAGGGATAGTCCCAATTTCTTACAGTATATTTATGATCTGAATGTATTCAGATCCAAAGCCTCACCAAGTTCTTGTGCAGCAGGAACTCAGTTTCCTGAGTTAGACCAGAAAGGAAGTGACCTTGTGCTTAACTGCATTCCAGTTGCCAACGTCTTGATCTACAGAGAAGATGGCTTAATGGTTTCCATGGTTTGTGGGGTTATTTCGGGCATTTTGGAAAGCAGGGGATATTTTTCTTGAGAGTCATTCTTATGTTATTCCTTCTGGAGAGAAAGCACATTGTGAAATATGTCTATACAGTGAGGTCCTCATGAAAAAGGCTCATGCTTTGCAAGTATGTACTCATTTCTAGTTTTTGCGAAGGAGCAGTTAGCTCATTAAGACACGTGCCACTGATCACATGATTGAAGCTACACATCTTTCTACATTTGGTAGAAAAGCAGGATTATTATAACAATATTAAATATTACATTTATTTATAAATATTCAATCTTAAAGTAAGATACATGAAATTGGCACTTGTCTTTAATTGCTGGCTATATGAAGTTACTCGGAGTTCATCTATGGGTTGTTCATTAACTGTTCACAGCAGACAGTATTTTAAGGATTCACCTTTCAAACTCAGTGATTGTCTGTCTAATTTGTATGCCTGTGTCTCTTCTTTATCACGTTTTTAATATGTATTATCTCAGTAGTACTTGTATGTTCCAGTGTTTCCTCATTTTTTTCCTAATGTTCTATAGTTTCTATTTTCTACAATTTGGCATCTGTAACCTTTTACTTACTATGTGCCATTTTATTCTTCAAGATAGAGAAACTATTTTGAACTACCTTTTCAAGCACAGTGGTTTTAACCAAGTGCACTGCCATAAGAGTGAAAGATTGCGATTCACATCAGTGGATGACAGAGGAGATGATTAGGCAGGAGGATGCCTCTCATCAGCTGTACGCATTTGTAGTGTAGCTCTACATCTGAGCTTCATCCCCATCTCCTTTTATACTCTTTGGAGAGAAGGAGCAGATTCCATAGCGTTATTCATTTCATTTTTGTATGAATGTCTAAAATAGGTTAGGTGAATTGAACCCTGAAAGGGCATATTTCTCCCCATTGAGTGTAGACGGAACTGGGGGAGTCAGATCTAGAGCTGTACATACAATGGAGCAATCAAAAGTTGAGCGTGATGAATTCCATCCCAGGCTACTAAGTCCACTATTACTGGCCAAGCATCTAATATTTGTTTGAGTGCCATTGACTTAATCAGGACCCTAGAGCATATATCAATGCATTGTAATTTATTTTGATAAGCAGAAGATTTTACTGATTGTTTTCCTGAAGCGTTTTGCAGTTGTAACCATATTCCTGTAAAAAATCAATAGCATTCCTGTAAAAATTCAATAACATTAAATAAGTTGAAGTACAGTATCTGAAGTCAAAGCTACCATAAGGAGGCTAGTATAATTTTATGTATACTTTTAGGTGCACGTTAAAAGAAAATTGTGCACGTTCAAACAGCGTAAAGGATTGGTATAACATTTCACATGCACCTGATAAAGATCTGGAAATCCTGCTAAGTTTCCCTGGCAAAAATCAGGTATGTACACCCACTTTTATGCGTGTTTGTTTATTGTGACTTAAAATGTGTCATTTTATAGGTTATTGCAGCTTCCCTTCTTTTGTCATCATGTTCCACATATTAGTCCCTCCTATCTCCAATGGGAGATGTATTCCAATGTATTGGAAATCCCAGTAAGTTGAAGGTGTCAATCGGTTAGATGTTCTCTTCCTCTCCTATAAAATGTCTCCTGAAGCTGTACTTCATGATGTTGAGTCAAAAATTCACTATGCTGACAAAGGCAACATTTCCGTTATATCACTTTATCATCTATTTTATTATTTCTAGTGACTATATATCAAGTGCATTATGTAAGTTGTGAGCTTTGTAACACGTTACTAAACATACACTGGGGCACATATGGTAACACAAATACGTCTTTAAATGTTTGATATTAGAATTTACTCAGTATCTCTTTGCAGCACACACAGCCCTGAGTATTTGATTATCAAGTATTGTGACTGGCCACTTAATCTGCATGCTATTGTTTCTGGTTTCCTGATTGAATGCACTAATGTGATCATATTTGTAAAGCGCTCTCAGCCAGAAACAAAGGATAATTCATTACAAGACAAATTCTGTTTCATAATTAAATGCACTTTGGTTATAGACGCAAACATTATGTCTCTGTTAGGGTTTGTACACTCTTGCTCAAATGTTTTTAAGGGAATATAACAGCCTACAACACTATTATAGAAAAAATCTCATTTTAAAGTCCAAAATTATTCCAGATTGATCCCCACATGTACCTTACAGATCAATTTAATGTCTGGAAGTAATGCTGTTTCTCTCATGACTCTTTGTATTGCTTCTTCAGTAGGGAGAGCCCTTCTCCTTTGAGACGCTGCTTAGTGAATTGTCTGCTTCCACCACAAAAATTTTCATTTATACATTTCATAGTTTGTTGTTTTCTGTAAAGACAAGGTGACAACATAACAAGTATAACAAGAAACCTTTTGTGTTCTTGTTTTTATTGTTTTATAGGTTGCTGTGGCTGCAAGCATAAGAAAAATTCTTACTTTCTGTGTGATAAAAATTGTAAAACCTGTGGAAGTATTTTATGAAAATGTAGTGCTGCAAAACTCATCTTGTTTCTGCAATCTAACTACTGCAGAGATAACGGATGATGGTATGTTTTACTATTACATGTATTTAATGCTTATTCACTGTCCTTTATTACTTAGGAGAACCGAGCATAAATACAGGCCTAACCTGTATTTATGTGAGTGTGAGAGTAGGTAATGCTTTTTAGTAAATGTCATTGGAAAAAAGAAAATTCCTGTTTTGTCGAGTGATTTGAGTATACTCACACTATTCTTGATAATTAAAGATTTGTTAATGTGGAATCCTTTCCAGAAGTAATAAGATATATTAACCTATGGCTAGAAGCAGGTTCTTCAGTTCAGCTTATAGCAGTGCAGTCTTTTAGTATTAGGAGTATATTTACATGGTGCCATCAATCGCTGTCTATGGAGCCTTAAGATAGCTGCAATGACAATCAAGCTGGCTGGACCTATGGAAGCAGCGTTGGTCCAGTGCTCTGCCTTGACAAATTAACCCATCTTAACGATTCTCTTATCTGCAAACAGAATTTGTTTTTGCAAGAAACTGTACTAACATAAATAAGAGGAGAATCTGAATGTCTGTACAATAAATAATCTTAATATTCAATTAACTCTTTCAGCCTAACTTAGATGCTTGTGAGAAGGTGGTTGTCCCATGTAGAGGATTAGCAGAAAAGTACGTGGTTCAGGGGCAGTTTGGCTGGTACATCTTTTTAACTTGATTTCATTCATCTTTCTGAATTATTGCTGCAATAATTCTGACACTACTTTGTTTTCTAGTAGTTCTCAGAATTAGACACCTGGGCCATTTGTATTGGACGCATCATGCGCGTGATCTGTTTGTGCATCTTATGGACAAGTACAAGTTTTAGAATGAGGTGGTAAATTACTGCATGTCTAGACTTTTGAGCTGCTCTGTAGGATTTGGTCTCAAAGATCAGATGATAATCCTTCACAGTAGAGTCTTTGACTACTAGGAGGAAAACATCCCCCTTGCATTGCTTCAAGGGTCTGTGTAGAAGCACAAAGCTTTTTTAATACAGGTTGACCTTGTACCTTTTTTAAGTTGCTTATATTAGAATACTAAAGAGAGTTTTAATCTAAACTAAGGCACAAAGATACCATACTCTCTTAAGTGACATGAAGAGGAAGCAGAAAATTCAGATAAATGCCTGCCTTTATCTTTTCCTAGATAATATGGCCCAAAAGACATGTAATACTCTGCATGAATCTGATTCTCTTATAATACCGTTATGTAGAAAGAGGAATGAAACGTTAACCAGAATTTATAAGGACCTGGGCTGAAGAGCTCAGTGCTGCAACAAGCTTTCTGTCTTGGGAACCCTTGCCCCTGAATGAGGTTCCTTGGAATATTGGGATCTCAGGAGCTCATACTTTGGCCTTTGTATGAGAAAAGTTCCACTGTCATCACAAAAGTGTTGTGTGTCGAGTTCCTGTCCAATATTGATTTGGGAATCGAGAAGACAAGACTTCGTCACTAGCAGGTGACAGCTAGGGATATATCCATTAGTATTCTGGTCTGTTAAGCTGTCTTTGGTAAATACTGTTAGTGGATCTTTAAGAGACAAATGCAGTAGAGAGTTAAAAAAAAAAGTCCTTTATTGACGAAGACCCAAAAGGCATATTTTCTTACAATTATGCAGTACCTGGTTCTCTGTCTTCTTGGACTAAGGCTTTCTCTTACTCCATTAGCAGGTTTTCAGAGTATAGTGTTACAGAAGCTAGCTTGCCTGGCCTGTCCTTTGTGCCAAAGATGGCAGTGTTTGGCAGTGTTAACCAGAAGGCTGTGGGCTTAGCTTGTGCCTGCCCGTATTACTGCCATTCATATGCTCCTACCACCTGACGTATAAGTGGATAATGCAGCTGTGGGAGTTATGTTGACTGTTTATGGTTCCTCATGTAAAGTGACCTTGGTCTCACAAGAAGATGCACTTGCAGAACTCCTTCAGGTATCATTTCTGGGAAAAAAAATTTCAAAAATACTTGCTACTCAGTGCAGACTGATGTGTTTTTAAGGTCAGCCCAGACCATACAGAAAATAATAGGTTCCATTAATTTCAACACAAACAAAATCAGGAAACTATATTTGACAGTGTTTTTTTATAAGTATTTATACAAACTTCGAAGACAAGCTCTGCCAGAAGCAGGTAAATTCCTTACTTTTACTTATTAGTCCTTGTTTAATCATGTTTTTCAGTAGTTCATGGTTTGAGACCCTTCTCATATAATGACCTAGACAACTGATTTAAGCAATTTTGTGCCCAACATTTCAGATTTCTGCAGATATATAGACTTCTGGAGATGCAAATAGGTGCTTGGTGAAGGATTTCAGAATGTCTGTGTGTGCTCATCCACATCTTCAAGCATTAAAATACCTTTAAAAATCAGACTCTTTGCTATCCGTTTAGTAGGGGCTGTTTCTAACGAGCAGTGCAGGTGACCTATGCGGAGAGCACCCAAGTGCCATGCTGATGTGTAGAGCAGGAGATACTTCTGATTTAACAGTGTAGATATATCCAAAGCTGGTTTTCATCTGAACAAGCCAGCCTGTGATAAAGACAAAGCATTCTCTACCTTTGCAAGGTAGGTGCACTTTAAAATCTATGTAACTTTCCTGGGTTAAAAAGCTGTCTACTTCTTAGCATAGAGAAGTCTGCACACATGGGTTTCATTTGATCTTGGGCAGTCATTCATTTCGCAGACATACACATCTGCAGGCACACAGATGAAAGGGACCATGGTTTAAGTGGTATATATCTAACTCTGCTCTTCGATGTGGTATTCTGCTCATGGGAGAAGATACTCTTTCATTCCACAGCTGCCAGTGAATTGTTGGTATAGTAATTGCTAGCTGAAATAATGGCAAATTGACTCATGCAATCATAAAAGATTTAAATAGGATGAAAATTGCTACTGCATAGATTACAAAAGAAGATTCTGAAAACAAGTCTCTGAGAAAGAAAGAGAGAGAAGTACGGTATGTTGGGATCTCTTGCATTAGAACAGTCTGTTGCGTTAGAAGGGTTTAATTCAGGTTCTGGCTGTGCCACAGTGTGCCACTGTGTGCTCTTTGGGAGATGATTTCATATCCCTGCTCCATGGTAGCATTTCCTTATCTGTATTGTGACAATAACACTACTTCTGTATGTCATGCAGTAGTTGCATCAAACTTAATTAATGAGTGTGTGTAAAGTCTTGGAGTAAGTCAGATGAAGGGTGCTATGTAAAGACAAAATCTAGTTATTTTTATCAGTCTAAAGCGTGAGTGAATGTGTATATGAGAAGGTGCGTACCATGTAGAGAATGGCTGAAAACACACGAGCTTTCAACTCAACTATTTTTTTCCAGTTATTTCTTCTAATATCCAGCGTATGTCTAACAGTCATATTTTTTCCAGATTGTCTAGTTCTTGAAGCATCACTGTCCTCAAGCTCATGGAATCTCACACAAACATTTCAGTTGAAAAAGTAAGAGTCTGGTTCCTATTGAAGTTCATTTGGTGGGGGGAGAGGGAGGGGGCTGAAGTATGATCATTCTTTTATTTTGTATTTATTGAGGAAATACATTTCATTAAAGATAGTCAAATCCCTTTTCTTGGCCCATTTCCTCCTTCTCCTCTTTTTTTACTGTCCTTAGAAAGCTACTTCTTCTGATAACTCTTTTATTTAATGGGACCCTGGTAGCTAGCTGTAGGAGAGTCATTACAATGACTGAATTTATGACAAGTGCCTGTAGAGATAGTAAAGGATGGCACAATGACATTAAAATCCTTTTTGTCCTTGTGAAAAAGGTGGGCCCCTGGTATTCAGCCTAAGACCTAGATCAGAGGAGTCAGGAGATTCTGTAAAAGCACTTTATGGAGCTGTTTTTTAATTGAGGTGGATGCAGTTTAGATGTCATCCATGGGTAACACGAATATATTTTAACCAAAAAGTAACATCTAATCTGCAAATAGGAATAGTGAATAGCTATTGTTCTGTACACGTTATTTTTCAAAGCCCCATTCTTTGTTAACAGCTTGCAGTAGAAAGCATTTTTGCCCAGTACACGGCCTAACCCTTTATGATATATGGCTGTTAAAACTTAGAAAGATCTGGCTAATGTACTCTGTAGGTAACTACTGTGTTCCTGTTCAGAATGCTCCTCCCCTGTACAAAGAGGGTAATTCGTAGGCACCCGGAATGAAACTGAACTCCTGCTTTTTGGAAAGTGGCGCATCACTTCCGTGTCCCTGGAGCAACACAGGGAAGGAGCTCTCTTTCCAAATGAGAGCATTTCTCAGCATGCATGGAGAGGACCTGTGCTGCTCTTGGCTCTTCTCCATGCCGATAGTTGCATTGCAAAGCAAGATAGGGAAAAATTAGTCTCCAACAGGCATATTTTTTGGTAGGGGAAGGCAATAGCAAACTAGCAATAGTTGCTAGCACTACACACACAGAACACAAGTTCAGGCAAGCCGTGAAAGAATCAGTGATGGTTTTCTTCCCTTTTCTGGTTAAAATGTACTGTCTGGCCACTTACGTACTGGAGAAAACCACAGCAAAATGAAACTCAAAGTGTTCCATCTGGTTCATGCTTTTTGGAAATTTATGACTCTCAGCACCTCGGCACAGATTGCATTTCATACTAAATTTGTCCTCAGAATAAGCACAAGAGAACAATAGGCTTGGAGGGTAAACGCAGGTTATGTGTTTCACACATTTCATTACATGTTTGCTAGGTTGTTCTCTTGGGTTTGTGCTTTTTTGCTTTTTTCTGTCACTTGAAATTTCACATTCATGGCTGAATCTAGATTGAGTCCCTGTGTCTTACAAAAACTCTGTTTTCTGTGTTACCAGCTGCTCACAGTGTATACACAAGCATGAGTGTGCCAGCTGTAAATGGATGCGTGTCTCTCCTGCCACCACCTGCCAGGTGAAGTTTATTGGAGAGGGCTGGAATCCCCCGTGCTGCCTTCTCCTTGTATTTTTTACATCTGAACAGCAATCTGTCTCTTCCTTGTCCTGACATGGAGAAATGCTGATTTTTTTCAGGATAGTTGTAATGCAACTGCTTCCAAGGAGGTTGCCGCTGCACAGAAAACAGAGGTTAGTTAGCATTTTAAGATTGGCATTATTGGGGTTCTGTGGGTTGGGGGAGAAATTTACGTAAAATGAGTGGACTTTGCAGGAATAATAGATACATGGATGGGGAGGCAGTCGGTTACATAGGAAGGCAATGCAGAACTTGGAATGATACTATTTTTTCTTAGTGCTTTGTAGGTACTTAAAGGTACCAACATAGATTTGCATTTCTGATCCAGGCATTGAGACAGTGAATACTGCAATAGTCACATGTCTATTTCTAGATGCAGGTTTACAATATTGCTTTAACTGCCAAAGCTCCTGTATGCTGTATTTAGGTGTTCTACAGGGCCCACTGTGCTAAGGGCTGGATGTGTAAGCTGACCACCAGCAAAAATAATAAAAAAAAAAATATCTTGGACTTAATCTCTTATCTAGGCTTAAGTGCATGTTTGAGTTCTGCTGTCACAGACAACTCTGCGACACTAGGTTTCAGAGTCTGAAACCTCTTCCTCATTTTATGCAGCCAGATCACAACTTCCCCTGAAACATAGCTGCCAGGGGAGCAGAAGAAGAGTGAGAATGTGCCACCCAGTTTCTGGGTAACAGACAAGTGGCTAGAGGATGCATCCAGGAACTGAAATCCCTGGGAATTAGTAAATCCTTGGTTCACACTTCCAGAAAAATTTTCCATGCTTCCAGGCTACAGACAAAACTGGAGATGGAGCTATTCTCCATCCATCCTGCTCAAGATGGATCACTGGAACAAAACGAAAATCGCGGATGCAAAGTACCTCCTTATCTGATTGTTGAGATCTCTATTGAAATCATATAAACTGTATGTAAGCGATTTGCCTCGTAGGCCAGCCCTTTAACCACGAGGTTATCCCTTCATTCTTTATGGTGCCAAAATGGTTTTATTTTTTCATAAAACTGAGCGATCTTGTCATCAGTGGTTGCTTATGACGTGCAGGTGTTAGGAAAGAAATGAGTAGTGAAGAGAAATTTGACTGATGAGTCAGTACGTAGAGATTTGCTGCCTACATTTTTTGGTTTCTGCTTTTCTGTGAGTGATAGCACGGAGCACGGTTGGTATAAATAGTGACTGTGTTCTTATCTCTAAATGTTTCATTAGAACTACCCAAACTTTTACCTGTGAAGACAGGAATTACCTCTTAAATTCAGCTGTTCAGCTGAGGTTTCTTAGAGAAAATCCCCAAATTCTTTCTGGTTTGTTTTTCTTTTTTTAACAGAGATGAGTGGGATTGTAATGCTTGTGCTACTGAGCATTAATATTCTGGATTTGGTCTGCATATAAAGCTGGTGAAAGAACAGAGGAAATTCTTCTTTGCTCTGCTTCCAAGTGCATTAATTTGACATTGGTAAATAGTTGGAATTGCCTGGGAGATGGCTTTCTTCCACATGCCTTATCTTGGAAAGACAGTGATGGACAAGGCAGTGAAAGCACTAGAGGCAATCCAAAGGCAGATGTTTATTTAGAAGTGATTGATCCATTCAGAGGGCTTGAAATTGCATTTGAAATCCTGCTCTCTTTTGACTGCTCGTGCTTTAAGGAGAACTTATTGGAAGGCTGAGAAGGAGGATTTGTGTTTTCCCACAACCCCAGCCAAGCATATAGATTAATACACTTTTTTTTTTTTTGTCAGTGGCAGCCTGACTCCAGCTGCTGGTTTCCAGGGGCGCACCTTCCCCCTCCCTGCGCTGGAGCAGCAGTTGGGGTGGTTGTGCCAGTACACTTGGCTGGGGAACTGATTTGGCTGGAAATAACTGTTTTCTTTCGGCAGGTTGCTTTTCATCTGGGCTGATTCCCTCATCCAGTCCTTCCCGTGGCCTGGAGGCCCCGTCCTAGCACTGCAGGAGGGGCTGTGCCGGTGCAGAGACTGAGCTCCCAGGGGTGGCAGAGACTGAGCTCCTGGGGTGGCAGAGGCTGCTTAACCTGGGCCACTGCCAGATACCTCACCGGGGCCTGCAGCCATGCTAACCACACCTCTGAGGATGTGGCTGCCACTGTTAACGCTGCCCCAGGGAAGCGTCGGGCTGTCCAGGGGACTGGGGGGCTGCAGCTCAGAAATGTGGAGCTCTATTGAAGTTGACAGGGCTGTGCTGATTTACATTACCTGAGGACCTGGCGCTCGCTTGCTGTATGGCTCGCTGCGTGTTTGCACTGCTTTCATCACATGCCTCGCAACTAGTGATTTTTTATAAATATCCTACTGCCTCTCCGCTGTCTCCCTTGCCGGGCAGCGACTAGAAGGTCAGTGGTTCTCTGGCACAGGGGAAATGAGCACAGACCCCACCTTGGTCCCTCCCGCATTCAGTGAGGAAATCCACAGGTTTTTTTTGCTGCCAAGGAAAGTGTCACAGACCAAGTGTCACAGGTAGTCAAGCTGAGAAGCTGGCTCTTGAGTAGGCAAGGCCAACTGCGAGTGGCCGCACTGACACCATGAGTCCGAGGCAGGACATGGTGAGGGACTCCATGTTGTGTAGCCATGGGGAAGGCATGATTTCAGGGGAGGCTGAAACTTCCAGAGTAAACTGTTCTTACCACCGCTTCCTCTTGGTGTAAGAAAGGGAACAAGGCAAGCTAAGCTGAGGTGCCCAGTGGTGTGCAGTGCCTGACAGAGAGGTGAGGGGGAGCCCTGAAGTGCTGCGCCCCTGGGCAGGGGATGGCTGCCATTTCCTTCACGGGGGCTCACAGCCCTGATGCAGCTCTGGGGGATCTCTTTGTGTTTGTGTCATACTGCGTTATTCCTGTGCTTCAGGGCTCCCTGCTGGTTACCAGTGAAAACCCCAAAGCAGTGTTTTACTCATTTCTGTAGTACTTGGCTTCTGGATTTGTGTGAGGATGTTGACTCTCCTTGGTGCGCTGGAGGCTGGGCACAAGCAGAGGGACGGGACGTGGGTGGAGAAAAGCACCGGTGCTTTGCTGGCTTTGATCTCTCAGATTTCTGCTTCAGTTGTCTTGCTCACATACATAGGGTTAAACTGATCCCCAGTTCAGGGTGGGAGTGAATTTTCTCCCTCAGGCTGTTTGTCAAGGGTTTCCTTTGCCCTCCTCCATTATCCACAGCAGAGGTCATCTTGGAGACCCTTGTGCAGGCCCTCTGGCCCCCAGCCTTTGCACTCTCTTGCCCTTTCCTAAGGCAAAAACTGCAGCTTTCGATCAGTTGTGACAGGTCTCACATTTGCTCCCAAGCACACCGGCATTCAGCAGGCCATGGTAGCGTGTGGCGACAATGTGCGAGGGACCTTTCTGAAATGGGCAAATGCTGTGTTTTCAGTGAATGGTGATGTGACCCCGGTGGTCCCCTCAGGCCACCAGGCCAAAGGCTTGGTGCTGCTCTGGGTATGTGAAAAAATTAGTGGAGAGAAACACTCAGGTGCAAGGACTTTTCCTAGAGGTTTTACACCAGCTCCATTCTCAGAATCATAGTGGTTGGAAGGGACCTCAGAGATCATCGAGTCCAACCACAAAAAAAAAAAAAAAAAAAAAAAAAAAAACCCACA
>NW_015094506.1:10440551-10444710 GCF_001431845.1 Calidris pugnax | reverse complement strand
TCTTCAAAGATCCAATTTAAATAACAGAAAATTGCGCTGCCTGTCTTTTTTGGTTTTTTTTGTTTTTTTTTTCTCCTCCCCTCCCCTTTTCTAGTTCTCTAGAGGTCTTCTTTCTGTAGCAGTGAATTATTCCTTGGGCTTTAACATAACACAGCGTGTATCCCCGAAAACTGTTAAGGGCTGCCTGTCCAAACAGAGCTAAAAGGCTTCCGAAACACTGCCGTCTCGTGGCACCACCGCGGCTGCTGTAGCACGTACAGCCTCACCAGAGGTCACAGGCAGATGTCACAGGCATTTAGCAGCAGGCTGGGTACGCAGGGGAAACTTCCTCAGATTTCACAGATGAAGGCCCCCAGAAATCAACAGCCCAAACAAAAAAAAAAAAAAAAAAAAAACAAAACAAAACCCACAAAAAAACACAAACCACCACCCACCTCAGGGTTGGAAAGGTCTCCCTGCCCAGTGGATGTGTCCACAGCAGAAATCAGGATCACAGCAGAAATCACAATACTCTGAAAATTCATTTTAAACTAGTATTATAGGCAGTCTAAAAGCAAGCTACAAATCATTTGCCTGAGAAGGTCCTGAACAGTTTGTGGTTTCACGTGCGTATTTTCCTGTTTTTTTTTTTAATGTTTTCAGTTTGTTGTCTGAAAGATACAAAGAGAGGAAGCTGTCTGCGTGATTATAAAACTGGGGAAGCAACAAAACTGGTTAAACATGAGATGCTGTCAAATGTATCAAGTAAATACCCTAGGGAAGAAATCTCTCTTCTTGCTCAGTAGTGTTAGTAAGTTAGAATAAGTAAATATAAAGATACACAAAGAAATGCACAGTTTAAAAATTGGCCACACTTATGAAAGACAAAATGGGATACCAAAAAGTCCCTGCAGTTGTGTTGTACCTTTAGCTCTATGTATGACTTTGAAAAAGCTTTCTAGTAAAGCTAATTCTGGGGCTCTTTCTCGACTTTTCATTCTAGGATTTGACCCTGCTTCCCCTTTTCAGATCTTGAGAGATGCCTTCATTTGTTTCTCTGATCTCTCCTAGTGACAGCATCATGGGTTTTGTCTAGCATTGTTTCTTAGTTCTTCAGCAGTCACACAAAATGTATAATTTCAAGCTTGGTTTTTATGATGCTTACTTTCCAGTATATCAGACTGTGATTCATTTGGGCAACTTATTGTTATGAGATAAATTGAAATATAAAATATGTAGGTAA
This sequence comes from Calidris pugnax, assembly GCF_001431845.1. Taxonomy (NCBI): domain Eukaryota; kingdom Metazoa; phylum Chordata; class Aves; order Charadriiformes; family Scolopacidae; genus Calidris; species Calidris pugnax. Next base: position 10,443,488 of record NW_015094506.1, on the reverse strand, counting down.
AAATAGTTGGCTTATAAATAAGTTGTGATTGACAATACTGCCCAGGATCAAGCTTAACAAGATATGAAATTAATAAGAAAAACATATCCTAGTGTGATAAAACCTACATTCCTGAGTGGTCGTTGTTTTTGCAGCTGTTGTTTAACTGCCTAGCCTCTTCATAACCAGATTTTGCTTTGCTTTCTTTTCTAATAGCGTATCAGCATTCATTCCATTGAACCTTTGTGGATTTCTACATTAGGCAAAAGTGAAGTAACAGTCAAAGGAGAAAACTTTACACGTGCATCAGGCATAAAAATGATACTGACTGGAATGACTGGCTGTAAACCAGAAATGTGAGTTAAACCCTGAAAAGTAATACTGTTTACTTTGCATAGTGAAAATTATGCCCATTTTGCCTTAGCAATACAGTAGTGTGAACAGTTGTGGACCTCTCCTCAACAGAGTGTGTGTGTGTGTGTGTAGGGGATACTCTGCTCTTATTTAAACTTCCACTTTAAATTCCCAAAGGATGGAAATGAATTTGTTGTTTGGGATGGGTGGGTAGGTGGGCAGCTCTCAGGAGTAGTTATGGCAGTTCTATACCTGTGTCCCTCTGTGCCTTGCAGCAGGCAACAAGAAGATAGGTCACAGGAAAGCCAGCCGCAGCTTTTGTTTGACTCTCCTCTGCTTCAAAATATCCCCCATATGTTCTAGGATTCTGCTTGTGAAAGCGCAGACACCGTGCCAGGGAAGGGAATCTCTCATGCAACAGCATGTACTTTTCTCTGTTGATGATTGCACAGTGTAACCCTCTAAATAATTAGGCTATCTTATTCTGAATCAGTCATTTTCAGGTGCAGCTGCAATGGCTGGCTGTAATTACCAAGACCATTTTACATAGCTAGCACTTGAAAAAATATTCATATGGTACAGTTAAATTTTCAATTCAACCATGAATTTCTTGGGGACCACAGAAAACAAAAGGAGAGAAGGATGGAGAGAGGGAAAGGAGGGAGATGGAGGAAGTAGAGGCAAAGAGAAAGGAAAGAAAGGGAGAAAGGAGCAGGGAAAGAGGGAAGGAGAGAGAAAAAGAAGAAGGAAAAGGAAACTGAATTCTCATTCTTGACTAGCACAGAGAAGTACACTGCAAAGTCCACAGCTTACACGGCAAAATCACACATTTCATTACATAGCCTCATCCCAAGGCTATAAGACCAATATCTTTATCATCTTCTTTGATTATTGTGACATATAGCAGCTTCATTCAAAAGATGCCCTACTTTGTCTCAACTCCCTGGTCTCTTTCCAGTTCCATGTGGCAGCTCAAAGAGAGATTAATTATTCTTCTCTCTGCATCCTTTGCTTTAGGTTATAGGTTTTGTGTAGTAACACCAGTGAGTAACATAGTGGCATCTGTATCTGTGTTTGAGAATCTGACTGTTTTCTTTCTCCTTCAGCATTAAAGTTAGAAATGTGCTAAATGACACACAAATGACATTTGCTCTCCCACCAACACGTAAAGAGGCCAAAAGTATATGTATACAGGCTAATGGGAAAAAATGTTCACCGCCAATGACTCTACATTATGTTTCAGTACCATTATGTTTTGGAATCACACCAAATACCTCCTGGATCAGGTAAACTTGTCTTTCCATACTTTTTGTGTATTTATTAAAATGCAGTCCCACTGAGCCGATACAAACCTTCTTCCTCGGCCAGACTGCAGCTGATGTAAACATGGATGACTGCTGTGACCTGTTATGGAGGATGAATGTATGCTGGTGAACTAATTTAACATTTAACGTAGAGATAGGGTCATGATAGCTGCAAGACAGATTCTGTGTTCTGCAGGATTCTGTAAACTCCTTCTTGCTCACCCCAGATCTTCTTTGTAGAAGTCAAAAATAGTCTTTCCATACTAAAGCTAAATCCAAAATATGGGTATTGTGCATAAATTCAAGCTCCAATTAACTTTGATTTCTTGATACTAATATACCCTTTATCTCCAAAACCGTATAAAGTATCAGTGAATTGGAAATGAAATTAAAATAATCACCACTGCAGTGATACGTTCAGACTAGCTTTAGGACCAACCCCCTGCCAAAAGAACCCTTTTCAAGCCTTTGCTGTGTTTTGTGGGAGACTCACAGCTCCAGTGAAAGACTTACAGGGTGGTTTAAAGATATTCTTAGGCACAGCTTTCCACCTGTCCCTCTGCCTGCACAATTTTTACCCACTTTCATGTTCTTAATCTGATGTCTTGGCATCAAGCGCTGGCAAGTGTGGATTTGAGGTAATAAGTTGGTCTGGCAGCTGCAGCAGCTGAGCAGCTAAGACTCATGCCCTCATCTCCAGGTGAGGGGCAGCTCAGGCAGCTGGAAATTAATAATACCTTAAACCACTCCAACTGTGTTCAGCAGAGATTGTGAGCCAGACCCTCAGACACAAGCATCCTTGTGTGTGCTGAGACAGATGGTCTGAGCACTGCCGAGAATGTTTCCTGCAAGGTGCCTGGCACCATCGGTTTGTCCTGAAGAAGGCAGGAAGTAAGCACAGGCAGGGCAACTCTGGGGCAGTGAAATACAATGTCTTCAAGACAGAATACTAAATCACGGTCCAGTTGTTTGGCTCCCTGAATAGAAACAAGGTGGAGAGTCCCTGAAAAGGACTCTCAAGTAAGCTATCAAGTCGTTTGGTTTTGCGGTGGCAAAAGCATTTACAATGACATTATGAGGAAATAATGGAAGTACACTGTATGGCTCAAATTATCTTGTCCTGCTGTTTGACTTTATTATATTGGCTGCTACCAAAGCAAAATGCACATGAGTAGTTTATTCAGGGCTGAAGCCTTAATGCAGGACTTATCTGTGGGAAAATGTAATATTACTTTCCCTTCACCCCTTTTTTTTTTTTTTTTTTTTTACTTGGGGGGGTCGAAAATTACACACAATTGAT
>NW_015094506.1:10371837-10440508 GCF_001431845.1 Calidris pugnax | reverse complement strand
GTGGTTTGTCTCTGTTTCAGGGTTTGTCTTGTCTTGTCTTGTCTAGAGGTGCCTCCTCTTCTCCTCATCCTCCTGTGCAAACCCTGCACCGGTGCTGGCTCACCCCAAAAATCCCAAATTTTTTTTTTTTTTTTTTTTTTTTTTTTACAGTGGTGGTCGCAAAATTACTACAATTGGTAGAAATTTTAAGGTGGTGGACCGTGTGATTATTTCAGATGACCAGAGATCAAACCTCACCGTAAGTCTTAATCTCGTCTACGATATCAAATAGAGGTCTCTTAAGGGATTAGGTTTTATTGTCAAGGTTTCAGGAGGATCTCAAGATTTTTCAAGCACTTGCCAGCATACATCAGTCGCCCTACTAAAATAAATATGACCACTTGTAGGATTACAGTTGCACACATTCTCAGTACAGGATCATGGATACACATAAGGTATTCTGCTGCATAATTCCCTGAGCCTTTTTTCTGTGCTGTAGAAACTTGGTCCAAATTAATCCTTTTTGAACCTCCCCAGCCTCCATATATGGATCTGTTGGAAAAGGGGGTGGTGTACTTCTCTCTGGCTTTGTGTTGAGGACCCACATGGTGCCACTGCCTCAGCAAGGGGTGGGAGATTGGATCTGATTTTGGGACGAAAACCCTTCCTCTGAGTCTGCGAGGAGGTGGGCACCCTGTTGCCTCCTGGGCTTGGCAGCACAGAGACCGGAAAACAGCAGCAGCACCCCATGCGTAACCAATGGGGTGACTGTAGCAACTCCCCTCTATCAAGAGGGCCCAGGGGTGCTGGAGAGTTCATCTTGCTTTTCTCTTGGCACCTGCACTGAGGGGAAGGAAGGAGAAATCACTGTCACTATTCCTGTCTCGCTGCAGGAAATAGCTGCCTTAGCAGTGTGCAATCAGCCTTACAGCAGCGTGCAGAGTGTGTGATAAATGTGCTTAAAGGTAGATGCACGCTCAACACAGAAACTTTCCCAGGTGCTCTGCATGCAGCCCTGATCCCAGAGAAGGGGTTTAGCAGATATCTGTGTGAAGTCAGGAAGACGTTAAATGGTTTTGAGTGCCTCTGTTTGTAATTGTACCTGCTGTTGAGTGCTTAATGACTGTTACAGCTTTGCTATTGCATTTCTAGGTCTCTAGGTATCCTGGAAATGAATCTGAATATCATTACTTAACGCCAAGCCTGAGCCATGCAACAGAGGGCAAAGTTGTTGATCTGATGTTAAAAGTGGAAACTACCTTTATACCATGCTTCAGATTACGCTATCATCCTGACCCAGTGTTCATTAACTACCAGCTCCACACTGAGTTGGATCCTGATCTGGAATTAAAAATATATGTAAGTTTGAAAGTAATAGCCTACTATTCCTTATTTAAATAGTCATTGGGGATCATTTTACTTTTTATCGTGTTTAGTGACTGTTTATTATCTTCAATTTTTTCCTTCTAGAAAGAAAATGACAACCTGAATATTTCTAAAACTGAGGTAGAGGTTTATCTGTCATATATGAATGGTGCACAGACCAAAAAGATATGGTTCAGCGTCCAAAATATTACCAAAAAACCAGACCGTAGTACCATACTGTGCAAATTCAAAAGGGAAGCAACAGACAAGATTGACTTTTCCACGGTGAAAGTTTTTGTAAGTAGAATTCCCTTGTGTTGCAATTTAACAATGTTTGGATGTTTAGGCAAATGTAGCAAAATGAAGCATTAATGCTCTGGTCACGAATACTCTTTATAGAGGGAGGAATTGGATGCATTTTTTGTTCTCCTGGTATGCGGTAGTCTGGTTTTCTTCCTCACATCTGAGTGTGCCTGCCTGGTGCTGGTATAGGTGCCACTAACAGTGCTGAGTTTGTGTAGTGCCTAGTTACTGCTGTGGTGTCAGAGGCAGGCTTTGCAGTCCAAGCTGAGCTGACTGCTCCTGAGCTCCAGGAGAGCAGTAGCTTGTCAGACCTCTGGCTGCAGCGCAGACATCACCAATAAAGCATCACTGGCTCCAGGAAAGCCACTCATCCTAGATCTGTAAGCAATCTGCTGCTGTGGTGTAGCTATAAGGAAAAGCATTGTGTCCTCCCATTCACTTTTTCCCACTAAAGTAGATTAAGGATCTTGAACTGTGTGTAGTGATCACCACAAAGACAGAGATAAGGCATCTCTGGATGAAAATGGGGGTAAAATTCAGTATGCACTGGAAAGGGCAAAATGCTATGAACATATGGCACAAAGCCAGCCCCAAATATAAGAACATTAGCATGGATGTCAAAGCTAAATGGCAGCTTAAGATATTTGCTTCATGAATAAGATGAAGACATGAATTTTTTAAAAAGCAATTGTCACCATTTATGAGGGAGAAAAATGATGCCAGACTCTTATTGCAGTGTATGGTGGTATAAAACTGAAATAACTCTATTGACTTCAAGGCATATGGCTCATAGTAAAGATTAACGAAGCTATTCTGAATTTCATATCACTGTTAACTGATCCCCCATCTGTGGATCCTGCCGTCTGAGCCAGTTATGGCATGGAAAAGCCTTTCTGAGATTGGCGTTGCATTTAAATATTAACGTTGCCTTGCAGTATCATGTGCTCATCCTGCAAGCTTCATAGGAGTGACTGTCATAGAAAGGTCACCGCTTCACTAAGGCAAATCAAATGCAATAGTTATAATGTCACATTTCACATCTGGTGTCTTAAGAATTCTTTTTTCCAACATCAAGAGAAATGTAAAAGTAGGAAATCATCACATGTTTTTTCAATCTTATAAATAAATCACCATAGAAGAAGTAGGGCCACTCTGAAGAAAGGATAAGCTGGGTATAAAAGATAGGTATGGCCCAAGAACAAAAGTATCTCTTTAGTTTTCAGGAAGAAAGAGGATATTGAGTGTGGGGTCAAAGACAGTTTGATCGATCTGAATGGAGGTGTCCAAGAAAAAAATGCCTTTCTTGTGACAGAAGCAAGATTCAGATAGATCAAGGGCCTGAAGAAAGCTGGAACAGGGTCATTCCCATCCCAACACTGAGAAAGAACTGGCACATGATATTGTAGGCTTAGTAAGAAAGATTTTAAATAAAACTGTGGAGTCGGGAGAGGTACTATATGACTGGAGAGCAGCAAATATAAACCCAGTATTTAAAAGAAAAAAAAATATCGAGGCAAATAGAGGCTTGTTGATTTAATCTAGCTCTATGTAAAGCTTTATAATGTGTTTTGAATGAGGGACTCATAAAAGACCTGGAGGTAAATGGAAAATGGGATAATTGTCAACTTCTTTTTAATAAAAACAGATTATGCTAGATATCTTTATTCAGTAAGATGAGTGGTTTCCTCAACAACAAAAACAGCAGTAGATCACATGTACCTGGAAGTCATTCAGTAAACTACTTAACATGGTGATTATGAAGACGCCAGGGATTAGAAAAACTGGATATTGTGTATGGGGATCCGACTCTGGGCAATGTTGATTTCCATACAGATATTGTTTAATATCACTAGTGGCTTGAGCACAAAAATAAGGTGTGCACTAATAACATTTGCTGATGATATAAAGCTCAGAGGCATTACCAGTCCAGAGGAGGTTTTATAATGTCATGCAGAAAAAAATAAATAAATTTAGGAATAGGAATTGGGTGAATTCAGGTGTACCTTATTTAGTCTGTGATTCATAAGCAAGATAAATAAAAGATAAGGAAAGAAATTGAGCCATAGAGTAGGAAGGTTATGGTGAAGATTAAAGATAATCTAAGTCTGAATGGAAAATTAAATTAATGTTTTGCCTCAGTTTTCAATAAGCAGGAATGAGTAACAGGAATTTCTGCTTTAGGAATGCTTTGGCTGGACATGACAAGTGGAGAAAGGCAGGTGTATTAGTCACAGGATGGTTAATGCATTTAGCCACCAATGCATTTCAGCAAATGGGATCCTAGGAAAGCTCAGACCAAAAGTACTTTGTGTAGGAACTATGAAAACACATATACAATCAAGGAAAAAATACATTTGATGGAGGAAATAGGTCTGATTTGTCTATATTCTTTGTAGTCCTCAAAATACGAAGGCTGTGTCCTTCCAGCCCCGTGGGGTTTCTTTGCTTGCTCCTGTCCATGTAGCTGCGATGTGACTATCCAGTTGGCAGTGTCCAGCTGCCCTGGCTGCTCACCTCCTGTGACAAGTCAGTGATTGACTTCCCTGCTGTAACCCAAAATAATGTCAACCCAACTCTCCTTTTCAATTATCTCAGGCTTATTTCTATCCCTGGCACTTGGTGGTATTCTTTTTCTGAGTCAAAGTGTATTTTTACTTCTAGCCTGTTTGTAGTCTCAGCTACCCTTTATTTATGTGCTTTCTTAGTCCTCTTTGAGATCCTCCTTTGTGAAATTTCTTCTGCCATAATTATCAGTGGTGAATGCCTCAATTTGGTATCTGGCAGACTTCAGCACTTTTCGTGTATTCCTAAGAATTAATGCCTGTCCTGCCTTTGACAAGCCTGGTGGCTGTTGGGGGATGTTGTACATGTATTGTATGTTGTATTTGTTCTCAAGCGGACCTTCAGGAACGCCCTGCATCCTACATAAAGAGGTTGAAACTTCTGCAAAGAAATAGGGAAGAGGGCTGTGGGCCACGCATCTATCAAAAATTTTACTTCCCTCATTGTTAGCGTGAGTCTTATCTTACTTTTCTGCTCAGCAGAGTAACACTGTGAGTGCAAAGGAATGTTTTTAACTATCAACACGTACATTCCTCTCTTCAAAATGCCAGAACCTTTAGCAGTGATTCTGAAGTGCATGAGCCAGCTGGAGGTCAGACCTTGCTGTTCATTTCAGTTTTCAGCAAGAGCAATGGCAAAATTTCATCCTGCATGAGGACCTCCAAATTTTTCTCTTGTCACTGCTCTGTTATCCTGCTTAAACATCAAATGCTGTAAATGTTAAGTTTGTGTGGGTTCACATATGTTTTTCCGAATTGCTGCTGTCTTCTCAATAATCTGCAGAACCAGGGCCCTTCATGTGCCTCAAATAATTTTTTTTTGATACGTTAGATATCATTTTAACACTGATATAATACCTGTTCTCTATTAACACAGCCATTATTTTTCTTCAGGTCAAATTAGGAAATTTTGAGCATGAAGTCAAACCAACATCGTCACACATATATTTATATGTTCTTATTTTGCTACCAATTATAGTGGGTGTCATTATAGGTAAGTACAATAATGCGTTTTCAGAATTTTGATTTGCTGAAGGGTATAATCATGACACATAAACACATGTACAGACACACATACATGTTTGGAACTGTCACAGTCTGGTGGTTTTCCCTTGTTTCCAATAGGAGTGGACAAAATTAACTCTGGTTTGGTGGTGAAGTACATCTTATCAGACTACAGTATATTACAAGACAGCAGCTTTGGCTGTTCTGCTGGGATTACTCACCTTTGCTTAGTGAGGCAAGCCCTAGGTGTCACATCCTTGTGTCACAACTTGGGTCCTTCCAGCTGTCAGAGCTGGGCTCTCCTCCTGTCCCAGGGGCAGATGATCCCTAACAAACTGCGTATCCTTAGGCAGTGTGTGTGGTGTTTCTGCTCAGTCTCATTTGGATCATTCATGAATTTGTAGGTAATTACTAAGTTGTGCCTTTACTCTCTCTAAATGAACTTTAGAGAAGTTAACAATTTGGAAGTGGATTTCCTGTTCAAAACAACTGAGTTTTGTGTTAAATCTGTGCCACTTTAAGTAGATTGCTAGTAGTGGAAGTGGTTTTTAGACTCTGTGTCTCATAGTGCAGGTCATACATAGCTCAGTGTGCTGGACTTTCAATTAAAATTGCATTGACAATTTTAAGATGTTGTTAAAAGGAATGTATTTTATTAACGTTGGGGTTTACATCCAGATAACTAGGGCTTATGGGTAATAGCACATCGACACACTCCTGGAGAGCAAAAGCGTATATTAATATTTCTGTTTCTTAAAATAATATTAAAATATGTTTTGTATAGGGGTTGTCTGTTCTGCAATTTCTGTACTAAGCATCTGTTTTTCTCCCTTTTTAGTGGCATTTGTAGTTACTAGATACAAATCCAAAGAGTTAACTCGTAAACAGAGTCAGCAACTTGAACTGCTGGAATATGAGATTCGGAAGGAAATACGTGAAGGTAGGTCTAAAGAGCTTTATAGAGCTTAAGTACAGCATAATTTCTGAAATGAAACTGTCAGGAAGCTCACATTATATAAGCATTTTAATTTTACGGCTGTTAGAGTATTTTTGTATTGTATCAGAGTTCCTCTTTAATGTTGATGTGCACAGCAGTAGCAGATAGCACTGAGCTAAGAGGATTGCATGTAATAATATTTCTTTCAACACAAGCAGGTGGAAAAATTGGATTGGTACTTTCCCACTCATAAGGGCTTCAGCTTGAAAACCAACCCTTCTTCCCTGAAAACTGTTTATTGAGGAGCATCTATTGGGTTCAAATTATAATTGTGAAGATGATTTTGTGTCAAGTAAACTAATTGTCCGGGTGGGGCGGGGGTGTGCTTTTACAGGATTTGCTGAGCTGCAGATGGATGAATTAGATGTGGTGGATAGTTTTGGAACTGTTCCCTTCCTTGACTACAAACACTTTGCTCTTAGAACTTTCTTTCCAGAGGTAAGTATTTACAAGTGTTTCAGTTATCAGCCCTGCCTAATAATGAAGAAGCTAGGAAGGTCAGGATCAAATAACTAATGTAAATACTACACAGTGATTGCATGTTGTTTTCACAAGAAACTTTTCTTTAATTGAGAATTACCAAAGAACACTTATGGCTGTACATGTCTGTATTTAACCAAGCCTAAATGCTGTAGATAAAGCACCATTGTTGAATTTTCAAGGGTTGTGTGTGCATCCATTTCTTTTTTGCTGCTTGCCTTTCAGGCCATCCCAACTAAGCTATAATTTATCCATTGCCTTTTTTGTTCTCATGCTTTCACTTTCCATGCTATAGCTAATTAAAGTAACAGTCAGGCTAGCTAACATGCTAGCTAACATCATGACACTTCCTAATTAGACTTGTGGGATGAAGAAATGGCTCTAAGGTCGTGCTGACTTTCTACTCCAAGCTGCTGACAGAAATGGTAAGACCTTAATTCAAAGGAGCACAGGTCAAATGTTTAAAAATTACATAAATACTTAAGTACTGTCTAGTTTAGAGGTGGATATTTTAATTGTTCTTTGGAGCAGTTTGTGCCACTGTGTCAAAGGACTGAAGAGGCCTTCTCTTGAACGTTTTCTGTCTCTTGCTATTTTTTTACGTATGTGGCACATTACGAAGCTGATAAGTGCATTTGCCACAGCTTTCAAAATTACAGCATGATGTTAACCAGTGCTTACTGGCATTTACTAATAGGCAAAAGCTGTGATCTCAGCTGGTGATATTTTGCTGTGTAACTGACACCAATGAATGGAAACTCTTGGTTAGTGCTGTGGTGTTTTAGGGTATAGCTGGTATGTAGGCAAATTATCTACTAGTCTTCATGTGGCCCAGTCCTGCAGTCTTATCTGCACACTGCTTCACTTCATCACTGTGTGGGATCTCACTAAAAGCTCCTTGTGATAAAGTTAAACATGTGATAGTGCAGAATCAGGGCCTTTTTTGGTGCAACACCAAATACCAGATACTCAGGCAAAATAATATTTAACAATTACGTATGCAGAATCTTTGTACACCTCGAGTCCAGTTCTTACACCACAGGAAACTGGGAATATCTCTTCTAGTACTGCTGTGTCGTCTAATTTTTATGGGGTCACTAGGACGTTTGAAGAACGTGAGGACCAAGAAAACCTTACTTTCTGCATCTCTTTCCTTTCTGTTTGTGGTGTTGCCAGGCATATTAGCATTAAAATGTTTTTATTTTTAGGAATATATCTTTTCCTAGTGATAGTCCCCTGTCAAAACAGTAGCAATCTGTAGAAGCTGTCTGGGTGTAAATGCTTTGCTTTATGCAAATAAAAAGTGAAGAAAAAAAGGCATGAAGTCTGCCACTGTTGCACTATGTGAGTCAGAAAAGGAAGGGCTCCTGTTTTGCCTTGGAAAGTCTCATGCCCCTGTGCATCCCGGAAATTACTCCAATTAGATTTTGTCTCAGTTTGAAATACTGATGCCACAAAGGTAAACTTGCCACTATTAGCTCTCTACAGACATGCAGTGTCAGGCAAGCTGTTTAACGTATTGTGTACCAATTTTTTCTGCTAAGTACTTACTGTTTACATTGCGGGAGTGTTCAAACATGCCTTGTGCTGTATGAATGTGGTAGGAGAGCAGTGCTTTACTAAACAAATATTACAGATGAACAGAAAAGGCAATGGGGTAGTAGATTGCAACCGAGTGTCGGAAGGGTTGACTAAAGGATCAAAGTGAAAAACCACCACTTCCACCACTAACCTCATGTATTTGAAAGATGCTGTAGTCAGAGCAACTGTACTCTTTGTGTCTTCCAGTGTGTTCGATGGGCTTCGTCTAATCTAATCTAAACTGGTTAAACATGGACATCAGAGCTGTTTTCTGAGCATCTTCTGTAGTCAGTGCAGAGACAGGCAGCTCAAGAAAGTGTTTTATCCTACTTGTCTGAGACATCTGTGTCAGGATGGGACGAGTTGCTTAAAGAGGGAGTCAGATACTTAAAATAAAGAGTGATGGCCCTGTCTTCATTTTGAGCTTCTTGCTTTCTGCTGCTTCGATCTTCTATATTTAATCTGGCTTCATAGCTTTTGTTTTGTGCTTAATGCTTGTAGGTGGTAAAAGGATATTACATTTATTCTTAAAATATTCTGTATGTTCAGCCTGATTTCTGCTACTTGTTAAATTTGTATTATTATTTCTGTTTTCCCAGAATTTCCCACATTTTTTGGTTTAATTCTACCATTACTGTTCCCTGTTTGCAAGCATATTTAACCTTTAGTGTGGTTCTGGTGTTTCACTCTGTGTGTGTGTTTTATTGGTAGGTGGTGTTAGGAGCACTGAAGAAGTTCTGTAAAAATGGGAATAGTGAGTGGAGGAAGAGGAAGAAGAGTATGGTAGGGGAGAAGAGAACAGGAGTCATGAGGAAAGGGAGGGATGAAAAATCAATTATATAGATGAAAAATTAGATGTGAGCCGGCAATGTGCATTTGCAGCCCAGAAAGCCAGTCATACCTTGGGCTGCATCAAAAGAAGTGCAGCCAACAGGTCAAGGGAGGTGATTCTGTTCCCCTGCTCTACTCACATGAGACCCTGCCCGGAGTACTGCATCCAGTTCTGGGGTCTCCAGCACAGGAAAAACACGGACCTGTTAGAGCACATCCAGAGGAGGCTCACGGAAATGGTCAGAGTGCTGGGACACCTCTCCTATGACAAGAGCCTGAGCAAGTTGGGATTGTTCAGCCTGGAGAAAAGAAGGCTCCAGGGACACCTTATTGCAGCCTTTCAACATAAAGGAGGCTCATAAGAAAGAGATGTACTTTTTACCAGGGCCTGTAGTAACAGGATGAAGGGCAATGGCTTTAAATTGAAAGAGATTTAGATTTGACAAAAGGAAGAAATTCTTTACAATGAGGATGGTGAGACACTGGAACAGGTTGCCCAGAGAAGTTGTGGATGCCCCATCCCTGGAAGTGTTCAAGGTCAGGTTGGATGGGACTTTGAGTAATCTGATTTACTGAGAGATGTCCCTGCCCATGGCAGGGGGTTGGACTAGATGATCTTTGAAGATCCCTTCCACCCCAAACCATTCTGTAATTCTATGATTCTATAATTCTATAAGGAAAATGGGAGCTGCCAGCATCACAGATAAAGCAGATGACAGTAAATGTTACTAGTGTGAATTTGTTGCTCGAGGGTGCTGCTTTGGGAACATGCAGCTGTGTTGGGACCTTGCAGGCTGTAAGAGTCAGACAAGAGGCATTGACAAGGTATTGGAGAACTGGGAGCTTCGCTTTGTTGTGAGAGCTTTCTCTAGGACTGGATGTTTGGTGACACCTGTGCCTCCCTGGAGCATGGACCTCCTGGAGAGTTGATTAGTGAACATTCATAAAGTGCCTTGAAATGAATGGAGACAGATGAACTGAAGTGTCACTCTGTGACAGAAACCCTGTATGCCAAAGGCTGTCACTGCCGTCCAGGCAGGATGCAGCCTGTAGCACGCCTTGCACACCAGCATATTTGCAGATGAGGTAATAAACAGCTTTTCCTGTGGAGCATTAGTTGACTGCTGTGCTAGAGCAGCTCAGAGTAACGCACACTGTATCACTGAAAATCAATACCAGGCCATCTTTGAGAGTTCACTTTTTAATGAACCTCGGCAGCACCTTTGCAAATGTTACGGTGTAGAGTTTTTATTTGTAGCCGCGTTAGAAGCCAGCATTTCCATTGTTTTATTTCAAGTTGTATGCCATCAGGAACGTACTTGGTGTATTTAATGTACATGTATTAGAAACTTTTGGTATATGTAAGAATGATAAATATCACTTGTCTTATATTTTAGTCAGGAGGCTTTGCATCCATCTTCAGTGAAGACATGCCACAGGTAAGTTGATATAGTGTGATATGCCTTAATTAATAAATATTTTTTCAAGAGTGATTTCATCCCTTATCTTAGTATTGTCCTAGAACACATCAGATTGCATTTTCAATGTGTTCCCTTTCCCCCATGAGGAGGGTTACATGGATTTATGTATAAAAAGAATTTTATATGTAAGATCCTGTTACCCAATGTATGTTATGACTTATTTAAATAAAATAAACAGAATCTAATCTTGGGAAATGACAGGCGAACTTAGCTATTGGCATTATTTTGTGTATATGACAGAAAATGTATGCTCTGCACCTGTGTACTCTGTGTTGTACACAAATGTAAATGCATCTTTGGTAAAATCCAGAGACCTGTGTCATACATGCAAAGTTTCCACTGATTTGACTGAGGTCAGGATCTTATCCCATATGTTGCTTACCATTTTTTGAGCATTAAGAATCCATCACAGCCAAACTACAGTTTGCTTATTTTTGTTTAACTATTCCAGAGCAGAGACCAAACGAGCAAGGATGAAAGCTTCAACATGTTGCATGCTTTAATTTGTAACAAGAACTTTCTTGTTACTCTCATTCACACCCTTGAAAAGCAGAAAAATTTCACTGTGAAAGACAGGTATAGTATGATTATGCTTATCATCTTCAAGACAAAGAATTAGCAGGAAAAAAAAAACGTGGGTTGTAGCACACAAATGTAATTTCTACTTCTCGCAAAACAAGCTTGCATTACTCCAGAGCATTGTTCCATTTTCTCCATCTGCACACACTGAGGAAGAAAAAACATTGCCATTAAAACAAGCCATTAAAGAGAAATGAGAATGTTTGTACATGTAAACAAAGAGGCAGAGGAGCAGGAAAACTCACTTCAAAACTGTAAACACTTCCTGCAGTTAGATCAACAGTTCCACAGTTTGGAAATGTTCTGTCACTGAAGCAGGTGTTGTTCTGCAGAATTAAATTTAGAGACACAAATTCTGTCTTTAAAAAATAATCACAAGAGCAGATGGACTCGCATTTTTTATATTTTCATAGAGATCAGTGGACAATTTCTTTGCTTGAGGAGGGAAAACTTAGAAAATGAACTGCACAGAAGTGTGTTTCGTTTATTAAAGATGACTGGGAAGAGAAATTCCAAATACTATAGCATTATTTTTTTCTTTTTTTCTTTTTTTTTGAACAGGTGCTTGTTTGCATCCTTCTTGACTATTGCACTACAAACTAAGCTAGTTTATCTAACCCATATTTTGGAAGTGTTGACAAAGGACTTGATGGAGCAATCGAGCAATGTACAGCCTAAGCTCCTGCTCAGGCGAACCGAATCTGTGGTAGAAAAATTGCTAACAAACTGGATGTCTGTCTGCCTTTCTGGATTTCTCCGGGTACGTGTACATCTTTTCACTATGTAAGATACACAAGGAAACTTTTAAACTGGTTTCTTCCATAGGAATTGTTAGAGGGATCAGTTTAAAGCGTTGAATCTACCATTGAACATTATTAATGTGCGCTCTTCTAGTTTAGGTGACTTAGCTAGCTATCATCAACGGGATATAGGAAAAGAGTGCATCTGGAAGTGATGATCATGTCATTTATTTGGCTGAGAATTGAGCAATTTTGCAATTCTAGCATATCCTTTTTTCACGTCAGACGTTATTTCATCTCCATGAAATGTATTCTGATCATGCTAAAAGACTGACACGCTTGTTAAAATGCAGCTGTACCTTTTTGTGCAAGCTGTTGGAAAGCTACCGCGTAATGGAGATTTACAGAACACCATCTTTTGGACAATTAAACTTCTCTCCAAACTTTCAAACCTCCATACGGCATTGCAGATTTCAAGAACTAAATGACCTCAAGTGGAAACAAAATAAACGTTTTCTTTAATTCTACTGTTTGTTTATTTTAGCCCACTTGGTATCACTTGGTTCTTGGTTTCAGAGCTTGGTTATGCTTCCTGTCTCTCTTACCAGCGCGATGCTATCGCGCTGTTGGTTCCACTCATATCAGTTCTTGTATTAATACAGCAGCAGAATTGTTTGAGGCTCAGCAGCTCACATGGGTTTCCTGAAACCCCAGGAGAGAGCCAAGGAACTGTCAGAGATCTGTTCTTGATGCACCAGTCATCTTTACAGAGCTGTGCTAGTGAGATGCCTTAGCCAGGCTGAAGCAATAGCTTCACGTGGAAAAAAAGATCCATCCTTCCTTACTTAGGTGCTTTCCTGAAGCCTGGGCTTCAGGGAGGAGGGAGAAGCCCCAGTTTGGTTCCCTCTTTCACTGATACACCAGTGTATGTCCCACCACCTTGCCCCCAAAGCTTTTTTTCAGGGACAACAAGGGGACACACCAGTTCAAAAGCAAACTGGTTGTTAGCTTGTTTCCTCACAAGACTGAAAAAGGAAGAAATAGCTGAAGTAGGCATGTGAACACATGCACGTCTCACCCCCCACCCGCTCGCTGGTGGAACTGGGAAGCGTCTGCCAGGTGGAGTAGGAGCAGCTTGTCTGTAGCATGCTTGTGCACAGCGAGGGGCTGTGAGCTATCTTGCCACACGCTCCAGCTGTCCCTTGCTATTTGCATGAGACGTTCACACTGAAAAGAAAAGGATGGAGGTTAAACAAATAACTAGATAAATCTGTTCAGAGGGATTTTCTTTTCTAATTGCAAGGTGACAAGTTAGTTAAAAGGAAATAATTTGTTACGCTTATTTTTTTTTTTAGTTATTCATGCCCATTTAATGATTACAAAAATAAACATGTTCCTTGCATTTGTTTCATGTCCTAGGAGACAATTGGTGAACCTTTCTATTTGCTAGTGACAACCCTCAATCAGAGGATAAACAAAGGACCTGTCGACGCAATAACTTGCAAAGCCCTGTACACGCTTAACGAAGACTGGCTGCTGTGGCAAGTGTCTGAATTCAAAACAGTGGTATGTTTGCCAGTTTGTGTTCCCTCCAAACACGGACAGCTACAATGTTTTTTCTTTTTCTGGAAAGTTAAATTAAGACTCTCAGACACTAACGTGGTGTTTAAGTACCCAGATAATAAAATTGTTATTGCTGACGAATTCAAATCACAATAGAGTTTAACGAGCTGGTATTTCACCAATATACATTTCACAAGTAGCACTCAGTCCTCGCTTCACAGCATGCCATAATCGCCAAAGGTTAGATTTAATGAAGTCTCAGTGTATTAAAAATCCTCTTATTTTAAAATGTACTACAAGAATATAAACATATGCTTAGAATTTAAACTAAATTACACTTTTCCAATGAATCAAAGAATGGAATGTAAAGGTTTTATTTTTCTATTATGTTTACTTGTGGCTAATCTTCAGGCAGCAATAATTTGCTTTGGGTTTCCATGTTATTAGCTCCAAATTAGCAAGGTTACAGCGTGGTGGATTTTAATTAGCTGCTTGGTTAAAACAAGGTATTTGTGAAGCCTAGCTAGGTTTCTAAACTTTACCATAGATTTCTTGCCTTTCTCAAAGTAACTACGAAATGCTTCCTATTTTACAGTCGCACGCAGAATTCTTTGAAAGCTGGAATTCCCCTACTATTGTTATTCTGAAACTGAGGGGAGAAGGGATAGCAACGATTATTGCATTTGAGAGCATGTAAAAATTGTGACCTTTTGAGTATGGGCATGTTTAGTTTGGAGAAGAGGAGGCTGAGGGGGGACCCCATTGCCACCTACAGCTACCTGAAAGGAGGGTGTAGAGAGGTGGGTGTTGGCCTCTTCTCCCGAGGGAATAATGACAGGACCAAAGGAAATGGTCTAAAGTTGCGGCAGGGGAGGTTTAGATTAGATATTAGGAAGAATTGCTTTACTGAGAGAGTGGTCAGGCACTGGAACAGCCTGCCCAGGGAGGTGGTGGAGTCACCATCCCTGGAGGTATTTAAGAAACGTGTAGACATGGCTTTTCAGGGCATGCTCTGGTGCCCAAGATTATTGGTTTGTGGGTGGGTGTGATGTGGTGGGGTGTTGTGTGTGTTGTTGTTTTGGGGTGGGCTTTTTTGTTTTGTTTTTTTTTGTGGTTGGACTCGATGATCTCAGAGGTCCCTTCCAACCGTGGTGATTCTGTGAGTAGGAGGTCTGAAAAAGGTTTCAGAATAACCAGAGTTCTTTTTTCCCAGAATTTCCAAATGATTTTGAGTCTGAGACCTTAAAAATCTGCATTTCCAGTCGTTCCCTATCTTACTTGCTTCTCAACTCCTGGCTTCCTGTCAGAGTTAGCGGACATACTTAGGAGTATGAGAAGTGCGACAGAATAGTGGGCTTCAGAGCTTGGGAGTAGGACATGCCAGAGCAGCAACGGCCATGTCAGGGACACTGCAAGTGCTGGTGGCTTTGAAGGAGAACTTGGTCCTTTTCAGAGCCCACATCCTGGGCTTCAGGTAGGGCTGGAGCTTCCAGGTCTGCCCATTTTCTGTTTTTGCAGCACAAACGTGGAGGTCCTAAGATGCCACATGCTGGAGTAGACTACATGACCCTGGAAATTTTGGCTGGTCAGCAGTCTGTTGGACTTAACGCACTGGGTGACATAGGAAGCTCACTGAAATGACAGCCTTTCTGTGAAGCATTTCTGAATTGTTCTTTTCTGCTGAAAGCTCTTGGACTGACAAATTTAGAGTCAAATCTTTTTACAGCTCTTTACAAAGCTGTTGTTGGAAGCTTCATTTGAAGGTACTTCAAGCTGAGTTACCACAGTGTGCATTTGGAAAGGAAGCCTGTGACTAAAAATTAAATGCAAAATACCGTATCTTTGGTTTACTTGTTTACGTGCTGCATTCTGGCATGTATTTGGGATCCAGGATAAGTTTAAATATATAGCCATAGGATACAAAACCCAGTAGTTAAGCAGAGCAATAATTTTCAAGGAAGCTCAATGTGCCTGTTACTAGTAGACTGCGCGGGAACATCTGGTCCTGTGGAATTGATTGACTTTCCTTATTTATAGCACAAATTCAAATTGAGAGCACCTTGGGGGAATAACTGACTCTGAAGCTGCTGAACACTTTTCCTAGTGCTACTTCTGTGTGTGCAGTCACTGATAGGGTCTTGTGGGCAGCCTGCAGTGGAGAGGAGAGAGGGGAAGTGGTCTGAAGGACTTGGTATCAGTGGGGAAGTCTGCGGATGGATGAGGAAGTGAGAGAACAGATAGCCTTTCTCAAACTGATTTGCTGCCTTTGTACTTCGTATTCCTGCTTTTAAATAGGAGATAATGATACTGCTATAGGGTTAATAAATCAGCTTTCCTCACTAAGGTCCAGCAATTTATTTGATTTTGTTGAGAAGTGGCTGAATGTTCCCTTCAAAACTGTCAGAAAAGGAGAGAGGATCCTGCAGTAAAATTACAGAGGTGGAGCCCGACGACTCCAGCTCTGGCTGGACAAGGAAGCAATTTTGGTTGGTGTTTTGTCTAAGATGTATGCTAGAAACTAGAACTGTGCTGTGAAAGAGATTTGGGTGGAACAGTGAAGTTTTCTGGGCTGGGGAAACAGTCCAGCTGGTCGTGTTTTCTCTGCAGCAAAAACATTTAATGGGATGCTAAAGTGTAAGGAGGCAGTTTTTCTTCTCTCGCTAGCGCTACTTCACGTGCACTGCAATGATGTGCAGGACCTTTGAGTTTACAGGCAAGGAACCAAGTATTTTCTCCTTTCTTTGGAAGAAAATTTCTGCCTAAAGGATTGCAGGTTTTGTTTTCTAAATGGAATAAATTCTGAGCTGCGTGCATTTGCACATTTGTTTACTGCAGCTACATTCTAAATCTTACAGTATTTTGTTGGTATTTTGTTTTGCCCTGTTCCACGGCCCCACAATAGCAGTGCATTAAAGCCTACCTGTCCAGAGCAAATTATAAAAACACAGCCAAAAAAAGGGTGATAGAAAGATACAGAAGCATGTCTGCAGACACTCGGTGTCCAGATTTTTAAGGTACGCAGGCACTTGAAGATGCAGGGATGCCTCTGGGAGGGGGCACAAGGAAGGGTGTCAGCACTCTCTATCCAAATCTCTCCTTTCAGGATTGAGACTTCAGTTCTAAAGCAATAAAAGCAGGATACAGACAGGCTCCTAAAAATCAGGGGGAGCTCTACAGGTCTTCTCTTATAAACACCACTATGCAGATAAGCTCCTGGGGCAGGAGAAGGAAGAAGCGCCAGGCATAGAGAAAGAAGGAAAGATGGGAGATATTTTCTAAAATTCAGGCCATTTGTAACAAGAAAATAAGAGAACTAAGAGACATGTTGGTTTTGAATTGTATTAGAGCTGTCCCTTGGCTGGGCCCCATGCCTTTTTTTAAAAGGCCACTGACCTTGGGACAAGCCAGCCCCCTACTGCTACCCCTCTCTGCTGGAAAGGGTCAGATATTGTACAGAGGTGGGCTGCTGAAGTAAATACTCAAGCAGAAGAATTGAAGTAAAGATACTTCTAAAAGCGCTGGTTCAGTATGAGCTGAGGAGCTGTGTGGTTTCACGCTGTGCTTATATCTGAGTTTTGAGAAATAAAACTGCCTTGAAAGAGACTTGGATGTGTCACGGAGCCTTTTCACAGGCTGAGGAAGCAAGCCTGCTTTCTCACAGGCAGACAAGCAGCTGCACCCCTCGGTGGATAATTTGCTCAATGACTGACGAAGAAGCGCGGGGCACAGCTGAGTGTTAGCATTTCACCGAAGTGTTTCGTTTTAAATAGAAAAGCTGCACAATGCAAGTCTGACGTGGGAGAAGTTCTTGGTGGAATAGCTGCTGTGGAAAATCAGGAGAGACTTCATGTGATAGACCTAGTGCTCAGGCATTTAGGAGCAACAAACTTCTTTTGAATAGTCACTGCTTATTTTAAAAAAGGGACTTTGGGCTGTTGAATTCTTTGCTGAAATGAGTTTACATTTTTAGATGGGAAGAAACAATCTTAATTCACCTGTTCGGCCAAGAGCCTTTTATTGAAAGTGAAGCAAAGCCACATGCTGGAAGATTGTTTAAAGTGTTCAACTGCTTTATGAGTTAGAAGAAGGGTGTTAAAAGAAGTAGGAGGGCGGTAAGGGAGTGAAGCAGAGACAGGGAACCCGATTTCCTAACAAGATGTCGTGGTTGTGGTATTATTAGGCACACTTTGTGAGAGATAAGGAAGCTATTAAAAGCATGTGACATATGGGGATTTTCGTCAGCAGAAAAGACACAACAGCCCTCGCTAGGAAGCGAGCAGTGCAGATGTTGGCTACAGGAGAGTCTTCTGAATTAGATACAGATTGAGTACCATATCCTAGCATTGAGAGTACAACCCTCACTTTGTGTAGTGCCCATCTAGCCTAAATTTAATTCCTGTAACATTTTCTCTGGTACTTTGTTAGCTCTTCTATAACCTCTTCATGGGTAGCTGTTCTGGCTGCTACAGAAGGATCATAGAGTCAATCTGATTTTTCCTGTTTATTGTATTTCATAGTCTGGGAGACAGGGGAGTAGGTTTAAGGCAATTTCGATGTGCTTTACATGCTTCTCTGACCAATGACAAGTTTTTCTTGTTTTTTTAGTCTGTTTGATAAATGGAAATATGCTTTATTCAGATGTATAGCTGAACAGAGAACAGGGTAATGAATAAGAGCCCTTGAATATCCCAGATGATTTTTCTTCTAAGAAAATATGGTAATAACATATTTCTTTATTAAAAGAAATATTTATTATCTGCTATGGTTATTAATAGCTTTACTAAATAATTCATTGTTTGAAATTCATTTTCAAGAAAACCACAATTCTAAAAAGCATCTGTAAACATTGTCTTCAAATATTGTTATTGCTGTCTCTGCATGAGTTAAAAAAAGGTTTTTAAATCTGGTCCTGTCTTTTAGCTAGGTTCCAAGCTAGTTCCAATACAAGCAGTTGCGGATGCTTGCCTCGTTCTCCTTAAGTAGCCTTTAACAATTCTTGCAACTTGTGTTAGGCCTTTGCTGAAGAGCACTGTGACTTTGTGTTGCTAACCATAAATTTCTAGTGCATGAAGTCTCAAGTCTAGATATTACTAGGTTGAACCATGTCCTGTAATTTTCTCCTGAATCTTTCCCTAAGTTAACCTGTATTTTTGTTTCTTTGGCAAAGTGAGAGAGCTTAGAAAAGGGCCTGATGATGGTTCCTCTTGACTTCCATGTATCCTCCTGTGATTTCTCTTAAATGTTTTCTGACCTTCAGAGATGATCATAAAAGGGCTTTCATAATTTTACAGTCATTTCTGATTCCTTTTCCAATTCTGCACTTTGTGTCTAAATGCGGTGATGGTGACTGTCAGCTTCTGATTAATGGTTTCTAAAGCCAGGGATTGTGCTGTCAGACAGGTTGAATCTGATTTATGAAAACTTCAAGTACAGAGGGAAGACATAATAATGATTGGCTTTCCGAGCTCCCCATCAATTGCTTCATCACTTAATATTAACTTCTGCAGGAAATCATATCAGCAAAACTGTCTGGCTCTCTTGGTTTTGAGATTTTTATGAGTTTAAATATTTCATCCCATCTGACCACTTCTTTGAGTTGTAAAGTATTGTTATTATCCTCACATTGTGGATACGTTTGATTAAGGAGTCTATAAATGACTTGTATTACACCTACATAAAGGACTACTTCTCTCTTTTTACAGTCCTGTCATCCTACAATGAGTTGAGTGGGGATGGGAGGACTGAAGAGACTGCACATTTATGTGCAATCTGTGTGAGAGCATGTGCTGAAAAGGAAATGCAGCAGAGAAAAAGACAGTTTCTCTTGACAGTCTGAAAGGAAGAGGAAATGAAGGAGAAGCAGTAACATGAATATTGCAGTGTAGGGATAATATTAGGAGGACAGGATCAACTAAAGAAAGGAATGCTTCCAAGGATGTAAAGACAAATCAACATCAGTTAAAGTGTGAGTAGCTACTCCAAGAAGATTAGTTGAGAGACTAGAAGAGACAAAGACTTTAAAATGAGTTTTCCAAAGACAAAATACAGTTAATCCCTGTCCACGTTTTTATCCTACAAGACCATGACCTCAGGGCAATCAAAGTCAAGGACAGGACTGCTGTCTGTTCATTTGGTCTGTGGGCCTAACCAAGCATGACTCCCTCATTCCCGTGCCAATATATTTTTTACTAATTTTCTGCATGAAATCCCAACCTGAGGCATGGTGTCCAGTCTGCTTCTCCTTCTGCAGGCACTGTTCCTGCATCTCCTCCTCTTCCGTTCCGTCTGTCCTTTCTGTGGTCTTATATTCCTCACAATTAAACATCTCTCTGTCCTGATTAATTTATCCTCAGTTACTTAAGTTACATCCTTGTCTGTGTTAAATCCTGATCTTCATAGTTTTGCAGCCCTGTTTTAGTACTCCTTTGCTTCTCTAGAAACAGTAAAGTTAATTTATGTCTTATTGATTACTTTTTTTTCACCACCAGTGTATTGTAATTTTCACTCTTTCTGGGCAATAAAGCAGAAAATAGCATTCTACAACTATTCATAACTATCTAAGAAGAGGAAAAAGTTGTCCATGCAGCAACCTGGACAGAAGTTCCTTTCTTCACATGACAACAGGGGAAAAAAAAAAAATTAAAAAATTAGGTGCTTCCTCTTTTAATGATCACTCCTTCACTGAGTCACACCTGCAGTGCTCACATTTCAGTCAAAAGATATGTGTTATACCAGAAATGTCCAATAACCAGAGTGGTTTGAGTACCTGGATTTTCCTATGCCACTTGCAGTCAAGTGCTGGCACCTAAAACACTTGTTTTAATTCTATTCTGAGACATCTGCAGCAGAATGCCTGTATCTGTGTAGCTGAACAGCGATGTCTCTGCAAGGAGCAGGCTACTGGAAGTGAGTGCTGTTATCACTCAGCATTAGCCATCTTTTGCTCATCCCTTTTTCCTTGCTTTTGAAAGCCTGACCTGACCTGACCAGAAATACTGAAAGCATTCCCTGGAGACGGTCACCCGGTCTCCTTGGCACCTCTCTGTGGCCCATACTCACCTTGTGTGCAGCCCAGCAGATGAGTTGTGTCCCAGCTAGGAGTAGCTAAAGGGCAGGGGGTTTGTAACTGGACAGGTCACATGGGTGCAGGTCTGGACCATTTTGGGTCATGTCTGCGGCAACATGCTTTCCCTTTCCACTGCTTCTGCAGTAGCCCTGTCTCTGTTGCCTCTAGAGATGTGGCTGCATGCAAACAGACATTGACGTCTCTGGGGGAGGTGTATTTTTTTGTATAATATAAGGTACTCAGCATAATCTGCTGGTGTAAATATGCATTTTAACACTGCTTCCTATCTACTCAAAATCAGTCATGCTTACCGTGACGACTTACTTAGCAACCTTATCAGATCTCTAGTAGCTTACAGTTTTGCTTTTAAGGCATTCGTTTTAAATAAAAGATCTGCTTCTTTTAGAACATGCATTGTAATTTTTTTCTGGTCTCCCGTCTTTTTTTGGTAATTCACTGAAATAGATTTGCACAAAAGCAGAATACAAAATATACTTTTGGAAATATGTAGCTATATATCTTTGATTACTTGGACATGAGAAATTCTAAATACTTCATTGTTTAATTCCTTCAAATAATCTTTATTTGAAATAGCTTTAATAACAAATATGATTAAAAACTCTCAGGTTTTGTAGGTTTCCCATGCCAGGTGTTCCCTGTAAGTCAGAATAATGTGTGTTTCTTTCCCCAGACAGTGAATGTTATCTTTGAAAAAATCCCAGAAAATGAGAGTGGAGATGCCTGTCAGACTATCCAAGTTAATGTTCTGGACTGCGACACCATAGGCCAAGCCAAAGAGAAGAGCCTTCAGGCTTTCCTTCATAAGAATGGCTTTCCTTATGGTCTTCAGCTGGATGAGATTGGTCTTGGTAAGAGTGTGTCACTGTGTTATATTTCCACTGGTCTATCTTCTTTTTTAGGAATTCCTACCCTTGGCTTTGGGGTTTTTTTTTAGCATTTAGGCAGAACATAGCTTTTGGAAGGAATCTCTGGGGAAATACTAGACCATTTTGCTACCACGTAGAACATCAGAACTACATCCCCTTCACTTCTGCAAGGACTTCAGCATGCAGTTGACAAACACATGTTATTTATTGAACACATATAATTTATATGTTCCTTTTCTGGGTTAAGTAAGGTGGCCCGGCCACCTAAGTACAGCCAATTGATAATTTTTGTCAGTGGGCCAGATGACACTATCATGATTTAGTCCCTAACTATCATCCCTCCTACCACCCTTCTTTCCAACAGGCCTGCATTTCCCTTGATCAGCAGAACCCACAAATATAGTTTATTTACAGTCAGATTAGGTGCATATAATAATTTGCATGTGACTCACAAAGATATGTACAATATCTGCAGATGTAAATATAGCCATTCTGGAGAAGAGACAGGCCACCTTTTCTTCTTGGGTTTTCAAGAGCCCAAGGTCAGATAAAAACAAGTAGTTAGCACTGCATCACTTCCCACAAGCTCCAATAGGAAATCCAACTAATTATATTACTGACATTTATCACCTCCCAGACTTGCTTCTTAAGATGTTGGTATGTCTCTACCTTCTCAGCTGCTGAGTTGGCAAGTGATGACAATTTACAGTCATATCCGATGGTTATATCCACTACCAGTGCCTGACTGCCCTTCACAAATACTAGTTCAGTCATATACAGCTCCTTTTGGTGGTCTCAGAAGTGGCTTGTGAAACCTTTCTTCTAGTCCCAACATGGTCTTAATACCAAGGCCCACTTGTGCAACAGAATAGCTAGATTTGATGAAAGCACCTCCAAAACCTCTGCCTTAACCAACACAAAGTAAAGCCCCAATAGCCTGCAGCAATGGAAGCTACCCAGGCTGTCACCCCAGAAAAGGAATCTGCATTGTGGGAGTGCAAAACCACTTTCATGTGACCTAGCACAAGGACAGAGAGAAACAGCTTAGTTGGGAGCCACTGGTCCAGAAATAATTAGGTGGTGGTTTTCTTTACAAGCATTTGGTACTGTGAGAATGCCATTGGGATGTAATTGTTTTCTGTTGCTGTCATACTGCAGAACTTGTGTCTGAGGAGCAGCAAAGAGAATTGTTGGATATTGATGGATCCTCAGAAGTGATGGAGGATGGGATAAGGAGGCTAAATACCATCAGCCATTATGAGGTAAGCACAGAAGCCAAACCAATTAATTAAGAAGCAGTTGCTACCCAGCTCCCAAATGCTGTCTGCATAGAAGTATCTTGATTGACGAAAATATCGAAGAGGTAGCTGAGCATCATCAACAGAAAGAAAGAACTATGTGACATGTAACTTTCTTGCCAATGAGTCATATGTTTTCAGTTACTTTTCAGAGGTTTGCGTGTTGCAGGGTTGCTCTGTTCAAGCATACCTGCTAAACCGTTACTTCTGTTGAGCATGTCAGTTAAAAGAACATCTCATTTCCAGGTGTGAACATTGCCTTGAATCTTTTCTCGTCTCTGCTGCTGAGTTTTTGATGCACCATGAGTAATTGTTTACCTTTTCCCACCTCATATTTTGATTCTCTGAACAGGTGGTCGTGACACTTCTGAAAGCTCATTGAGGGTCAAAACAAAAAGGGTGGATGAGTTTGGTTCCTTTTTCCTTGAGACCTTCTGTGGCAGTCTCCTTGCTTTCTCTGTTCCGGCTTCCACTTTCTGTCACCACCTGTACTGTATGTTTTCCCCTCCACTTCCAATTGCGCCTATAAACCAGTCCTTTTCAATGCTGCAATAATCTTTGTGTCATTGCAACAACACACAAGGCTGCATGCAACTGGTGGCAGAGCCCTTGTGGGAAAGCCCAGCGAGCAGCATTGCCTCTAAGGAGTTTCCACTGACACGAGTCAAAATAGAGGGTGAGAGGCTGTGGCAAAATGTGTAGCAGGTGATTGGCCTCAGGTGATAGGGTAGCTCACGTTTGATGCTTATAGATAGATTTTGGAAATGAGGTAGGTTGAGTGCTTTTAGTGAGCTTTCTTAATGCCTCGTTGAATTTGAAAGTCTGACTCTTAACCCGATAATCGATTTTTATTTGTTCAGAAGTTTTGCTGATGGGTGTAAGTCTGTGTCATGCAATGCAGAGAGGTGCTGAGAAACCTGAGCCAGCCCTGAGCACGTTGCTGTCTGCATGAGCAAGTACAGTGCCATCCACAGAGAGGAACAAGGACTCCTAGCAGGACTCTTCGTAGCTTGGGCAGAGCACAAGGCTGGTCAGATCTGGAGCAAGCTCATTTGGAATCACTTTACAGACTTCTGTAGGTGTTTGTTGCTGTGCTTACCTCCCGGGGAGACAACAGTGAACCCAGATGTCCTGACTCACCATCCACTGCCTTAAATACAGCTTTTCCCGTGCCTCTCTTGAATCTTGTCTGTAGATTAGCCTGCGACTTCCCTCCACTCCACTTGTGTACAGATTAGGACATTGTATTGTTGCAGTCAGAGTCTGTGCAGCAAAGGTCAACGTAGATTTGAATCTGATTAGATGTTTGAGCTTCTGTCTGATGTGATAGTACCCACCCTCTTCACTGCAGGCACCTATTTTACCTGGCAGCTTTTTTGTGCTTCCTGAGCTCATGGCGTGCCATGGCTCACGGGTGCCATACCTCATGGCTTCAGTTGGTCACTGTCATCCCTGGGCATCTTTGTCCCAGCCCTTGTTTTCGTCTGTGGTTTCTGCAGGCAGATGCAAGTTAGGTTGGAGGTTCAGTTGTTTTTGCAAAGCTGTAACTAAACTAATTATAGCTTAGCAGCTGCCGTATGGAAATTGTGTTGGGTATTTCTCTTAGATATTTTAGCTCACTTTTTCTGACACTGCCTAAAATGTACGTATTTTGTCAGAACCTTAGTGGCATTTTAGGCAGTGGCTTAGTGACAAGTATCAGCCATTAGTACATCTAGTTTATATTCTTGTATGCATATTAATGCAAAAAGCAATGTAAAGGTGTCTAGTTAGCAAGGAAAGGGACCATTGCACGCACAGTGTGAGGGTAGTCATGTTGACTGAGGAATTCCAACTTACATTTCAATAGTGCCTGGAGTTTTGTGGCAAGCCTGGGTTTTTTGGGGGGGGTTGTTTGTTTGCCAGCCTTAAATGCTAGAAAGTAACCAGATTTTTGAAACTGGAAAGTACTGACATTTTTTTTTAAATACTAGAGCATGGGGGTTGTGTTGTAAAGGTCTCAAAATCATTAGTCACTCTTGAAAAAGCAGACTTAGTTTGTACATTGATTTTTTTAAATGTGAAGTAAGGGATGTTTGCATTTTTGTGTGGTGTTTCTGTAGGGAGAAAAATACACTGTACTCTTATTAGACTTTCATTTGTTTCTGACTTGTGTGCTCCTTGTGCTCTAATTTTTTCCTCATAGTAGGGCTACTGATGTGATTATTTAAGGTCTACAACAAGGACTCCTAGCAGGACTCTTCGTAGCTTGGGCAGAGCACAAGGCTGGTCAGATCTGGAGCAAGCTCATTTGGAATCACTTTACAGACTTCTGTAGGTGTTTGTTGCTGTGCTTACCTCCCGGGGAGACAACAGTGAACCCAGATGTCCTGACTCACCATCCACTGCCTTAAATACAGCTTTTCCCGTGCCTCTCTTGAATCTTGTCTGTAGATTAGCCTGCGACTTCCCTCCACTCCACTTGTGTACAGATTAGGACATTGTATTGTTGCAGTCAGAGTCTGTGCAGCAAAGGTCAACGTAGATTTGAATCTGATTAGATGTTTGAGCTTCTGTCTGATGTGATAGTACCCACCCTCTTCACTGCAGGCACCTATTTTACCTGGCAGCTTTTTTGTGCTTCCTGAGCTCATGGCGTGCCATGGCTCACGGGTGCCATACCTCATGGCTTCAGTTGGTCACTGTCATCCCTGGGCATCTTTGTCCCAGCCCTTGTTTTCGTCTGTGGTTTCTGCAGGCAGATGCAAGTTAGGTTGGAGGTTCAGTTGTTTTTGCAAAGCTGTAACTAAACTAATTATAGCTTAGCAGCTGCCGTATGGAAATTGTGTTGGGTATTTCTCTTAGATATTTTAGCTCACTTTTTCTGACACTGCCTAAAATGTACGTATTTTGTCAGAACCTTAGTGGCATTTTAGGCAGTGGCTTAGTGACAAGTATCAGCCATTAGTACATCTAGTTTATATTCTTGTATGCATATTAATGCAAAAAGCAATGTAAAGGTGTCTAGTTAGCAAGGAAAGGGACCATTGCACGCACAGTGTGAGGGTAGTCATGTTGACTGAGGAATTCCAACTTACATTTCAATAGTGCCTGGAGTTTTGTGGCAAGCCTGGGTTTTTTGGGGGGGGTTGTTTGTTTGCCAGCCTTAAATGCTAGAAAGTAACCAGATTTTTGAAACTGGAAAGTACTGACATTTTTTTTTAAATACTAGAGCATGGGGGTTGTGTTGTAAAGGTCTCAAAATCATTAGTCACTCTTGAAAAAGCAGACTTAGTTTGTACATTGATTTTTTTAAATGTGAAGTAAGGGATGTTTGCATTTTTGTGTGGTGTTTCTGTAGGGAGAAAAATACACTGTACTCTTATTAGACTTTCATTTGTTTCTGACTTGTGTGCTCCTTGTGCTCTAATTTTTTCCTCATAGTAGGGCTACTGATGTGATTATTTAAGGTCTACACTATTCATAGAATGGTTTGGGTTGGAAGGGACCATAAAGATCATCGAGTTCCAACACCTCTGCCATGGGCAGGGACACCTCCCACTAGACCAGGTTGCTATTGTTTGCATGAGAATAACCACAAGCCTTGACAAGAAAGTTCCTGATTATCATGATGTCCTATTTCTCACATAGGAAGAGAGCTAGAGAACTGCTTTCAGATCTGCTGTCCAGTCATATCTCAAATTTCTCAACCTGTAGCAAATTTCTCACCATTCCAGGAGTGGGCACAACCCCAGGGAGTGAATCTGAACATGTGATCCGAATGTGTGACTAGATTATAGGGAGGATAGAAGGTCTGAAGAGCAAAGAAGAGACAGAGAGCCACACTGCTACATCTTCTGTTTTGCAAAGTAGCTGTACTCTGTGTTGTGTGGGTCTGAACAGATCTCCCGTCTCCCTTTTTTGTCCCCCACAGTAATGCACCTGACAAAGTAAGGATGTTTTGAGGTGCCCATGGGAGCAGCCCACCATGAAAAGTGATTTAGAAAAAAAGGGCTTCTTTAAATTATTATTGATCTGAAAGAGACAGCAGCTATGGCCAGTGAAGCAATGATAAAGAAGGGGAGGCACATTCCACTCAGTGCTAAAAGCAGTATTTGTCCCAGAAATAAACCCGAAGTGGGTTTTATGCCTGCCCTGCACCAACGCCTCTGGTTCCTGGAAGGAAGCACAGTTATCCCTCCGAGATCTACCCAACTCCCTCAGGACAAGAGCTGACACATTTCAGCACTGTGCTGCTTCTTGTAGTGGGAGTGGAGGCAGCACATTGCTCATGCTGCTCTGGGAGGGAGTGAACTTCTGGGTAGCCCTTTCCTGTTTACCTATCCTCAGGGCTGAGTAGGAGGACTCTTGTTCTCTCCGGGTGTTTGTGTCATCTCACAAGCCAGCCTTAGAGCATATTCCCACTTGTAGCGTGGTTTTAAAGTGCTCTGTGTTATCTGAAGGAGCTCTGAAACACCATATGATAAATGGAAACCATGCAAAAAAAATCGTACTCATAAAATAGATTGCATTTACTTTCCAGGAGCAAGTGTAAGTGCAGATTTCTCTGGCGCAAGACACAGCTTTTGATAGAGTATCTTAATGTTTAAACTGGTTTCTCACACTGGGCTGGCTGCCAAGGTTTAAAAAACACTTAAATTATTTTGGCAGAGATCCCTTCCTAGAACTGGCCAGTTGTTTTTGTAATTATAGAGGAAAGTATACTAGCACTTGGCAAGACCCAACATTTGACAGCAGAGCAGTGGTGTAGTTCTCAATGGGAGCTGTTTTTGAGTTACTCTTTGACAATAAAAGCATGACTTGCCAGTTTCTTATAAGATAAGTTACTATCCTGGCAACATGATAAATTCAGGGAAGGAGAGTGGAAGATTCTTCCTAGAAATCCCAAGGTGGCTAGATATGGCTCTTGACCTTTCAGTCCACAGGGCATAAATATTTCACTCACTTTGGGAACTGAAGTTTGAAAATAGTTCTCGGGAGGACCAGGCTAGATCCTCAACATGGGCCCTCTGTAGGGCATAGGGGAAGGCTCTGGAATGGACTGAGCTGGAAGAAAGGGGGCCAGAAGAGAAATAATTAGCTGTGTTTCCCTCCCTGCCTCACTTTCCTGTAAGATCCAATTGCATTGGAGCCAGAGAGTTGAGCCCAGGCAATCTGTAGAAAGATGGATGCAAGAAGCAGCACAAAGCAGTACATGAAAATGAAAGCGTCCAAATAGGGGCTGAACCAGAAAAATCAAAAAAAGGGAAAAGCTTTAAAGGCCAGCTTGTCGGAAGCACTGCCTTCACACCTTGCCAGGTGAGGCTAACAAACTGCAGCTGCTGCCCACGCCTGAAAGCCCAACCCTGGCTGCCTGCTGAGAGCCCTGCACACCCTGGTGAGAACAGAGTGGGCTGGCAGAGTCCTGTGCTGCCACGGACTTAAGGACAGAGGAAATGAAACTGAGAGTTTCATGAATTCTAGACACTTTTGTTTCAGCAAGATACATTTATTTTTTCTTTCAGATTTCAAATGGAGCAACCATAAAAGTCTTTAAAAAGAAGACAAGTACCCGATCAGGTAATGAAGGAACTTCAATCTATCTAATCTTTTGTGGAGAACAGGCTGGGAATGCAGAGAGCTGAGCTATGACAGGTTGTATCTTGGTCAATAGGAGGTCAGAAAAAATGGCACTTTGGTATAGCTGAGCCAAATGAAGAGCCGTGTTATCCTGGCTCTGAGCCTCTGGCAGGCACAGTGGGCTAGGAGGAGCGAAGAAGGCAAAGGAAAGAAGGACAGAAGGACTTACAGTCCTCACCAAATGAATGCTTAAAGATACAAACTCATAGGCAGGGAAGCAGGGCAGGGAAAGCCCATGCAGCACAAAGTGAGACCACTGCAGGGAACATGCCCTGCTCCAGTGCCTGGTGTTGTGTATCATAGACGTAGTGGTGCACTGTTCAGAGACAGGCATAACAAAAAAATGCTAGTTTTTTATTTTCCTTACCCGTTCAACTGTGTTTCTGAAAGCTTTGACTTGGCTGTCTCAACAGCAGGTCAGGAGTTAAAGGGTGCTTACAAGGTGCCAGTTCATCTCATCTACCCCTGTGGTGCCGGGTGATCCAACTCAGCTGATGGCTTGGGGGAGGTGGACTTTCTGTAGCCCCTGGGGAGAAAAAGACACTTGTGGCATGTGATTCACCTCACGATCAAGGTGAACATCTAAACTGAGGAGAGGTGTCCCTGAGGTGCAGGTCACTGGGATGGCATTGCGGGGTTGTCTGTTCTCAGCCATTGCTTTCAAACCTGACCTCAGTCCCCCTGTGCTGAGTACTCTTAACAGAGACTAAACCAATGCAATCATCTCCTCTGCTGTCTGTCAGAGCTGCTGTGAGCAGCTTTCAGAGGAGCTGTGATTTGCTGCCAGTTTACCCCAGCAGCAGCAGATGACAATGCCCCAGCATTCTGGTCCAAGCTACAGGTTGGCACTGGGGAGGTGAGCCAGGACCTGTGCGTTTCTCAGAGGCTTCCCCGACCCTGCAGGCAGGAAGGTGTGACACCAAGCCTCCTCGCTCGGCATCCTGAGCCACGCGCGCTGCCGCACAGCCCAGAGCTCAGCAGATCTCCCAGGCTTGTAGCTGTGTGTTTCATTAATGCCTGTTTGCTCTCTCCTTTCTGTTGTTTAGATGTGGACTACTCAGATGAACACTGTCATTTGGTAAGTTCAGTCATTACACTGTTAAATGGTAGATTTAATGCTGAGCTGCATTTGTCTCTGTGTAATCTCTCTAATCTCTTCATGACAGATTTTACCAGATTCTGAAGCAAACAAAGACGTGAAAGGAGCAGGTCACAAAGGAAAGCAAAAATTCAAAGTGAAAGAAATGTATCTGACAAAGCTTCTGTCAACCAAGGTAAACTGTAAAGGCCTTATTTTGGGGGAGGGCTGGTGTTAGGCATGGCTAGTTTGGCACAGCAGAAATGGAAAATAAAGCAGAAATTACGCAGGCTTCCTGCACGTATATCAAATGTTAAATTACAAAGGTAGCCTATGAAAATCACCGCACTAACTACAGATTATGACCATCTGCAAAGATGGCCACATTTCAGGTTTTCTAATGCTAGAGTTCTAAAATTGTCTGTTGCTCGCAGTCTCTGTCTCCTCAGTAAACACAACCTTTTTTCTCAGGTTAAAGAAAAAAGGTTATTGTTGAGCTTATAGAAAGTGAATTTGCCACTGAGTCCCATAGAGTCCCATCCCTTCTGGAGAGACAGCTTTCAGTCAGCGATCTCCTCACTCTCTACTAGTGTTTTCCCAGGTTAGAGACAACTTCCAAGGCCTGAGTTTCACAAAATACTGCCTATGAAATTAAAAAATCTTTTAAGGTCTCAAATTAAGCATCCAAAATAGCTAGATTAATTTTAAAAACAAGGTCCCTAGGATTTGTAATACGATTGCCTAATTTAAACAATGCTCGTTGCTTAGGAATAAGCCCTGCTCCCTCCCTCCGGTAATGTCATCTTGTTTCTGACTTGCTCAAAAGGTTTCTAAAACTCTTTGAAGCAGCATATTACTTAAAATATTAATCAGTGCCCAACAACACTGAGTGCTGTGTGATACAAAAGGCCTGAAGGAATGAAGATTATGGCCTTCTTGCATTTAAAAATCTATCAATCATTATTTAATTAGATTGTTGATAGCATCTGAAGTAATTTAGGACACTACCCAAAGTGAGAGTGAAGACTGGTCATTTCTCATTAGCTGTGGAAACGAACATATGCCCTTGGGAATTGCTGGAATAAACCAGTAATATCTTATGGTGGAAGACTGAAATACAAAAGGAAAGATCAGGCTCTTAAGAAACAGTCCTTTAGCGGGCTTTAAATTAATCATCTCCTTCTCTAAAGTAGGATAATGCTCTGAACAGCAGTGCTGTGATATCCTTCACTGTGAAATTCCACCCGTGATACACTATGCACTAAAGGGAATTGCATTGAACCGTGTCTTTCTCCCTCTGTCACCCCCACATACACACAGACACAACTGCAGAGTTTGCCCGCCGAAATGAACTGGCCAGTAGTGCATCAGGGCCCTGGGATACACTTAAATCCTTCTTGTTGAGAGAAGATTGGGCTGAACTGACCTCCAGAACAGATGTGAAGAAAAGAAGTACAAGACAGTGCTTTGCCTTATTTGCCTCTTCTTAAGAATACTCTGTCATGATGTCAGTGAGTCCATCGGCAACTTTGTGAACCAAATAGCTTCACTTCTGGATCAGAAATACCCAATTTTCAGTTCTTCTTTCTAATATTAGTGTCATTTTATGCCACCCAAAGCTGTTATCCTAGAATTAGATCAAGTGCCACAGTCGCTTGGCTGTGAAGTGTTGATGAGCACATGTGTTCAACATGTGTCACAGATGGCACCAGTGCCCTAGAAAACTGGTCAAACTCCTTTTGCTCACCTCCCTGTTACTTCCATTCACGAGTTCCAAATGCCTATAGCAATGGTGCCAACACTATCTGAAAAGTTGATATTGTCTTTGTTGGAACAAGTGGTTCCTTCCACCTACGACTTGTCACAAGGTTCACCACAATTCTCCTGTCTGTAAAGTGGCAGGACGTGACATTTGAAAGCAGCTCATTATGGTGCATTTGAAGTTTCATTTTTGTTGTTGACTGTCTTGTTTGCCAATAACCTATGCCCTAGGTGTTTGCCACAAGTGCATTGTAGTTTCTGTGTGTGGTTGCTTTGAGGCACACTTAGCTCTCCCGAGGCAAGAAATCCTACTCTTTTCTTGCGTAATAATACCACTGTTTATTTTCTTACTTTTCAGGTTGCAATTCATTCAGTTGTTGAAAAGCTCTTCAAGAGCATTTGGAGTTTACCCAACAATAAAGCGCCTGTTGCCATCAAGTACTTTTTTGACTTTCTGGATGCCCAGGCTGAGAGCAAAAAAATTACTGACCCTGATGTGGTGCATATATGGAAAACCAACAGGTATGTCCCTATGATATATGCAGGAGGGTGTGCACTCTCTGAAAACGTAGTTGCAAAGATGGAACAGGTGATCAGAAGAATAAGATTCTGGCATGTCTGGTTGAAGATGTGATTCGGCTTTGTGGATCCCAGTAATTTTAGTATATTGACTGGATACTGACACAAACCACCATAGCTTCCAGGACTGCATACTGACATCACACTCAGAAAGAAGTGTCTGCAGGTTGAGAGCATTATTTGAAAGATGGAAGGGTGATTGACTGATGTGTTTGCTCTGTAGCCTTTGTTCCCTGATCTCTTTTTTAACATGAATATACAGCCTAGAAATGTGCTTCTTTCGAGTGCAGTGTATTTAAACTACCATTTTAAAGCAGTTGTGCTACGTGAGTGGTTCATTTTAAAGATCCTTGTTCTTTTTCTGTCTAGTCTTCCTCTTCGCTTCTGGGTGAACATACTGAAGAATCCCCAGTTTGTCTTTGATATTAAGAAGACTTCACATATAGATGGCTGTTTGTCTGTAATCGCACAAGCTTTCATGGATGCCTTTTCTCTAGCAGAACAGACACTGGGGAAGGTAAGGCTGCCCTTCCAGTCCTTTGCTATCTCCTCAACCAATGGCTTTTGCAACTGTACAATGATTTGGGGTGTGAAGTCCCTGGATCTGCTGACATCAGGGGCAAAACTGTCAGTGGACTAATTAAGCTGGGTTTCCACTCGTTGTTGCTCTTTCTCACAAGACTTTGAAGAATTCACTGGTGTAGGCAGATAGAGCTGCTAGAATGCCATAGTTATACTTAACTGCCTTTGTCTTCTCTGCAGTTAGTTTCTGCACACTGTTTTTATAGAATGTGGAAGAGGATGAAAATTGTAAGATTATAATGAAGTTTTAAAAATTTTTAAACAAAGTTCTTAAAAGCATTAACATTATTTGATAAGTAATCCAAATTTTGTCTGGCACATACCAATGTGCATGCCTTGTAAGCTGCTGTGCAGTCACCAGAAGACTGGGGATCAGAAATACTTCATTTTTACCAAGGATATTTTCCTTGTCTTTGAACCAAAGTAGGAAGCAATTGTTTGGGCTCTTAGTACCAAGAAAAACAGGCTAAAGATTTTTTAGCCTAAAAAAAAAAATTCTATAAAAAAGAACTCATTTCCTGTGTGATCTGAACCAATTTGCTCATCTGTTAAAGAACAAATATATAATGCAGTTGTCTTATTTTAGGAGTAAAGTGTCATGAATTAAAACTCATCACATCACTTACTTGATGGAGAAACAGCAAATGAGCATGGTCTGTTAGATTGCTGTGCTTAACATCCATTGTGAAGTACTGTTGATACAAAAGCTGCCATTAGAAAAGGGATGCTGAAACCTGATAAAGGTTTGCAAGGCAGTAAACATCTCCTGCCCTTTGAGTACTAAAATATATTTACTTACATGGTTTTTAGCCTTTTATCTTAAAATATTCTTTAGCCACTTAGTAAACAAATATTTAAATCATTTCATCACACAGTGGAAACAGTAGTGACAAGGTATCACGTGGTTGTGTCATTTATTCCCCAGAATTTAAACTAGAGCAGTGACAGGAAACTACCAGCCCCCACTTTCACATTCTGAAAACGATGGTTTCCAGGTGGGGCTTTGGCTCCTACCACAAGCAGCAACATTTATTTCCTCGGATGAGCCTAAAGCTGCCTGATACGTGAGCGCTGACCTGGGTTGTCGAAGCCCTTGGGGAAGAAATAAATCCCTTTGGCTGTAGGTGGATGGCAGTCAGCTCTCCACGCTCTGGAACCCCTGAGAGAAAGCAGCAGTAGGGACCAAAGAGCTTTAGGGGAACCTCTGCCAGGGCAGGGCTCTCTGGCATCTTGTCCTGGGGGAGCTTTCCACAGCAGCGCTCT
Source organism: Calidris pugnax (assembly GCF_001431845.1). Classification (NCBI taxonomy): domain Eukaryota; kingdom Metazoa; phylum Chordata; class Aves; order Charadriiformes; family Scolopacidae; genus Calidris; species Calidris pugnax. The sequence goes on along the minus strand of NW_015094506.1, from coordinate 10,406,910 downwards.
GTCCTGTATGTAAGTAGCGTATCAGCCTCAAGGCCTTTTTGGTTCAGCTTTCATAATCTTTGAGGTCTGGAGAGGGGTGAGGAGGAAGGAAGAAAGGAAAATGTTTCTGAGAGAAAAATCTTCATCACTCTTGATGCCAATAGAAATAATTATATGGCAGCTGTCGTGAAACACAATGCACCGTTCCTGAGGTCCTGTGTCTGTTCTTCATCTTTATTTCATAACCTTGATTCTTTGCATATAAACCACTGCAAAGAGACATGAGTCACACAGAGAACAGACACAATTAGATGCAATTAACTATGTGGAGGTGGAACCTTAGGAAATCTGTGCTGTGAAAATTGACAAGGCTTCATATATTTTCTTTTAAGGAAGCACCAACAAATAAACTTCTCTACGCTAAGGACATTCCACTCTACAAGAAGGAGGTGAAAGCATACTATAAAGCCATCAGGGATCTGCCTCCTTTGACCACTGCAGAGGTTGAAGAATTTCTAACTCAGGAATCTAAGGTATGGTTGAGAAGTGAGAACTTAATTTGCTTTCATGTGAAGTTTTTTTTTAAAAAGGAGAACTGCCTGACCAGAACTGTTTTCTGTTTTAGAAACATGAAAATGAATTTAATGAGAAAGTGGCCTTGATTGAAATCCACAGATACATAGTGAAATACTATGATGAGGTGAGCACATCCGTTATTCCTGCTTAACCCCTTCCTGTTATTACTTGCTTGTAATTGGGCTTGACAAAGCAACCAAGGGCTGGCCTGGGGTGCGAGTTACTGGGTGCCAGTGCAGAGACAGCCCCTCAGGGCTGCAGCCGAGGCTGCTCCTCCCACTGAGCTCTGCGGGGCCAGATCGGTGCTGCCCCCACCCCTCAGAGGGGTCAAGGGCCAGTACCATCACCACTCTATTTCAGAGACAGAAGCCAGGAAATGCTCCCTGCAGTTTTAAGGAAGTTCCTATCTAGTCTAGACTTCTGGTTTTACAGTGTTTGCAGAGTGTCTGCTAATTCCTGTCACAACTCCTGTGCATGCACTCCATTTCCCCGGAGATTCAGGAGTCAGCTGAGACTGGCACCAGGGCTCTGGGTTTAACAGTCAGTTCAGACACCTCAGCGGAGCACACTCAGCCTTACAGCAAGAGCTGTCTGCTCCTTTCCCGTCATCGCCCTCTCCTGCTCTGCTCTAACAGTCTTTCTCTTAAAGAAGCTCTAGCTTCCAGTCCCTGCTATTGCTAACAAAATAAATCTTTTCTCAACCGAAAGCACTTAGTCACAGGCTACCCCTGAGCTGCTTTGTAAGAAAATCCCTGCCCTCCTCCGCTTTGCGTGATAGGATTCTCCGCTCCCTTTTGCCTCGGCATCCTTAACAGAGGCGGCTGTGCCTGCGCAGGGAGGCAGATAAGAGCCAGCTGGGGTGTGCTGCCTGAAGGGCTCGTTACCACTTCCAGCAGGTTGTCTGGGTCTCCCAGCAACCAGACCTTTCTCTCTCTCATCCCCGGCAGCGCAGCATCGGTGCTGGCTGCAATCAGCCCGCTCTCAGTCACCTGTTAGCGAGCTCACCACTCCTCATCTCTAACATCTCAAATTATCTGAGTTCGGCAGTAAATCTTTGCCTCTTAAAAGAAGCTAGGGATGGCACTTGGAATGGCACTGCACTTTATTAAATTCATTAAAATTGTTGACACAGGAGACTTCAAAATATTTTCTAATATCAGTGCCCAATTTTGCTTTTTTTGAAGCTGGTACTGGCTAAATTTACCCCATCCTTAGTTTTCTTTCTCCCTCTGGCTTTTGACCGGGTGCAGCTAAACCTTATTCATTGCTTGCTGAGACCTCAGTCGCTTTGTAGAGTTGCCAGCAAAGAGTTCTCAGACAGCAGTAATGCTCCCTCCTATCACCTGGGCCGGTGCCAAGTGGGCCAGTTAGAGGAAAAGAGGCAGTTTATTGCCCTCAGTTTATAGGGCAGAGGAAGAGAAATAAAATACCGTTTACGAATCTGCTCTAGAGTAAAGTTGGAGCACTGGCCTCGCCTCACACTTCCAAGAGCTGAATGTGTGTTGGATTTGTTTGGGGATTTTTGCTTGGCTCTGTCATTCTTTTGTGGAAGTGTTGCAAATCCTGTAATCATAACGACTTGAAAGGAAAACTACCAAAATACAGTGTTAGAGTTAGAAAAGAATGTTTACATATAGGCAGGCATTCAGATGGGTTTTTCTGCCAGCAGTTGTTGGAATGCAGAAAAGCAGGCTTTAAAAAACAGCAAGTAAAATAAGCACTAAAAAAAAATTATTCTCTTTTTTTGCTAATTGTTAACAGATTGTCAGCAAACTCGAGCGAGAACGGGGGTTTGAAGAAGTCCAGAAACAGCTCCAGCAAGTAAAAGCCTTATTTGATGAAAAGAAAAAATGCAAATGGCTTTGAGCAGAGCACTGGCTCACAGCGTCACTGTGGGGGATTTTAAATAAGCGCTACTGCTCCCAAAACTGTTCTGACTGACTATATGTACAGGGTTTGAAACATTTGGACACTCTTCTCCACTCTGACCCTTCCAAGTAATATCTACGTTTGGGAATGAAGCACGGGCAGGGTAATGTATTCAAACGTGGGCACGTGAAAGCGAAAGTGAGTCTAATGTTGGCAGGGCCAGCATTTTTTAGGTACTTTGAACACACATACCTTTTGGTTCAAAAACATGGCCTGCGTAAGCTTTCTGCTTACTTGAAAGCGAGCTCGTAGGAGATGCACAAAGCACACTGCAAGTTCAGGGTGCCCGTGTGAACTTGTAAGTTCCTACTTGTAAGTAGCTTTTTTTTTCTGAAGAGAGAAAGCTGATGTTGCCCCACATCCTTTCAGCAGCCTTTGCAAACTGTCTGGATGAGCTCCGGCTGCAGAATACGGGTCAGCTGCAGTTTCCTACCTTCCAGACAAATGTACACTGGTTCCTGTTTGGAGAAAAGGAGAAAAAAAAAAAACAAAAAAACAGCACCAAAGTGACACTTAGGACAAGTGTGTTTAAGGAGCAAAAGTGGCTCTGAGGTTTGAAGGCCAAATGTCACATGGCAGGACTTCTCTTCCTTAGGTTAGAAATTCCACATGCAAAGAGAGGCCGACCACTGAGCAGGGGGGAGGGAGGCTTTTGGAGGAAGGCCCTAGAGCGCCAGGGGTCCGTGTTTACACTTGTACCTTTCCATCCATGAAGCTGTGAAACGCTCCTGAGCAGCTTCACACGTGAAGCCTCCGGTGCAGCTGCTCCGCCTGGGCCCAGTGCTGTGGTGTGATGGAGCAGCTGACCATGGCTGCCCTTCCCAGCACAAACCTGTGCTGGGGTGCAGGATGGGCCCGGCCAGCCCCGGACCAGGGACTCACAAACCTAAAGCCAGCAGATACTGTTTTTCTTTCCAGGTTGTCCACACAAAGGCTGTGTCTAAAGAGGGTAAGAGCAGGAGGGCTGGGGTTGTCTCTGTACGAGACACGGATACACAGGTGGTGGCTGGGGAGGGGGTAACTCTCTGCCTTAGTCCTGCTGGGCTGGTTTTTGGGGCTTGGCCTTTTTCAGAGGAGGGCGGCCATGACATTTGCATTGGTGGCTAAAGTTAGCCTGGCTGGAAAGCAGGTGCGTGGCCACGCTGCTGAGAAGAGGCTGGTGCAGTGGCGACTGTGCAAAGCCGTGGAGGAACGGCGGTGGCTTTGGCTCGGCTACCGCACCGGCACCGTCCTACCTCCCACTGCACACCTGAGAGCTTCTGTTGCCGTGGGCTCGGCGCCAGTCACGTGGAGGCACTTCCTGAGGCTCCCTTAGACTTGAGGTAAGATGTCGATGAGATGGTGATAGGTTTCCAGAGGAACCCATGGCGTAGCAGAGTGGCCCACAGGCGAGGGAAGAGCTGTCCCTCCCCGGGGCAGTGGTGAGGATGCCCCAGGCTGTGGGTGGCACAGACAGCCCAGAGTTTAGTGCAGAGAGCCTGTGCTGGGGCTGTGACCAGCCAGAGGCTCCCTGGCAGCCCCCGAGGCTGCAGTCCTAAAGCTGGCAGGTCTGGCTGCAGTGGCTGCCAGAAGCAGGTACCAGGCACAGTCCCCCAGCACCGGTGAACATTAACCACGCTTTGGCCACCTCTTCATGTGGGGCCAGCAAACACAGGAAGACGTTGCCTACTGGTCTGCCCCCCCTCCCCACCACGCGATTGCACAAGTTGTCCCTCCTGCGGCTCGGTGAGGGCAGCCACCAACCCATACTGTGATGGCTTTTTGTTGTTGTTGTTGTTTTTAATTCAAGTCTTACACTTGCTATTAAGTTTACACTTTATACTTGATGGAATGTATGGCTTTGTTCAGGAAACTGCACTACAGTGTTGCAGTACTTTCAGTAGTTCTAGTCTCTGCCTGGCACAATAAATTGGTGGTAAGTTTAGTTTTAACTGGGGAAATAAGACCCACCCCAACCCTAACCTTGTCTTACCCTCCATCCTAAAGGAGTGGTCCATGGCTTGAGTAGCACTTAAGCTTAGAATACCTGTACTTAAGGGCTTGATTTTTATCATTCTTAATCTAACCTTTTAAAGCAGCATCAATTAAATAGAGAAAAAAAAAGCACAGTAATTAATGTGAAAGGAGGGGCATGAGCACATCACTCTTTCCAGTTAGACGTCTCAGCAGTTCCACTCCAGTTCAGGTGTTTGCTGGCAGTGCATTTGAATGAACTGTGATAGTTTTGGTCAACAGTAACCTTCTGTACAGGCAGAAAAAACAAAAAACCCCAACATTTCTGCTTTAAAAAAAAAAAAAAAAAAGCTGTAAAATATAATCTGTTTACGTGGGTCTGATCCTGTGAACTTCACTATATGTGTTTATATGATGAGGAAACGAAAACCAGTCCTATTCTGTATTTGTACTACTGCTTGTTTGCTACAATAGCTTTAATGATTTCTAGAGATTAAGTATGTGTTGAAGCAGGCCCTGTAGCTTTTTAGCCGAGGGCCTGGAATAGGATTCTTGCCTTTTATTGAAGCCTCCTCAACAGCGTCACTCTGTTAGTAAACCATTTTGAAGTCATGCTGGGACTTTTGTAACCCGTGGAGTGGGTCTCACGAAGTGATGTGAAGTATAATGAAGTGATTGTGGCTCTTTTGGTAGGTTTGGGTCAGCACACACACACACACAAAAACCAAATCCATTGGCACATCTTCCCTCTCTGCCATTCGCTGTTAGTGGTACCCGGACAGAAACAAACAAACAAACAAAAGACCCACCTCTGACTAAAGCTGTGTTACAGCAGCCCGACAATTCCAACAGCCTGCTCTGAAACAAAAAGCAAACTTCTCTTTTACCTGATTTTTTCACATGTTTACAGGCAAACTGCTATGGCAAACAGCGTATTTTCTAACACTAGCTTACAGAGCATTATTTTGCAGTCATCTAGTTTGAAGTCAACTCCTACTAATGTGTAAAGTAATTCCTGTTGTACAGAAGTGAATCTGTTGTTTAAAAATGAATGGTTTAAAAAAAAAAAGTGCAAATGACAAATACATGTTGATGTTTGTATGGGTTTATCTAGAATAAAATGCATTTGGAGGTTATTTTTGATTAACTTGTGTGCTTTAAAGCGGTTAAAGGAGAGCAAGCGCAGGCTGTGGCAGTGCTGGGACCGGGACGGAGGACACGGGCTGGTGCCAGCTGAGGTGGCAGGTCACAGCCGTGGAGGCAACGCCTGTGGCACAAACCCTGACGTCCCTCTGCAGCTGGGGACAGCACCAGAAGGAAGGTAGGGGCCGTGTGGGGTGATGCTGGGGGTACGGGCCTGAAACCCGGCACTGCCTGGGGGAGTCCTGCAGCCTTCCTGCCTCTGGGACACTGCTCCTCCACACAGCTCTCGGGAGCCACTGCAGCTTCTTTGCTTTAAGGCCCTGAGGGTGTTGATACTTTAAAAAAGCTAAAAGTGTTAAAAAGGAGGACAAGCGGTCTCTGAGGAGGGTGCTGCAGGCACAGGAAATTCACTCTTGCGCAAGGAGCCTGAGCGGGTAACCACCGCTCCTCCTCCTGCTGGTGCCCTTTCTCTGCCCTCCCCTGGATCATCGCCCTCCCTGCCCCAACATCAGATCTTGCAGAAGACCCACACAACCAGAGTCGGGGACAGAAACACCAGGCTGCTGAGAACCACCTCTTTGCAACCATCATATATGTGTGTGTATATTTATACACACTGGCAAACCTTAGTGAACCTTACATTGTTTTTTCCAAATGAGTTCCGCAGGAGACAGTAGAAATATCTTCTGGTGCTTCTCACAGTTACACTGCTTTCCTCAAGAGAAGTCTAACAGGTTCCCCAAGGAAGTGCGGTACGACGGTACGACGTGGAAAATCAAAAAAGCAGCCGCTGGAGAGAAAAGTTGACTCAAGGACAATGTCACCACGCTCGAGGTAGTTACTCCGCTGTCTATTACTGCAGCCTAAAAACAACGGCAAATCAGCTGTTAAAAGAAGGGGCGCTGCCTGTCTCACTCTCTCATACTTGCACCTCTGCACGCTTGCAGAGTTTGGAAACAAACAAAAACCCCACAGATTAAATCATTCCTGCACTTCAGGAAAGATTTCACTATCGAGTCAAAAAAAATGAGTCAACCCTTTACAAGTTTCTGTTGGTAAACTGATAATGAAGAAAAAAAATATTTTTAAATAAATACATTCCACCTTGAATAAATAATTTTACTATACTTATGTAAACAAATTACAGCAGCCACAAATACAAACCTACATTTTCATAAGGTGAAGGCAATTTGTTATACTTCATCTCTACATTATATTAAAAAAACCTGGTTATTGCTTATTCCCATTGTAAAAGTACAAGAGGCACATTGTCAAGGGTACGAAATTAAAGTTTGCAGCATTTTTTCCATTTCATTTCATCCTCTTTCTGCAGGGGAACTCCTAAATAAGGATCCAAACGTGGATTACATCATCGTCAACAAGAACAGCAACCCAGCAAAACTCCCTGCTGATACAGTAACTCCTGCACTGAAGGAGTAAGAGAATGTTATCAAATAAGTTTTAAGGCATTTATCAGAAAAAAAAAAATTAATTTCTATCTTGAATGTCACCAGAACCCAAACCGTGATCAATGGATTTTAAAGTTTCGTGTGACAAGATTATTTCATGTTTTCACTTCCAAATAATTTTACTTCATTTATATAAAAAACATTTCAAAATGTAGTTAATCTTTCAGTGCTTTCGTTTTGAACCATTATATTTGATAATTTAGGAGAGTCTACCAAAAATAAATACAAAACTATGCAGAATATATTTTATGCTATTCAGGCACGTACAAACGTGGTTTTGGCAAAAATCTTAAAAGCACGTACAAAAGAGAAGGTACTGGGCCCGATCAGCACGTACGGTTTGCGGATTTTATTTGGAGTCCTCGCTCTGCGCGTCGCCCTCCCCAGCGACCCTGTTTCTCGCCCCGTGCCTGTACGCGCCCCCCGTCACTCGCTCTCTAGACGGCCCAAGATCTTCCAGCTGTTTTCTCTGCGTGGTTTCTAAGTCTTCCAGCCGCTTGCGAAGCAGGGAAAGCTCTCTTTGATGCTGTTCTTCCTTGAAATTAATAAAAAAAAACAAGAGTTATATTACAATTTGCACACCTACGAAGGACAAAAATGAGCAATAATTTCATTTTCATAGAACTACAAAACCATAGAATGGTTAGAGTTGGAAGGGACCCTTAAAGATCATCAAGTTCCAACCCCCTGCCATGGGCAGGGACACCTCCCACCAGACCAGGTTGCTCAAAGCCTCATCCAGCCTGGCCTTGAACACTTCCAGGGATGGGGCAGCCACAGCTTCTCTGGGCAACCTGTTCCAGTGTCTCACCACCCTCACAGTAAAGAATTTCTCCCTAATATCTAATCTAAATCTCCCCTCTTTCAGTTTAAAACAGTCACCTCTCATCCTATCGCTACACTCCCTGATAAAGAGTCCCTCCCCATCTCTCCTGTAGGCCCCCTTTAAGTACTGAAAGGCTGCTATAAGGTCTCCATGGAGCCTTCTCTTCCCCAGGCTGAACAACCCCAGCTCTCTCAGCTTGTCTTCATATTTTCTTACATTTTCTCTTTCATTTTCTTTAATTAACGATTTTAAAATGAAAATTTTGAAGTCCAAAACACCCTTATTCATTAACTTTTACTCCTCAGTGTTTTGTGGTTATTCTTCAGGTCTCTCCTTGCTCATTGCAGGGGGGGGTTGCAGTAGGTGACCTTTAAAGGTCCCTTCCTATTGCGAGGAAGGGAACACCACTAGAAGCATTCCTCAAAGTTCCCTTCCTCTGTTCCAAGATCAAATAGTCCTTCATTAAGACTGAAGTCTGTAATGAAGGACTGTTCCAGGACCCTCTTTGGTTGTATTATTTTCACAGCTTGTAACCACATCCTCACCTGAAGAAGGGGGAAGGAGGCTTCAGGCCCAGGAGGCAAGGCAGACATCACACTGACTGGGTTGAGCGACGGTATGTTTGGATTCAGGATTAAACTCCGGAACTCGTTGTGCCTACGTTGCAAGTCCTTTAGTCTCTTCTGGAGACGCGCATATTCTTCATAGGAAACATTTTGCCTAGGAAATAACAGATTTCTTATTGCCCAAAATTTTTAATACCCCCAACACAGAAGCGCACCTCTCCCCGAGAGCTCTGCCGGTCCCTGCCCCTACGGAGGAACACGACGTACCAGAAGAACTGGAAGGGGGAAGACCTGTGTGTATTCTTCTGCCTAAACGTCTATCCAAAAGTCCCTCTACATATTAAGCTATCTGTTGTATTACAGATTATAATTTACATGGAATAGATTAAGCTTTTAATAGCACTTACAGTAGTGAGCCACATTAAATTAATTCTTGGAATCAAGCCCTCCATAGGTGCTCAGTGAAGAGAAAAAATAGGAGTCTGTCTTTCAAAGAAATACAAGTACGTTTTTCTTACAATTCAGAAGGTTTTTCCACTTCCTTCTTTCAAAAGGATTCCTCCAACTGTATCTATCAGATATTTTCCCCCCATTTCTCCCCAAAAGAGACAGCCCTGCAGGTGTCTCGTAAGCTCCCAGCTGCCCGTCCTGAACACACTCCATTCAAAGAATTCTAGTGCTGAAAACACCATTAGTCTGGATTCCAGTTACTAAAGCAAGTGTCATGTATTTTCAAAATTCGTATTTACGAGCCAAATCTTGGGCATATATCAATTTTTGAGCTAAGAAAAAGCAAAGTTTATTACCTATTTAGCACCTGGTTTTCTTTTTCCAGCTCTTCTATCTTGGCTTCCAGAAGTTCTAGTTTCTCTTGCATCCTCCTTTGTTTATTATCGGTGAGAGTCTTCCTCTGTCAAACAGACATTTCAAACAGAGCTAAGTAACGCCTTGAGAAATTAGATCCTGTAAAAATTAAACCTACACTCTACATGGTTCCAAAGTTGTGGCACTTTTTTGGATTTTCCTTAATTAAGAAGTGCTGTGTTGTTTGAAGGTTCTGAATCCCCATGATGGGAAACAGAAGAGATGGGAAATGATCCACAGCTGCGACTGAGAGATTCCCAGCTGTCAGTCACTCGTTGGTCTTTAAACAACCATGTATAAACAAGTATAAACATGACCCAAAAAAATTTATGCCTTCTTTTTTTGTTTCTTTGGTTTTTTGCTCATGTTGACTCAACTTTACAACCTTAAAAACTACTGGCAGGTTTCATAACCTGTATGTGTCCAATGTATAAAACTGCTAGTTAATCTTGAGCTTTTATAAACAATTAATCAGCCTTTCCTTTCAAGTTATGTTATAAAAAGAAAGTCTACGAGAAGACATAAAACTTTAATATTCCACCAATGAAAAGTAGGACATCATTTGTCTAGTATCTGAAACATCATCCTTACTAATTAAGGAGTCCACCTCTTAAATAACCGTATATACACACATGCACATGAGCACAAAAGCCTCACCAAATGTTTGGTGACATTCTAAGGAAGTTGTTGGCTGCACTATTCTTTTGCATATCATATTCAATCTATTTCTATGCTAAACTTGAAGAACCTGATACATTTTGTTACTATATTCAGTAGATTGCAAATAAACTCTCAACAATAAAGCAATTCTAGCTGGCCAAAGTAAGGCTAAACTTTTCCTAAGCTGGATCATTCATAAAGGAAGAGTCAACGTGCCTTTTTCTGAGCAACAGCAGCCCGACACAGCTTGTTCTTCACTTGGCTGTATTTCTCTTCTGCCTCTGTGATGCGCTGAGTAAGCACATGCTTCTCCTCCAGCCACTCTATACGTTTGTATTCTAAAGTCCTTTGAAAAAGATCAGGTTAAAAAGATTAAGAGGTTATATATACAAAGGCGGTGCGTTGGGTTAATGCTTTAAGCCTCTTAATACAGATGCATCTTTTCACAACTCCTGACTTTATATACTTGAAGGACCCGATTTAGATTTGATTGTGGTACCAATCTCATTGGGACTAACAACATCCCAACCTGCGCATTAACATCATCCTAGGTTTGGTTCAACTGTGAGGCAAATTTAAAAACTGATTCCCATAAGCTACTTAGTTGTTGGCTGCTTGTTGGCTTGGCCTGTTGCCAAACCATCGGCAGGACATTTCAGAATTGGGATCAAAGGCTCGCACTGGAATACAAGAGTGGTCACCTTTGCCAAACACCAGTTGTCAGAAGAGCCGACAGCTGCCTGCTCTGTTTGGGAGGCCAGAGATGTCAGAGAAGGGGTTGCTGCCCTGTGAGGTCTACTCTGCCTTTGGAACAGAGAAGGACAGGCGGCCAGTGTGTGCTCCCGACCAGAACAAACGCCAACACAACAGGAAGCTCCCACCAGGATGGTTCCTAGACAACACTCCAGCTGAGCACGCACCACCACCAGCATATGGTATCTGCTCAGGCCTTCGCATGGTTAAAACATACTAAAATTAGGCTCTGTTCTCTAGCAGTGGATAGTAAAAGAAGCCAGTTTCTCTCTGCTGCCTTGTTTGTTTGGGGTCTCTGCACTGGGGGTCAAAGTAGCCAAGAACAAACTGCACATTTAATGACATTATTATGAAAAGAGAATCAAGTGGTGAGATGGCGTGCGGCGGTTCTTAGAAACGCAGCCGGAGGCTGGGTCCCAGCGCAGCCACAGCCCCCACTCCTGGGCCCGTGCAGTCTCCCTGCAGGGACTCTGAATGAACCTCCGTACGTTTCTCACCAAACAGCCTTTCCCTTCCCCACAGCAGATGTAGCAGGAATCATCCAGTCCCACATCAGAGCCAGGATCCTGGCCCACTTGCTACCTGTCACGGTTCTTTCAGCAGACTCAGTGTGGTTTGTACCTTGTGTTGGCTGTAAATAACCACTACTACCCAGGAACCAAAGAGCTTTCTCAAACAGCACTGTTTGGCAGTAAAAGAATGTCAATTGAGACAGTGGTTAAAAATGCCATGAGATTTTTATTTTTTTTAATGCCACTAATGCTGTTCCTGAAATGTTTAACAAGTGCCTGTTTGAGCTGATCTCTGATCTCTATCAGTCTTACAGTTTGCCTTCAGCCCTTTTTCTCCTTTCACGTTTTCATTTCCAAGCCTAGGAGTGACACAGGCAGGCAGGCAGCTGCTTTGCCTACTTCTGGCTCACCTGGCATTATTTTACTTATCTGAAACTGTGTATCGTGGGCTTCCTTATCTTTTGGTCCTCATTTCACTTCCTCTTTAAGCCAAGTTGCGTTGGTGTAACTCTTGGAGTTCAAGCTCATAAGAATTACTGAACTGAGGAAGGAAGTCCAATCCCCCCCAGAGTCAGAAAAAGAATGCAAACATGTCCCAGGGCTCCCCAGGTAACAGAAGGACAGACCTGGAAGACTTCCCATGTAGGCTGCAAAGCTGGTTAATTGCTGCAGTATCAGCCTCGGTGCATCTCCTGTTACCTACATACTTAAACAACGATCTCGGAGGAAAACCTGCTCCAGAGTGCTCTATGGCCCACAAATATGTAAAAGACATTGACAGTGTCACTCAAATCACAGTGACAATCTCACTCAAAATATGAATACACTTTCCTGAAGCAAACGTCCCGAGGATTTAACGTGCTACTGATAACTGGACATACTCTGCAGTCCCAGTGCAAGAATTTCTTCACATGTTAAACTGAAAAGCAATACTTCAACTAATGACAACAAAGCAATTGCAGTAACAATTCACAGCAAAAGAGAAGTTTAAAAATAAAAACATTATATCTTGTGGAAGTTTTCACACTGACTTTTGAAAAGCCCACCACACAATAATCCCGTACAAGCTAGACATGTATTTGGTTATGAGGCTGGGAAATACTAAATAGCCATTCCAGACTGACAAATTAATCTTTAAATTTCAGGGAAGTGTTCATCACTGTATGGAGTCTGAACAAGATGTGGTTTCCTTCAGCATTTATGAGCATAATTTGATGGTGCAAAAAAGCTTGTTAAAAAAGGAAAGTGATTACTTTTCCTTTTGATGAGAGCAACTAGAAGATATCCAATAAGCTTTTATTTGGCTCATAACAGCTAAAAGGATCTAGTGGGACTGGGGGAGGTGATGGGGGGAAGCATATACACACGTATACAGCCCCAAAACCTTATCAAAGCATAATATGATGACAAAATGCTTTTTTCACCCTTAATGCTTAAACTCTCTTAAAAGAACTGTGTGTGAAACTCTAGATCCACTTAAAGTAATGTTTGACGTTGCCTTCAGTATAAATAGGATTTCATTTTATACAAATAGTGTATTTCAATAGTCAATAATTAATTGCAACAGACATGAATGGGAAAAACTTCCTATTTTTGAAGTTACCACAAGCAAAGCTGCATAACAGGTGTAGCCATTTTTTACAATTATCCAATATGTCCTGTACATTTTTAATTTCTGACTTCATTCAGAATCTACAGTGCATAGTAAAGTAACCCAAATGAAAGGAGCACAAGCAATATGGAAAGGAAAAGTAAAGCCAAAAGGAAGAAAAAAATTACTTCTCTGTTTCCAGTTGAGCTTTTTCTGCCTGAGTCCTTGCATGTTGACATTCTTGTTTTAATCTCTCTATTATTTCTTTCAACTTCTGATTAGACTCCAACAAATCATTCTCTGATTGAGAAAGTGAGGCAAGCTGGAGTTGCAGGTCGTGAACTTGCTACAAAAAAAATGCCATTTTTCCATTTGAGAAGTTATGAAATAACAATCAATCAATTTTGAGATTCTGAGATAGAGCAAAACACAGACACCAACTGGCTGCAGTAGCTTTTCATAAGCCTTTCTTATTTGTTCCTTTTTCTCCTTACTCAACAGCTTCTCCAGAAGCTTTACAATACATCACTACTAGACAAAGAAGGTTTTCTATTGTAGCAGAAAAAGAAAGGGAGGTAGAAGTCTTCAGTCACAGATGTGTCCCCAGAACTTAGGAAGAAATTCTTTACAGTGAGGGGGGTGAGACACTGGAACAGGTTGCCCAGAGAAGCTGTGGCTGCCCCATCCCTGGAAGTGCTCAAGGCCAGGCTGGATGGGGCTTTGAGCAACCTGGTCTGGTGGGAGGTGTCCCTGCTTACGGCAGGAGGGTTGGAAATAAATGATCTTTAAGGGTCCCTTCCAACTCTAACCATTCTATGATTCTATGATTAACTAAGCCCTGAACAGAACTACAACACCAGTTCTGTTCAGCTACCCAGACTCTGTTGAGCTACCCAGGCTCTTCTCTCCCATAATGCACAATGTGTTACAGCCAGCAGTGGCTGCACCAACCAGTTCACAAAACCGAGTACAGTCTGAAAAGCCCAACCCCTGCAGCCAGCACACAGAAAGGATGATTTCCCTTTCCATTTCCCCTCCCCACATGACCACTCCGATACCCCAGTTCTGATTTCTGGAGGAAAAAAACCCCACGTTGTCTTGAACTTCAAGTGCACACAGCTTGCAGACTACTTTGATGCACAGCTATGGTCTTGACTACTACATAACATGACGGGCGAGCAGGAGTTAAAAGAATTAGGTTTTATTTTCAACACTGCCATCAATTCACTCTGCAATAGAAATATACCTCTTTACACGAGTTTATTCATTTATGAAACATCTGTTAAGCACTTGAAGAACCTCAGATGAGAGACGCAGTGTAAATGCAAAGCATTACCTAGAAACAATTTATAAGTCTCCATGGAAACCAAATCTCCAGTTAAATAGTGCATAACCGTATTCAATATACCAGTCTATAAACATTCAGCTTTGAAATCCTTGGTACCTACAAAATGCATGAAGCAAAACGCTGTAATCCATTTATAAAGGTCCAGGAAAGCATGACTGATTTCTGAACACTTCCGCATTTAAATATCTGCTGTAGGCATTTTGTCCCTCAGGAAAAAAAAGAGGCCTCAAAAATTTGATCTATTCTTCAAACACTGGACATGGCAACTGTATTTCTCCTCAAAACATTACAATGCAATAAAACCTTACCTGTTTCAGATCAGCACTTTCATGTTTCTTTTCTTCCAGCTCCTCTGTCTGAATAGCTTGCTGTTGAATTTTTAATCTAAAATTGCATATTATCTATTATTATCTAATTAAAATATAGATGTTGCACAATTTGAAAGGCCGATAAATATTTAACTAAGCAATGATTAAAAATATATTTTTATTGATCATACTTCTGGAGTATGACTTCTGCTTATTTTATCATACTGGTCTTCATACAAATACAATAACCAACTCAAAGAGATGCTGTGTTAGGGTCCCAGTTTGCCAGTTGCTGAGACGGTGACATTATGGAAAGAGAAATGGTTTACTTTAATGCTGGGGCTGTGCCAGCAGCCAACATGGACCCAATTTTAACAAACATGAGTATTGCAAAATTACGTCTTTAAAATGTTCATTAAAATAATGTAATTTTTAAAGGTTTGGATTAAAAATGCTGGTTTTTTTTAAACAGCACATTTTTAATTCTATCCTCTTTTTAAACAATGCAAAAGATAATTTTGTTTAATTGACTGCAATGAACAATTAGTAAACTTTTATACTGACTACTGTAAAGAAATTACTGGGGAAAAATGAGAAGCTTGTGTTAAGATCAGAAAAGCCACATTACCGCAAACGCTGAAGTTCCTTTTTGCTAGATTCTTCTGCCATCTGTAAAACACGTAGTTTCTCTTCGTACTGATCCTTTTCAGATTGTCTCCAAGTGTCTTGTTCCAGCTTCATCTTCTCTAGATTGGCTAATCTGCTCTCGAGTTCTAACCTGAGACATTATTCAATACGCACACAAGAGTCATGACAGAATGCCAGAAGCGTTTAGTTGCTAAGAATGACATTTTTAAAAGTCACTCAAAATACTCCTTTTTTAGAAGATGAGCAGTAAATGAACAAACATACTTTTCATCCTGTAAGGCTGCAATTTTTTCAAAAACTTCCTCTTTGGCAGCTTGCACTTTACGAATTAGCTCCCGATCCTTTTCTACTAAAAGCACCTTGTGACGCTCAACAGCCGCCTTAAGAATTTCCTTGTCTGACAGCAACCCTGCATTATACATTAAAAAAAGTTAAAATGTCATTATTTGTATCAACCTGATGAAATCCAGTATGAAAATAACTTTATAAATTGTTAAAAGAGAGCTAAAAATCACAATTCAGATGACAGAATGAACAAATGGGAAAAAAAACCCCAAGAAAACCAGAAGACACATGGCCTTTCTTAGTAAAACAGCAACATATCAAAAACTTTTGAACAGTTACATTGGAATCTCTGTCCTCAAGGGTTTATAATTTTAACATACAAAAGTAATTAAACAGTTGATAATATTATAGATTTAAACTCTAAAGCAATTTCTGATACGCAGTTGGTTCTGGATTAAAAAAAAATATTAAAAAAAATCTGTTTGACAGTAGCTACAAAAAGTTAAACAAGAAAATGGGTTATTTTCTTTTTATGGAAAAGTTTATGTTAAACAGTAATTGGTTACCAGTGAAACTGTAGTAACTGGCTACAACAAATCTCACTTTTTATCCACTTATTACCAACTGAGGCTATTCTAAAATTATGACTCTATGGGCAGGGACAAAAGATGCAAATTTAAAAATTGTGATCAAGACACCTGTGTTCACTGGTAAATAAGCCAACGTGCAATAACACTGACCCCTGGTTATTAACTAATTCAGGGATGCAGACTGGATTCCATAGCAAGTTCAGGTTAGCTTAAGTCATGCCTGCATTTAGTTTCACATTTCATAGGGTCCAACATTTGGACGATGCTGTAAGTGCACTGGCGATACAGAAAACACCACTTTTTAGTTGCTCTTAGAGAGTTTAACATCAAAGCAAGTGAACAGAAATAACTATTCCAGGAAGACAAGGTACTATTTTGGGGTTACGGCAAATTGGTGAGGATAGTCCACTGAAAAGTTGTGCAGGGATTCAAATCATCAAGTCATACATGTACTAGAAAGCTTTGGCTTTTCACTCCAGAAAGCTATTTCAAGTTGCCTCCATACTCAGCTGTATTAAGTAGTTTAGAACATTGCCTATTTTCTTCAAAGAAGGAGCTAGAAATTGTATTTTATTTCACACGGCATCCTTACTCAATTGTTATCAATTTCATGGACACAGAATCAGAAAACAAAACAACCACTGAAGCCTACGGTACATTAAGGTTTCAAGCAGAGCATAAAAGACACTAGGATTTGGCAAGAATAGAAAAAATAACCACATGAAGTACATGACTTGAAACAGATTATGCTCAAATTATGTCACAAATTCACTAATTTACATAAATGCAAAATTGTTCTGCAACTGTTCTTCTTAACCTAGTAGACCAAGTGAAATGACACAGTTTTTCAAACATAAAATTATTTGTCAGATTTATCACCTAGACCGGAATGAGAAGGCGAAGGCTGCTGGGGAATGTTTGGAGGAAAAATAATTGTAGTATTCCAACTAGAAGTTACAAAAGAAATCATTAGAAATTAATTGCACATTTTACCATCCATTTCACTTTGAATCTTGTTTCTCTCTCTTTCTACCTCACTCTTTGTTCGTGCTGCCTCCAGTTTGACATTTGTTACTTCCAATTTATGAGAATGTTTAAGTTCTTCTACCTATGAATTAGAAAAAAAAAACAAATCAACTAAAATAAATATATATATTTGCAGCTTTACTGTACATTTTTCATATGATATTTTGCTAACAAGAAAATCTGTGAAAGAATCATGGATTATGCTTATTTTAAACATACCTTAATGATTTGTTTTTCATCTACTGCTTCCTGAAGCCAATTCACAATATCCACTCTTGTAGATAATTCTGAGTATATAGGTACCATAGCACTAAAGCTATTGACACAAAAGGCTACAAACAAGACCAAGGGACTGGAGCACCTCTTTTATGAGGAAGGGCTGAGAGACCTGCGTCTGTTTAGCCTGGAGAAGAGAAGACTGAGAGGGGATCTCATCAATGCTTATTAATATCTAAAGGGCGGGTGTCAAGAGGATGGAGCCAAACTCTTTTCAGTGGTGCCTGGTGAGAACAAGGAGCAACAGGCACAAGCTGTAACACAGGAAATTCCATCTCAACATGAGGAAAAATTTCTTTAAGGATGGCAGAGTACTGGAACAGCTGTCCAGAGAGGTTGTGGAGTCTCCTTCTCTGGACATATTAAAAACCCACCTGGATGCATTCCTGTGCAACTTTCTCTAGGTGAACCTGCTTTTGCAGGGGGGTTGGACTAGATGATCTCTGAAGGTCCCTTCCAACCCCTACGATTCTGTGATTCTGTCACATGACCTGATTCCGCGGTATTACAGGTTTTTATCAGTTCCTCAGGTCACACACTGAAGATTATTGAATGAGTTGTCAGTCATCTTGAAATCCAAGTTTTATATTAAAAAAAATGAAGTGTTCAAACACAACATATCTTCCAGAAACCAGGCTGTCTGACTATTGACATGTATTTCATCTTTAACCAGCCAGTTATGACAAGCTACACAAAGGAAAGTTACTCTTTTAAGAAGCTTTGGTGATATTTCAACAGCCATGCAGGTTTGCCTGTGAAAACTTGCTTTTTGAATAAATACTACCCATTCTACAAAGTAGCCTCCAAATATTGGGGTATTAAAGACTCCTCATTGGAAATATCTTGCTATGACACTGATCTAAATTGCCTAAGACCCTGATACCTCATGAATTAAAACATTAGCATGTCAATGTACACATACTTCACTTCTGACTAAAGATCCCTCAAAGTTAAACTAAAATAAATTTAATCTCCCTAAATAAAACAAAACAGTGATATGCAAAAACAGATTATCAGTTGCTATCCCAAGTAATCTCAATTTGGCAAGTACTTAGAGTTCCCCTGATCTCCTGGAGTGCTACACTACTTTCTCAAAATTCAGATCTTCATAGTTCTAAAGTGCATTTTAAATCCAGTACTTCTCTACAACTGTGACATACACATCAAATGGCCTCATAAAAGCAGGAGCTTTAAGAACATCAAATCAAAGACAATTACTGCTTGCATGGAAACTTTCTATAGTTTAGGCATTTGTACGCAGTAATTACACGGTCAATGAGAATTAAATATCTAGAGGAAAGCACTTATAATGAAAATCCGTTCACAATGACAAACGTAATTACAACCTGCTAGCATATACAAGTGGCAAAAGGTTAAGAATGACATAGTAGCTTATTAAGTAACTACACGGTGGATTTGGTTGCTTAAATCCTAAGTTGAGAATATTTCAGGGCAACTTGCAAAGATTTAAGGTGGCTTTTTTAAGGCACAAAGTCCGGAAGACAAATGCGTGTACCTGTGCGCAGGAATAAGTTTGAGTGGGTGCAGAGGGGGTGGAGGTACCCACCCAAAGCACATGTCAGTGTTATTTTGGAAAGTCTATTCAGAAATACAGGATAGCTTTAAGTCAACAGAGAGCTTAATAAAATCCTGCATTTCATCTAGATATACAAGACCACAGTTATGGGCTCTGCAGTTAGTTGAGAACTAACTAAAGCCTCTCCAGACAGGTAAGAAAACACAGGGGATTAAATTTGCTACCAGCAAACTGACAGATGTGATAAAAATTTTTTACCCAGTATTGTCTCCAGAAAGGAGGAAATAAGAGACAGCAGAAAGCCAATATTTACCCAACTATTTTACTGGCATCCTGATTCAAATTTACATAAAGCAATGTAAGTATTCTGCAACATTTGAAGGTAAAACGGTTTACTAGTGTTTCGATTTTTCTTGCTTATTCAAATATTCACACATGACACTACATAAAGGATCTGTCTCTTTTAGTTGTGTAGCTGAGGAGTCACTGCAACCAGATAAAACTCTGAATCTGGCATCCGCACTGAGCTAATTATGCTTAAATTCTAAACAGCAATGTCAAGTTTCTTAAGCACTTTCAGGTCTTCCCTAAACTTGAAGCCTTCTGATTTTTATTTTTTTTTTTCAGATTCACAGATTCGACAGAGTTGGAAGGGACCTCTAGAGATCATCTAGTCCAACTCCCCTACTAAAGCAGGATATCCCAGAGCACATCACTCAGGACTGCATCAAGGCAGGTCTTGAAAATCTCCAGAGAAGGGGACTCCACAACCTCCCTGGGCAGCCTGTTCCAGGGTCTGTCACCCTCACCCTAAAGAATTTCTTCCTCATTTTTGAGTGGAACTTCCCATGTTCCAGCTCGTGCCTGTTGTCCCTCGTCCTATCACTGGAAACCACTGAAAAGAGTCTGGCTCCATCATCCTTCAACCCACCCTTTAGGAACTTGTAAACATAGATGAGGTCTCCCCTCAGTCTTCTCTTCTTGAGGCTAAAGAGCCCCAGCTCTTTGAGCCTCTTCTCGTAAGGGAGGTGCTCTAATCCCTTAATCATCTTGATTGCCCTACGTTGGACTCTCTCCAGTAGTTCCCTGTCTCTCTTGAACTGGGGAGCCCAGAACTGGACACAGTATTCCAGTTGTGGCCTCACCAGTGCAGAGTAGAGGGGGAGAATGAGCTCCCTCGACCTGCTGGCCACACTTCTCCTTATGCAGCCCAGGATTCCATTGGCCTTCTTGGTGATAAGGGCCCATTGCTGGCTCATGGAGATCCTGCCATCCACCAGGACTGCCAGATCCTTTTCCTCTGTAGTACTTCCCAGAAGATCCACCCCTAACCTATATTGGTGCCTGGGGTTCTTCCTCCCCACGTGCAGGACCCTACATTTGTCCTTGTTGAACCTCATTAGGTTCTTCTCTGCCCAGCTCTCCAGCCTGTCCAGGTCACGCTGGATGGCAGCACAGCCCTCTGGAGTGTCGGCCAGCCCTCCCAGTTTGGTAGCACCAGCAAACTTGCTGAGGATACACTCTGTCCCCTTGTCCAGGTCATTGATGAATATGTTGAACGGGACTGGGCCGAGTATTGACCCCTGGGGGACACTGCTGGTTACAGGCCTCCAACTTGACCCTGCTCCATTAATGACAACCCTCTGAGTTCTGTCACACAGCCAGCACTCAATCCACCTCACTGCTCCCTCATCTAGCCCACACTATTTAATTTTCTAATGAGGATGTTGTGGGAGACAGTGTCAAAAGCCTCCTGAAGTCAAGGTAGATGACATCTGCTGCTCTTCCCTCATCCAGCCATCTACTTATAACATCATAGAAGGCTATCAGATTGGTCAAGCATGATTTACCCTTGGTAAATCCATGTTGACCACTTCCAATAACTTCTTTGTCTTTGATAAGTTTGGAGATGACATCCAGAACAAGTCGTTCCGTTATTTTCCCAGGGACAGAGGTGAGACTAATTGGCCTGTAGTTCCCTGGGTCCTCCTTCTTGCCCTTTTTGTAGACCGGAGTGATATTTGCCTTCCTCAAGTCTGCAGGCACTTCTCCTGTTCTCCATGACCTTTCATAAATGATGGAGAGTGGTTCAGCGATAACATCTGCCAGCTCTCTCAGCACCCGTGGGTGCATCCCATCAGGGCCCACAGACTTATGGATGTCTAGTTTGGCCAAGTGGTCTCTAACCCAGTCCTCCCCAACAGAGGGAAAGTCTTCCTCTCTCCAGACTTTCTTAAATATTTTTCTAGCAATTCCTCTAAGAACTTGAAAAAAAAAAAACCCACCAAAAAATCCTGAACTTCTTAAGATCTGGTGCCAACCCAACAACTAAGATACTCAAACACGTAGCAAGACAATAATCTAGTTAAAACGATACAATGGAGTGCTGTTCAGAAATGTTTCTGTACAAGCTGTGCGGGCATTAGCCCAAGAAGAATGCTATGCTAATGTGACTACCCTGCTTCCAATATAACCTAAATCTCTGCAGGTGATTTCAGTGCAGCTTGCTTCACACAGCCCGTTCAGAGGATAGTTTTTAAGATTTCCAGAAACCATAGCTCCATTAAAAAAAAAAAAAAAAAAGTCAATTTAAAGCTCTGTTGTACTTAACACACTTTATGAAAAAGTAATGCTTGTTTTCATCAAATCAGGCTGGCTGTTTTCATGAGTACTAAGGATGTGAACATAAAGACACCTCTCTGAGCCCTGTTTAGAAAAAAGTTCTAGAAAATGAAATTAAAAGGACATAACATCAATCTTTAGAGATACTTTGAGGGATGACATTTTTCCTGTAAAGTCACATGTTCTATATCTTCCAACTGAAATTGGGAAAAAAATTCCAAACCTATTTTAAATCACAGCAGAAGACGTTACTTTATTCTTAGTGTAAAATTTAAACTTAAACATAACAGGATATGGAAAATGCATTTCAGATACCGTAAGAGCACTTACTTGAGCAGCTAAGGAATTGACTTCTCGTTCAGATTTGTGAAGTTTGCTAGTTAAGAGAATGTTTTGCTCGTGACTCATCCGCAGTTCCTTCTCAATTCGATCAATCTGTAGTTCAGCAGACTTCTTTTCTGCCTTGAATAAAGGAGGTATCTGTAAGATTTTTTGGAGCAGGGCTGTCTCTTGCTACGCACTTGAAAGGTTTAATTGATCTGGGCTTTCAGATACTAGTGACCCTTTATATTATATAGTAATATAATGTATAAATATCTTTGCTCAACAATATGTCCCAGTACAACAAGTGTCTTGAATTTTAATCAAAAGTCACAACTATTTCTATTAACTCTGCCTGCACAGAATCACAGACATTTTCAATCCTACTTCAGAATAGGCAGAGGTAATCTGACTTGGTTATAAGGCAGCAGGTATTACTACCAGTTAATCACTGGGCTGTAACACCAGTATGACTATAAGTGGTGCTCAAAAAGATGTCATATGTTGGCCAATGCAGTTATACTAACTGAAGAATTAAGAGGAAATAAATTAAGAGGAAATAAAATGCAATTACCGTATTACAGACTCAAGACCCCGAGCTTTATTAAGTATCAAAAAGGTAATCTAACCTACAATTTTGCCTCCCTCTTTCTGAACTGACCTATTTCCAGCAGGACTTTTTTTTTTTTTTCAGTTTTCTAAATTAAGAATATTACAGCACTTTTCTTTTTAAGTTGTGATCGGAGCATTTTGTAAGAAAGGTATACAGCACTGGTAACAGTAAAAAGGAAAAGGAACCATCTATCTGTATGCTGCAACTGTGTGAGAAATCTACATGGAAAGACTCACTACCTAAAGAGATAGCAAGAGCTGACAGGAGGACTGAAGACCACATGAGGAATACAGTGGAATCCTGGGAAACATACAACAGGCCAGAAATGCTAGAGGTTCTTTAAGGGAGAGCAACAGCCAAGAACTAAACAATTTCAGTAAGGTGGTGGAGAAAGGAAAGACACGGGTAGGCAAGCAAGATGACACATGAGAAAGGGATTAAAGAAATAGGAGAGCATCACATGACATTTTTGAAAAGAATAAAAAATTTACTGTAGCAAATTATTAATGTATTGTCTTGAGTTTCTAACTCCAGCCAAGTGACAAGTGCTGACATGAGCATCTTATTGCCTGCAGACATGGAATCACTAACATAGTTAGAAAGGAGATCATTCAACAGAATCTCTCAGTTGAGCTCTCATCTTTCCAAAGTTTAATTGGCAGTACATGACCCCCAATTCCCAAAGTACTTACAATTTAAATCTGAAACGTATAAATTCAAATTATGGAGTCAATGGCAAAATTATCAGTGACTTCAGTGACAGTTCTATCAGCCCAAGTGTTATTCTCCCTACAGTCTACAAGGAGGCAAATTTTAATTAAAAAAAAGGAAAAGAAAAAAAAAGAATCTTACCTCTAGAGACCTTGTCAGAGCCTGCATCTCAGCTAACTGTCGTACTTGTACTCTTTGAACATTTTCTGCTTGCACACCACAGTTGTCTCTTTCTGCTCTTAGCTCTGCTACTTCTGCTTCTAAGCCTTTTAATTTCTGATACAGTTGTGCCTTTTCTCTAGAGAGTGCTTCCACGCGTTTACTGTCCCTCGTGGGATCCACACTAAGCAGCTGATTATGGAGTTCTTCTTTATCTTTATCCAGCCTTGCAATCTGATAGTTGTTAATCAGAAAAATAAAAGCTTTTACACTGGTTAGGTGTCAGGCATCAACAAATACAGCAGTTGACAATTCAGGAAAGAGCAGCAGTGCACATTTAAAAAATTAGGAAATTACATTCACATTTCTTTTCTTTCTTAAAGTAGGAAATTCAAGGGAGCCATTTTTCAATGCCTTTTTTGCTTCAGTTTGCACTGACAAGGCTTGTCCTCAGGCCTCAGATGTCCCTGAGCCTCCTAGCAGTCTGTGGTAGTAAAGCAGTAGCCAGAGTAGAGGAAGAAAACGTTAGGGATCATTTAATCCCCTGGACACACACAAGTCCTTAGAATGGATCCAAGCATTTTGAAGGACCTGACCAGTATCATCACAAGGCTATTCTCTATCATCTTTGAAAGGTCACGGGGATCAGAAAAGGTTCCTGATGACTGGAAAGAGGCAGATAGCACACCCATCACCCATGAAGAGCAAAATCAAGAAGGATCCAGATAACTACAGGATTGTCAGCTTCACATCAGGTTCTGTGAAGCAAACCCTTTTAAAAGCCATTTCTAAACACATTAAGTACAAGCAGGGTTTATCAAAGGCAAATCAAGCCTGACCTACTTCTCTGCTTTCTAGAAGGAGGTGACTGGCAATGCAGACAAGGAGAGGGCAGCGAATCTTGTATACCTTGATTTTATCAAGGCCTTTGATACAGTCTCCCATAATCTTCTCTCTCACCAAATTGGTAAAATATGGGCTAGAAAAGTGGATGATAAAGTGGGTGGAAAAGTGGCTGGGCTACCAGGCTCAAAGAGTGAGGATTGGTGGTGCAAAGCCCAGCTGACTGCCTGTGACTAGAGGGGTTTTTCTGAGATCAGTACAGGGTCCACTATTGGTTTATGTCCTCCTTAATGACCTGGGTGATGGAATAGAGCACACTTTCAGCAAGCTTACGGGTGACACCAAATTGGGGTAAAATGGTCAATGTGCTGGAAAGCAGAACTGCAATTCAGAGGGATCTGGACAGGCTGAAGGAATGGGCCGACAGGAAGGCCTTCAACAAGAGCAAGTACAAATCCCGCATCTGGGATGGAGTAAGCCAACACAACAGTACAGGCTGGGGGCAACTGTCTAGGAAGCAGCTCCATGGAAAAGGATCTTGGGGTCCTAGTGGACAACAAGGTGAACATTAGTCAGCAGAGTACCCTTGCAGCAAAGATGACAAACTGCATCCTGACAGGTTGGCAGAAGGACAGCTAGCAGATCCAGGAAAGTGATCCTCTGTTCCCTTCCAGTACTTTTAAAACTGCATCTGGAGTTTGTGTCCAGTACATGAAGAAGAATGGCAAACTGGAGCAAGTTCAGTGGACAACCACCAAGACAGTCAGGGGGTTGAAGACCATGACATGTAAAGACATGCTGAAAGAACTATGCCTCTTCAGCTTGGAGGAGGAGATGCATGTTGATGGGAAGAGAGGCAATGGACACAACTTGGAACATGTGACATTCCAATCAGGTATTAGGAAAAAAATTTACCATAAAGATAGTTAAAAAGTGGAATAGTTTGTCCAGAAACGTTGTGGAATCTCCATCCTCACAGATGTTCAAGACTCAACTGGACATGGCCCTAAGCAACCTGACCTCATTACACTTTAATATTTTAAGCAGGATGTTGGAACACAAGGAGGTCTCTTCCAATTTATATTATGATTCCACAACAGAACTCAAGACATCCAACATGAGTGGGCCCTGTCAGACAGATGATAAAGCAAAAAGAAATGCTACAAGGTAGTACGATAGGTAAAAACTAATCTTGAGACTGTAATTAAGAAACATATTAGAAAATGTATAGATTCTACTGTTTCAAAATTAGTTATGTGGACTGAATGTAGTATTGGTGGCAAAAGAGTGAGGAAGTAAGGGATGTAAGAGATTGCTTCATAGTTGGAGATTAGTCCAAACTCTGATCTGAAGCAGTGCTTTTGAGAAGTTGCATCAATTATCTCTATGGAGTAAAGTTAATTTCTGCAGTAAAAGCCTTCCAAATCTCTTTTATGAGGAGATTCAAACATTTATTGCATGACATGCCCAAGCCATCATTTAAGAATTAGGATGTTTTTGTAGCCTCCTTGTGATAAATGACATGGAAGGTTAAGAGGCTCTAAGAGAAAGAAACTAGATCACATTGTGCCCTGGGCTCAAGGTAGTTTCATTCTCTGTAAGTGTGCTAATTAGCTGCAGGATGAGCACAAACTTAACAAGCCCACAAGAGAGACAGGCTGTAAAGCAGCATGTGGGTTTAGCTCCCGAAAGGACAACTGTTCTGTTTTTAATACATTGCATTTCCAAATTTGGATTGATTTTGAAACCGATGATTGCTTTGATTTGTGTCTCATGTTTGGACTAATACATTCAAATCTGGCATCTTAGGATATATGCTCCCAGACAAACACTTAAATGAATATGCAAATGACATATGCAACACTCATTTACACTCTGCATATATTTAAAACATAAATGAGCTGGCGATTTATTTAGTAACACTTTTGAAAGTCCAATTCTGAAACAAAAATAATCATGAATGGTTTATTCAAGAATCAATACAACTGAAATAAAGTTACCAAAGTTTTCAGTACCATTTTGACCACCACTGTCATGATCCAACTTAGCTGCAAAACGCACCCTTGTTAACAATATCTTCTGCTGCCTTCTTCTTGGATTAGTTGCCACAGAAGTAACTTAAAATCAAAACTTATATCGGTTGCTCAGATAATTTATTAATTTCAAATTAGCATAACGTCTCAAATTTCACCACAAATGCAATTTTAAAAAAGGATTAAGCAAAGCTACTGGCTGTCATTTATCAGAAGGCAAGTCTATTTTTACTTATAATAGCACAAATGATATTGCGACACATCACTGAACAAACCTACAGAGACAGCTTTAGGCTATGTCATAAAAGTGTTTTCAGAATTAACAGAACAGAAACAAACACTACATTATGAAATGGCGTCAAACTGACAACCCACCAAGCACCAACGTTTTCACAGTGTTTGAGCAGCTTTGTCATCAGATAAATTTTAAGCTACTGTAACGTTCTATGTACCTCAGCCTCATATTTGATTTTCTTCTCCTCTAAAACACGTGCATGTTCCTCCTTTTGATGTTCAAATTCTGATTTCAGAAAAGTGTGTTCATAACGAAGTTTGTTATATTCTGTTCTGTATTTTTCCACTTCCTAAGTTAAGCCAAAAAAAACCCCAAAAACATCAATCAGACAAGTTTTCAGATTTATTTCCTTCAAATATCCATGCAATGTTCCTACCATTTCACAAGTTATATTTGATGAACTGAAACCCTCCTTCTCCCGCTTTAGGGTTTTGACTTTCACTGCCTGGGGCAACAGTACTAGATAAAGAATGTTATGCTTTGCTCCCCTTTTAGTTTCCTAAGGTTTTAGGGGCAACTTTAAATTGGTGATCACTACTCTAAAGGAATTAGGATTTTAATACTAACTACTTACATTTTCTAGTTTCCGATAACGTTCTGTCATAGGAGATTCCAATTCCTGCTGTATTTGTGCTTTTAACAGTTCTAATTTTTGAGGAGTTAGCACCTTAAGACAGAAAGGTGTTCTAAATAACAAGTCATATTCATTTATTTACACTGTGATAGGACAAATAACCAGGAATAAATTATTTCAAATATAATTTTAGTAATCCTGCTTAATTTTGGTTTTTTTTTTTAAAGAATTTTCCATAGTAGTTACAGAAGCAAAAAAAACCCAAAAACATATTAGTGAACTAAAAGTATTCTGGGAAGATAACAGAAGCATTTAAAATGTCAGTATTTACTGGTAGAAGCAATACATACGTCAAGCTGAATTGCCAAGAGATTTATCTCCTTTGTGGGGGAGGGGAGAAAAAGTGGTCTCACATAAAAGATAAAGAGTTAGCACTTGGAAAAGCTTAAACAGTCAGTGAACCAACCTCAAAGAATCAAAATGAGCAACACCAAACCAATTCTCTGTAAAACAAATTAGATACATGTTTTCCAGCAGATACATGGATAGCAGTTTTAAATGAAACAAAGATCAGCCCTAAGCTCCATGCTGTGTGGTATTTCGTTAAGTTTTCTTGGTTATGGTTAATACAGCAAACTATCTACCAAGAAAAAGCGTTAAAAAAAATTTCATCCACAATCTGTGACTTATTCTACTTTTCTTCCATTTTTCGATACCCTGAAGTCCCTGAAAACTAATTCTAGTTACAGTACTAACGTACATCTCCTCCATTCAGAGTCTGGGATCCTTTCTTAGATGCTGTATTTGTTTCCGAAGAACTATGTCCTGCATTAGTTTAAGGAAACAAGCAGTTATATGAAGTGTCATCCAAGTTACCTTAAATGTTGTGGGGTTTTGGTTGGTTGGTTGGATTTTAAGTCAGGGAAAGCTTTCATTACAAAGACAAACAAGTACCTATTTTTCCAGTCAGTTATTCCAACAGGTTTAGGCACCTAAGTTATCTTCCAGAGCAGACGATAAGAGGAGAGCATGCACAGACAGAGGTTGAGGGTCTTATTACTCACATAGCACATAAAACAGGATTTGAAAGATTCAGTTAAACAAGAAAACAATAATTTCCTCCCAGAGTCACTCTAGAGAAGAAACATGACTTGATTTGGGTGAATTTCAAGATATATGAAAAATATTCAGCCTAAGTATATATGTGTTACATAAACAGAAATATATACATGGCCCTATTACAGGATTAAAATTAAGTCCTGCCAGTAAATCACCTCACCTGCATCTTCATTTTTTCCAGCTCTTGTGTTTTACCCAGCAACTCCTCTCGATATTCAGCAAGAAGAAACTGAAATTTGTCATGTACAGTCTGCTTTTCAACTAACAACTGCTTCAGTTCATCTTGTGATTTTGTATAATCCTCTTGTAATCTACAGGATAAAACATGTATTTATTTTATATTTACTCTCTAAAATTAGATCTTTAAGCTCACATGCAGAAGCAAACATACAAATATCAAGTTAGAACTAAGCTATTAATACCCTCTTCCTGTAATATAAAGTTATCCCATATTTACAAGCATGAAAAGTATTTCAGAAACCTAATCTGCAATGTTTTAAGCCATTTTGAATTGTTTACTTTCCAATATGAACAACACTCAAATTGTCCTTACATACAGAATTAGCTAACACAGACACACAAATACACATGTACACAAATCCTTTTCATCTAATATTTAGCTTCAGCTTTCAACAGCCCAAATGAAGAAACCTGTTTAAATTAGTGTACCTTAGATGTTCTGCCTTTAGAGTTTGATAATTTGCTTTATGGTATTCACATCGCATTTTTTCATCTATCAGAAGCTTTTGTAATTCTTGTGAATTAGACGTATCACCATTTCCAACCACGGGAGGAAGAAGAGTGCCCATAGCATCCATTTTATGATGACTGTTGACGATAAGTACGGAGAGGATAAAATAAAATTTAACTTATAACTAATCTACAACACCATCCACTCTTTCTGCTGACATCCCAGAAGATCACGTCACCTGAACAAATACAAGGAGATGTAATTAGCAATCAAATACATTCACAGTTCAAAGATTTCACATGCTGCTTTTGCTTTCGGTACAGAAGAATCCTCACTCTGCTGTAACTTAGGTTAGAAACATCTACTGAAAGGGCAACTCTTCTCTGCTCATTCTGCCTGCCCTGAAAAGTAAGAGCCCTTGCAGGGGCACAGAATAAACTTAAACACGGAGATTATTTGAGTCAATACAAAACAAGCACGAACACCTCTATTTGACAGATCACATGAAATGTTATTTTTACTTATACTGCACACTAAGAATCAAACTATGATGCTGGTATTGCCCTAATTATGCCTTGTTAACCAGGGTTCAAGCAGAGGCCACAGACAACAGACACATACAGCTTTTATTGCTACTTATCACAGTCTGTCACGCTATCCTAATAAGTTGTACTACTCAATACACCATCATTTCAGCTGGAAGAAGAGCAGATAATTCTCACTGTTGAAGTCCTATCAAGCTGTGTCTGAAGAAGAGTTAAAGTTTCATGGACAATCTGGAAGATCTGGAGCCCCCAACATAAGGAGGACACGGACCTGTTGGAGCGAGTCCAGAGGAGGGCCACGAAGATGATCAGAGGGCTGGAGCACCTCTCCTATGAAGACAGGAGGAGAGAGTTGGGATTTTTCAGCCTGGAGAAGAGAAGGCTCTGGGGAGACCTTATAGCAGCCTACCTAAAGGGAGCCAACAAGAAAGATGGGGAGGGACTCTTTATGAGGGAATGTAGCAATAGAACAAGGGGTAATGGCTTTAAACTGAAAGGGGGTAGATTTAGATCAGAGATTAGTAAGAAATTCTTTGCTCTGAGGGTGGCGAGGCACTGGAACAGGTTGCCCAGAGTAGTTGTAGATACCCCATCCCTGGAAGAGGCCTTGAAGCCAGTTTGGGTGGGGCTTTGAGCAACCTCTGAGCTCCTAGTGGAAGGTGTCCCTGCTCATGGCAGAGTGGTCCAGATGATCTTTAAGGTCCCTTCCAACCCTAACCATTCCATGATTCTAAGATATCTGCTTAAAGTTCAACCCTGAAATATCATTGATACACTTTACTTCCTCGTTTTCAAAGTTTATCTGGTGGTTTCTCGTGACCTTTCCAGAAAGAGTTTTGCTAAATGTGACAATATCAGATTGGTGTGAGAAAGCTGCAAATTGACAGATACTGAGAAATGAGGAAGTATTCTAATATGTCTCATTAGTTCTTTTCGATATTAGAAGTAAGATGTATTAATCTGACCATTACTTGACACTTCCAGGGGATCTGGGGGAGGAAGGACTGTAACTGAACTTTAGGGAAGTTACAAGGCTTTGAAACCAACTACTCTGCTATTTTAGCTTTTGGCATAACTGGACTGGTGCCTAAGAGCTAATGTTTGCAGTAACTAAATGTAACTGTACAAAGTAAAACTCAAACAGGAAAAATGTTAAATCTCCACCATTACTGCAAATGCCTCACCTTCTTTACACATACAGATGAATATATAACAGTTTCTACCATTCCACTCTTTAAATCTTTCATGGATTACAAACTTACAATTTGATTTTATAAACCCCTGAACTATAAGCAAGATGAAAATCTATTTTTCATATAGGAAAATAAACATTGAATGTCAGTGCCTATTCCACTAAAAGACATGTAAGGAAAGCCTTACATTTACATTCGTTCCCATTTTCCCTTCTTCTGTCACTAAGATGGGGAAAACTCAGAGGAAGATCTACCAGAGTTACAACATCAGTATAGGCAAAGTGACAGTAGCAACTTTGTATACTGCTTTACCCAAATTTGCTGAGAGAATAAGGAGGAAGAAATCAGAATAAAGAACGTTCTCCTCAATGACTGCCCTATATGCACACACAATTTCAAACAGTAACAGCACAAGTTCTGAAGAACCTTCTAATCAATCAGTATCTATCTTTCATTCTTGAATTTTGTTGGTTGTTGAGAAACAAAGAAGAGCAGCAATTTCCAAACTCTATATAAATAAGTTTCCAATTGTTAAGCCAACAGCTGTATGAGAAGAACTGGTCAGTGATCCTTAAGGACAATAAACCATGTGAGAGGACAGAAAGTTCTGGTATACAGAGAAAACCCAAGGCAGCACATCCCTCAATTTTTAAGCATGCCAAGAGGATTGTCATGATCACTGTAAAAAACAAAAACAAAAAACCCAAACACCCAACCAAACAAAAATCCCAACAAAAAACAACAAACCAAAAAACAACAAGCAAGCAATAGTACTTTTCTCTGTCTCAGATCTTTGCTTTCATACACTCCAGATACCAAACGTAACTATCAATCCTGAGCCAAAGCTCAGGATTACGAACGCAGGATTTAAAGGGGGGTCCAAGCCCTGCCACTTGCTTGAGTAAGAAGTATTTCTCAAGCGGCATAACAGATACAAAAATCAAAGACACCAAAAACCCACAGCATTTTCTGAGAGCATATAAACCAAAATAAAAAGATAAATGGAATTACAGCCTTTTGTACTCACAGTTCCAAGCTGCTGCAGGTGGGAAATACATTCTCTCCTCACAGCTTTCACTGCTATCAAAAAGTGCACAAATTGTAAAGCAAGACACACAACTGGTCACGTATTCATCTGCATGTAAATTTCATGAAAAGGAAAAAAGGAAAGAACAGAGGGAAAAAATTGTAGTTTACAACCCAATTGTTTAAGACTTCAAAAACCTAAGCAGTATATATTTAAGGAAGGAAAACTATTTTGGCTTGCAGGGACATCTAGTGGCAAGTTTCATGATTTGCATTCCTGGTGATAACTAACAAACTACAAACTACAGAGATTTCATTACTTCATGAGAGCTCTTTCCTTGAAATCATTAATATCAACTTGTAATATTTAACCTATGCACAATCTTACAAATAAAAAAATTACCCTCTCCCCAGTCATAAAATAATTCCTGGCAGTGAACTATACCCATAATTTTAGTGAAATACTTTAAAAGAACACTAGTTAAAATTTCTTCCTCTCTTGTAGATCTGTTCGAGAGCCATAAAACATAAAGAAACTAAACCCACATCATATCTAATTCTCCACCTATATATTTGCCAAATTTTATCATGTTACAGAACTGAAAACTTGTCTCAGCTGCCCCAAATTCATACTATTAAATCTTAACACAATTTTGTGCAGGTACACATATAAAGGATTAGCGCAGAGTCCCAAAACCTACGAAATACAGACTCAGTAGCTTAAATAGCAATATTTGCTGTAGAATATCATACATTTCCAAGAATCACATTTGCTTTCCCTTTCTTCTCCAGTTACTTACTTTCATACGGAGAGAAACATTGCTTAAAGACCTGCTTCACATCTCTCCTTCCTATCTACACAACATGAAAGTGTATTTCTTCAAGAAGATTTTTCAGCTATACTATTTAAACTTTTTGTTTGCTACAAGCATTTAAAATGGTGAGAATGTGTGTATTTAGAGAAAAATATGAAGATAGCAATACTTTATTTATATTAAAATTTTTATTTTTATTCTATGTTGTTTACAATAACAAAGCTTCCTTCTAGCTTACCTGGCATAACCAAATTACGTGACTTCAGCATGTGCTGGTAATTCATCTGGGTGACATATATAACTCACTCCTGGCTCTACTTTCCATACCACAGCCACACTTCACACACATAAATTTGTCATATTTGAACACTGTTTTAAACTATTGATGAAAGATTTAACAGTATTTAGCCTTGTGCCAGCTGTTTCATACAATGTATGGTTTAATCCATTTGCCTGACTGTCAGAATTCTAGACTTCTTTATATGCTTGCTTTATTTTTTTTTTTCTAATTGAATCAGCCAAGGTCTTGTGAAATAATACAACTATTTGCCTGCAAGTATAAGTGAGACACTCAAAGGAGGCACAGCCTCGTGAAAGTGACTCTTCAAACACTACCCCTTCTCATCCCTACTTAAGAGTCTACAGTAAGACTACATAATGAACTAATGAAAAAGTGCAATCCAATACAAGAGCTCACTGTCACCAGGAATGGAAGGTTCCACTCCTCCTTTCTTCATCCCCATTCCTAGATTCGTCATTCATCAGACCCTTCCATGAAGCAATTTAACTCAAAAAGCCAACACACTTAAACAAGCAGAAAACACTCAATAGTTTTTCTATGAGGTCAGTGAATCACGCTAACTCATGGAAAAATCCAACAAGCTACATCATCAGTGAAAGGAGGCAGCTGGTACTGGGTAGCAGAAAGGAATAAAGAGCCAAATAAATAGGCAGGAGGAGGAGCAACGATTTTTCCTTTCAGGAGCAAAGAATTATCACTTCATGAGCTCAGATGTTCACAAACTCACAGCCTTGGGCTAGATACCTAGCTTTTAGACAAAGTCAAGAGAAACAAATCCTACCTTCAATGACTATGCAACACACACTTAAAAGGGATCAGACTTCCCATGAACATCAGGTGAAAGAAAACAAAATTACATATAATTTGAGAAATATGATAGCATATCTCTTATTTCTTTAACAGTCTATATTCCACTAATCCACCATCAGCAACTTGCAATAGCCAAAGTAATCACCTTAAAAATATATATATATATACACACATAAATAAATCAAAGAGAAACATGAAAACCCTTATTATAGGAAGGCCCACAATCTGGATACTGCTCAGATATCACTGCAGAGAATCCAATGAAAATAAACACTTAATAGCTTTGTGTGCCTAAGTGCAGAAATTTTGGAGAACATCTGTAGGACTTCTACATTATAGAATCAAGCTCATTCAAACTACCATCACTTCTTCCACAACACTGTTCAAAGTACAAATTCCAACAACAATTAAGCATACATTATTTCAGTGTCCAACCCTACACATGGCTCACAGTATCACCTTTTCAATTTCTGTCTTACACAAGAGATATGGCTAATTTTAGGAGGTGAAAAGCAACAAGCACGGTTTTATCTTAACTCAGGATTAAAATACTTGCTTTAGCCACAGACACTACTAAGTCAAACTGACAGCAGCTACTGATCAAACTGAAATTTTGCATGGGACCTACAGTTGGTAAATCTAGATGTACTCAAGAACAGCTAATCTACATATGTCATGTATGTTTTCCACTGTTTTTTTCATAACAACAGACCTTCAAACACACATAAGAAACTTTTGCTCACTAGAATCTTGTTCAGTTTTACTTGGGCATACAGATGACTCCTTGTCACAAGTAGTTTTACAGTCTACAACCAAAACTCTTCTGAAAAATCACATCCTTTCATATTGACTTAAAAATAGAGATGTTCAGACAGGGCATGGGTCTCATGTTACTATGTATCCTACACCTCCTATAGGCAAAAATATGATTATATGCACCTTACAGTACGTGGACTAGGAGCATGCAAGGCCAAGTGAGCTGTGTAAGTCAAGATGACATTTTTACTTGTGGATACAGGAACCTGGTCAGAGGAACAACACCAATAGGGGTGTCACACACCCACCCAGAAGTGCAGAAAATAATCATTATCTGCAAACTGCACATAGCTGAAGTTCAGCGGTCGGAAAAAAAAAAAAAAAAAAAGCTTCTAAATGTAAACATTTGAAAACCCGGCAGCGAGCAGGCTCTTCCTATCCCTGTACTTTTGCCGCCCCGGGGCTTCTGCTGGGTGCTTCCCACCCCACCCCGGCCCACGACCAGCCAACAGAGGCCGCAGCCGATTGCTACCGCCAGACGGGACACAAGACAAAGACAATCGCGCTCCGGGCCGGGCTGACGACCCCTCTCCCCGGCTTCGCAGCGCTCTGCTCGGTACCTAACGGCCTAGCGGAGGAGCGAGCCGGGGAGGAGCAAAGGCCGACGGGCCCGCAGCCCGCGACGTGAAGCCCCGGGCAGGGAGGCAGGGAGGCCCGCAGCCCGCCCGACCCGCCCTGCCTCTCCTCAGCGGTGCCCTGTCCCTCGCACCCCGCCTCGCTCAGCCAGCAGCAGCCGCCGCCGGTTCG